>NC_041380.1:202240255-202252367 GCF_002162155.2 Triticum dicoccoides
TCCAACTTGGCAGGGTTATATTGCTCATTCATGCATATGGTGTCTTGCATTGTCATGCCATCTGCTTATATTAGACATGCTTTGTGTGAATGCCTCCTATTTTTCTTTCTATATCTGATATGTGAATTATGCAATGCCATGTTTTTTAGCTAGTTATCATATATTTGAATTATGCACCACCATCCTATGTAGCCAGGCATCACATATGTGAATTATCTCATGCCATCCTTTTTTCATTACGTATTCCATTTGTCGACAATCTGTGTATATTGAACAACACTTCATGTGTATCAGCCATTTGAGGCGGTTATGGAAAAATCTAGAGTGAAAACAAGGTCTTCAGAGAAGTGAATGGTACCTGTTGAAGAATATATCTTGCTAGTTACGGGTAGATCCTCAGACGAGGATTCAGAGATAGATGACCAGTCCTATATCCCACTTGAAGTGTATGCTCTAACTTGCAATGTTTATATTTCCCATATCATGCATATGGTGTGTTGCATTGCTTAGTTAAGACATCGTATACACAATATTTAATGCTATCTGCTTAGTTTAGAGATCATACATGCGAGTGCTAGCTTCTTAGTGTGTCATCAATTATGTGAATTATATCATTCCATCCTATATACTTAGACAACATGTATGTGAATTATTTCATCCCGACCTATTTTAGAAAGACATCATATAGTTATGTCATGTCATCCTATTCATATACTCATTGTATGTTGAATTATGCCATTATATCCAGTTTTATCCATCATATATCTGAAATTGTGTCATGCTATCTTGTTTAGTTAGCCATCATATATGTGAAATTGTGTTATGTTATCCTGTTTGGTTAGACAACCTATATGTGAATTACTACATCTGTCTATCATACAATGTCTGCACATTCAATTTCTTTTCTTGTTTATCAACCATTTTAATTGGAGGGGGTGATGGCAGTATCTAAGAGACTAAAAATCCGTTCTTCACAAAATATGGTGTTACCCATCGATGCAGATAGAACCATGGTTGTACTGGCCCACGAACTAGCCCCACCACACATAATCGAGACTCTTCCAGATTGTACACCTCCACCATTGGACAGAGAACCAGCTACACCCCATCAAACCCCAACCCCAGTAGATAGTAACCCACTTCTAGTTGACACAGCACCATGTCCACCATAGAGTACCCCCACACGAGTAGTTTGTAAAGCAACTTTAGTGCCCAAAGAATGAATACCACCTCAGTGAACCCAAAATGCATGTTTAAAGTAGAAGAGCAACTGTTCTCAGGTCAGATTCCATAGCTATGGTCCATACCCCTTTCCTCTCGCATCACTAATAGCAACTAATTTTGAATTTGAATTTGAAGGATCCAATTGAAACTCCAATGGTGCAACATGGATGTTTTAAAACTATTTCTTTAACTAGATTATTGTTCTAACTTCTTGCTCTATGTTGATTTCAGTTTCAGTTGTATAAACAATTATGTCCTCATGTCATGCACATTACAAGTGTTGCTAGTGCTGTGTACTTTCCCACACTTATATTCTGTCTATGCTGTTGTGTCTTACAAAGATATGATTTGAAATGTGTCTCTATCTTGATTTGGCAACATAAACTAGAATGATATAGACTATACAGTGACCATAGTACATAGATTGTCGGTGCAACAAACCCTGGGTCTATTGCCGAGACTGTGCACAGGCACAAGACCAAGGTTGATGCGCCAACCCAAGCCAGGATATAAGAAACCAAGAGATTCAAAGAACCAGCATGCAGCTCAGAGAGACTAAGGCCAAGCCAGAGAAGCACTATATCGCCAAGAGAATGGCCTCCCTTGCAAGGGGCAAGGCCACCCCCAGAAGTAGGCGCCCGAGGCGCCCCGGCAGGGCCTGCCGGGATTCCCGGAGGTAAAACCACCTCACCAACCACCCTAGCACGACTCACGTCATCGATCAATGCAGTGTCAAGCCGCAAGGTTGTTAAGTGTCAGCCATTCGGCACATGGCAGCTATTTCCTACAGAAGAAACCCACAAATGACACCCGTCCTGCGACGTGTCAAGAGAACAGGCGCGGAGCTAGCAAGATAGCCCGGCAAGCCTTGCCGACCAACCAGTGATGTGACACTAAGTGGTGCATTTAATGCGCCCAGTCAGCCCGTAGAGTTAGGTATGATAGCACTGTTTGCTACCATATCAGTGCATAATGACTACTTTGCCATTTTGGTGACCCCTTGATCTATAAAAGGAGGCCCATGGCAACCGTAGAAAGGGTTGGAAAGTTGGTGAACCCACACCCCCATACGCCCGTAGTCGCTACTACCCTAAGGCAACCCCTCCCGGGCAAGTGTACTATGCTTCACTGATACATCAGTTGCTGTTTTTGGAAAGTTGATGAACCCACACACCCATGCATGATGTTATTTTATCATTCTTGGGATTAACCTATTGAACCAGTGCCCAGTGCCAGTTGCTGTTTTTTGCTTGTTTTTTACATCGTAGGAAATCAATATCAAACGGAGTCCAAACGAACGCCAAGCCAGAGAGGCCCATGGTTATATTGTTGAATTCATTCGTGATGCCTCTGAAAATTATTATGAGAAAGGAACTTATGCCCTTACATATGTTAATAATATCAAGTTTCTTCTCTATGTGTTGATTGTTTTGAAGTTACACTTGTTTTGCCTTCCTATGCTAGTTGATTCTTGTTCCCATAAGTTGTTTTCTCACAAAATCCCTTGCATAGGAAGTGGGTTAGACCTAAATGTGCTAGTCATATGCTTCATGATGCTCGACCAGCATGACCGAAAGGAGTTTCGGAGGACCCGGTAAGCGTTGGGGGGCCTTACGGGCCAAGAGGAGGGGGCACACCATCCTACTAAGGGGTTGTGCGCCCCTCCCACCCCATCTCACGTAACCTGGAGAGGTGGGGGCGCCTCTCCTAGGGCAGCCACCCCTCCCGGCTTGGGCGCATGTTTCCTAGGGATGGGGGTGCCCAAACCCATCTAGGGTTTCCCCTGTGGCCGCCGCCCCCTCTCCCCCTATATATAGTGAGGGAGAGAGAGGGCGGCCACACCCCCTTCCCTGGTGCAGCCCCTCCCTTCTCCAACACCTCCTCCTCCTCCGTAGTGCTTGGCGAAGCCCTGCAGGTGAACCGCCAGCTCCACCACCACACCGTCGTGCTGCCGGAGCTCTCCTTCAACTTCTCCTCTCCCCTTGCTGGATCAAGAAGGAGGAGATGTCCCCGGGCTGTAGGTGTGTTGAACGCGGAGGCGATGTCCGTTCGGCGCTTGATCGGATCTTCCGCGATTTGAATCGCCGCGAGTACGACTCCATCAACCGCGTTCTTGTGATGCTTTCGCTTCGCAATCTTCAAGGGTATGAAGATGCACTCCCTCTCTCTCCTAGCTAGCATTTCCTAGATTGATCTTGGTGACACGTAGGAAAATTTTGAATTATTACTACGTTCCCCAACACCACGTCCCATCAAGCGCCACGCGTCGACCGGGTCCATAGGCGGTTAGGGCCTGCGGCGCTTCGCCCTTGCCCTTTGGCATCGCCTCGAAGACAACTCCGAGCATGCCTTGGGCCTAGGGGCTATTATCGGTGTTCTAGGAACCAGGGTACCCTTACTTGGCTGCCTGCGGCCCACGGCGTGGCTTCATTAATGGCCTGGTACGGCCCATCTTCAGCATCGACAACACAATACCCTTGTGAGGGGCCATGCCTTGCGAGGCGGACGACGCCAAGACCTCCAGAGGGAGCGGCCTCCCTAGGCTGGCTCCTGAGGAGCGGAGATTCCTATGCAGGCGCTCACCTCATGAGGTTAAGGTGACGCAAGACATGACGACCAAGGCCAGGCGGGCGCCAGAGGGCGCAGTACAATAGCTTTCCTCTTTGGTGGTACAGAGGCAAGCGCAGGCGCGGAGTCCCGAGGAATCAGCTAAAGGTTTCCATTTTCATGCTACAAGACCAAGACCACTAGGACGGCAGGACGGAGGTCATCGCCGAGCCCAGCACGACGTCACGACCGGAAGCTTTGCAGGCGAAGACCCCCTTTCGTCAGGATAAGGTGTACTATTTGTCTCCCTTCAAACTTGGCCGTTGTGGGATCCCTTCCCGCCTTCATTGTGGGGGAAGAGAACCAAGGCCACTATAAATATAGGTTAGCCACCACCATACGGAGGGGATGGAATCCACTGCTTCCTTACCGGCTCACACACAAGAACTGACCTCCGGAGGCTGTTCTTCCCATGTACTAGTTCATCCTCTGCCCATCGCGAGGCTAATCCACCACAAAGCAGGAGTAGGGTCTTACACCGCAAGGTGGCCCGAACCTGGGCAAACTGCCTTGTGGCACCCCGGCTCAGAGAAAACCGGAACACCCCATATTCCAGCCCAGAGATCGAGGAGAAGTCTTCTGGAATACGACACTTCTTAGCATCGAACAAACCAGCTTTCTATTATTACACGAATATGATTACAAGGTCTCCGATATTACAATGAATAACATCGGCACGACGACACTACACCATCCTCAGTTGCTCTATGCAAGCAGCAGAACAACTCGAAGCAGCGGAATAACTCTAGCAGCGGAAAAACTAGTGGCAGCGGAACAACGATGATGGTGGTGAACTCCAATCCGCAGGGACTCTGGCTGGAACGCTTATCCTAGCTCGCAAACAAAGAATCCACGGCAAACAAGCATGCAATCCAGGCACGACCTGCAAGCTGGCATGACACGCCAGGTCAGTACATTGAATGTACTTGCAAGCTCACAATAAACCAGAAGCATTCAAGACAAACAACAACATGGAAATTACAGGTTAAGCAGGAATTAACATGAGATCCTCATAATAACATGACATGAACAACATGACATCCAAAGTAGTACTCCCAAAATAATACCAGCTACCATCATAAAAATAATCATAATACCCACTAAGAATCCAAAGGCAACTTGAACATGATACCTCTATAACAATATGAGCATAGCATGAACATATGAATCTGATGATACTAGCATGCAACATGATAACACTACATGCACCAATTATTCTGCTCGGGTTATCTCGTAACCATCACTCGCAGCACTTACCAACCTCGGACATCACACGATTATCTCAGGATCAAATCAAGCTTGGTATAAACAATACCATAGTAATCATTAAATGACCACAAGGAGCTTGATCTTTACCCATGATTCTCGCACAACATCACGAATATCCAACAACTCGGTATCCTCGATACCACCGTGATCCTTCCGGCGATCACAACCACGACCAACACTTGGTCTCAAACCGTGATCCTTACGGCAATCACAACCACGACCAACACTTGGTCTCAAACCGTGATCCTTATGGCGATCACAACCACGACCAATATTTGGCCCGTGATCCTTACGGCGATCACAACCACGACCAATATTTGGCCCATGATCCTTACGGCGATCACAACCAACTTATCTCATCTTCGAACCGGGGTTGTTATTAATCAAGTTATTATTAATACTGTTGACTCACAGTGGCACCGACACGAACTGGGCCCTTATCCGCGGGCGCGGCTATCGATAGATTAATATGCACTCTGCAGAGGTTAGCACACTGTACCCACACCACGGAACCCATGGCCTTGCACTCCCATTCAGGTGGACCAACGGCGTTCCGACAAAACCGATCTATTGTCATGACACTCTCCCGGCCACTCCGACCCACTCCCAACTGTGTTAGTCCTGGGTGGCCCCGTGTCTACCAAAGACACCCCGACCACCATCGTGCTCAAACTCCCTCACGGGGAAAACCCCCTCACGAGGACCGGATCCATAAAAACAACGGGCACACAAGGTTATGTCTGCTTACCGGGCCAGGGTACGCACGCCCATAACCTTCCCTAGTTGGAGGCACCGGCGAGATGCATGACAATAGACCCAGTTAGGACCTTACCCATATGGTAAGCGTGGTTGCACTGGTCAGTTTCGATCTGGCGGCACCATGACTCAGCCAACAGTTGTTCAAGTTCAATTAAATCCGTTTAAACTTGAATGCAATATGCTGAGTCATGATAAAATAACATGATGCATTTACAAAGCATGAGCATGATATCAACATAAGCACAGGATGCAACACAACTGTCCATCATATCAACTGTGAAATAATCTCAAACTGAACATGGCATAATGACGAGCATAAATATTACAAGTGCAACACTACTCATAGTATAACATAACATGACCACTAGCATTAACCATAAATAACATGCAAGAACTTATCAATAACATCACCGAGTAACACTTAACCAACTAACAGCAACCGAACAATGCCTATTAACAGTACTCGGTAACCGACGTTAGTCATGCACCGAAGAGCATGACCAACCCAACATGTACTACTATCAAGCATGGCAATATGAAAGTAATACTAACAACTAGCAGGGCATGGTAACCATGTGCATAACAACATAACAAACAAGTAAGCACTAACCCAGAAACATTACCGAAACAACGATAACCATCTTTTAAACAAGCAATCATTTAATAAATATTTGAGTTGAAAACCATGGCTACTGCATGACTATCATACAAGTGGGTACGGTGGCTTGCCTGGGGATGAAGAATACTCCGGGAAGAAGTGCGGTGAAGCCGAGGAAAGATTTGCCGGAAACAGTTCTCTCTCGGAGGGGCTGTTTACGTGCAAGGGCAAAAAGGTCATTTTGATAGTGTCAAACCATAGTGAAAATGAAACCAACAGAGCGGGTTCGACGAGACGAAGAAATGAGCTTTGGAATCACCACATTTGGAGTTGTGGTTAAAAAGATATGAGGTGTTTTCTGCCAGGGACCCATCTGTAATGAAAAACTTCAAAATCTGGGCCTGGACAGAAAAGCAGAAAGCGCAATCAGAGAAATACGCTTTCACTGAAAGGAAAACGTGTTCGGGGTTGAAGAAGAACGGAAATACGCTTCCCCTGAAAGAAAACGTACACACTGGAAAATACGCTTACTTAAGATGAAAACGTACTTCTGGATGTACGCTTCCACTTATCCAGTCAGCAGGGCGGGGCCGCGGCGCTGTGCGGCTGACAGGTGGGTCCCACGTGCTGTGGGGCACGTCACTTATCCACGCTGCCCGCCCCGGGTCAACGCTGCTGAGGCTGCCGTGCGGGGCCCGCGGAGCCATCTCTCTCTCCTCGTGCGCCTGTCTTCCTCCTCCCGATCGAGGACAGGAGCGAGGCGAGGCAGAGCGGTGCCGGCGAGGACCCGGCCGGCTCCGGCCATCTCCCGCCTGGCTGATGGCACCGGCGGGTGCGCAGAGGCCTGCCGCATCCATCTAGAGGGTCGTCCGGCGCCGGGGAGGAGTAGGGAGGCGGCGACGCACGGGAATAGAGGGCGCGAGCGAGGGCTCGGGTAGGAGGAGACCCGCGGCCATGGTGGTTCCGGCGACGAATGGAGGGTTGGGGGAGGAGCTATGGGGTCCGGGCAGTCCTCTGGTGAGGTCAGGAGGGAGGGAGACAGCTCGGGTCGGCCGAATTTAGCCGAGGCCGTGCGGCGGCCATGGCGGCAATGGAGACTACAGAGAGCTCCTTGGGCTGGAGGGGATGGCTAGGCGGGACCGGAGGAGGGTTGTGAGGCTGTTGCTGAGATCGGAGGTGCTCAGGGACGGCTTAAATAGCCAGCGGGGGAGGAGGTCGAGCTGGCACCGCCACGGACGCGTGTGCACGCGCTCGAGCTCGGGGGAAGGCGACGGGAAAGGCACAAGGGAGAGCTTCACGGGGCAGAGGAGACCAAGGGAGCGCAGAGAGAAGGATCCGAATGCCATTAATGCATTATCGGCACTGTGCGCTCGTGGACGCGCGGCGGCTTGCGTCGGTGAGCAAGCGCACGGAGGAGGACAGGGGTACAAGTGATCGGCGACGACGAGAGGAGGACAATGGACATGCTCACGAGCTCGAAGACGCCGAGAGGAGGAGGGGGTCCAGCACAAACAACGTTTGGGCGCGGCCATTGCACGTCAAAACGGTGGTCACCGCGCAGACTAGCATCAAGAAGAGCCAAATGGCTGGCAATTGTTGTCTAGGGGTTGGTCCTTACTGGGGAGGTTGCAACCGTGGTGGTAGATTGGTTAAAAGTGACACGGTTGAATGACAGTTAACACCTGAAGTTTACTGTAGTAAACTTGACCGTGTACTGCTGCTCAACAGGGAGGTGATTGGATCAAATGGAGTTGTCTGGTAAGTTCAGGTAAGAAGGACTTACATCCTGGTAACTTGGACAGGATTTGGATCAAGGATTAATGGAGTTGCTTTACAACTGCCAAATCTGGTCCAGAATGAAGATCATGATGATGCTCTCAAATGGAGAAGCCACTTGAGCTGAACTTTGGCAAGCCAGGCTTGTTTGGACATATGAAGATGCTACAAAAGGTTTCATACCAATTGGATAAACAGAAATGGTACTTCCTTCACAAACATTTTCACTGACCAGAAACTTGAAAAAATTCTAAAGGATAAATGGCTTGATGAAACATGCCGAAAATGGGTGGAGGTAAGTTATATGGGTAAACGAAGGCCTAGAAAAATTGGCAACCATAATGGAGCAAGATAAAATATACTTGCTTCACAATCTGAAATTTTGGGCAGAATCAAAGAATTGAAGGTGAGCTCACATGGAGGCATGACATGAGCTATTATTTGGTGGAGGGCTATGATATGATGATATGAGAGATCATGCAAAATGGCAACTCATTTGCCTTCACAACCAGTTCCCTCAGACAGGAACTTTGGAAAATCATAATTAAATGATTACTAGGCAAATGAGGTTGCACTTTGGCATGTGGCAATTATATGGACAGGAAAAGGTGTCCAAGGAGTTTGAGGTCAATTGGGAAAAGATAAATGGTACTTGCTTCACATTCTGCCATTTAGGGCAGAATAGGAAATGAATTATTTGAGCATGATGATAAACATGACAAATGAAATATTTGCCATATTTGAGAAAGATATGACCCAAACAATTTATGAGAATTATTTGGGAATTTTAGGAGTGATGGAAATTAAGGTTGCTTCACAACCTAGGGCAATTTGGGCTATTCCTTTAATAGAAAAGGAATATTCCCAAGGAAAAGAATATTGGGATTTGGGCTAGGATGAAAATGACAGGGTCTAGGGAAGGATTTGGGTGGCGGCCTAACTGAATTTCGTTTCCTCTATTTTGTGGTACGCCAAACCCCTCCCGATGAACAGGATCCCGTTTCGACCATAGACGGTCGAACGGAAGGCCATTTCCTTCTTTCTGCGGTATACCAGGCCTTGTTTCGGCTGTCCCATCCAAGCCGGTTGGATTCTGATGAACACGACACATTTTGTTGCCTCCAGATGAACACGACGCAGTTTCCCCGTTTTGACCCAGCCGACTGGCTGCCGATGAATAGGAGGCCGTTGCTGTAATCCGGTGCCGCTCCATGTACACGAGCCTTGGCCGTATGTATGCGCGAGTAGGCGTTTGAGACCTCGCCTGGATGTACGTATGTGGTTGTATATTTTGGTATCTGGTTGTACATACGTGTACACGGTTTTAACTAGATTGCCTGAACTGCTACGCCGGGGCTCTACTATTTCACGTCACGCTACTTGCTCGGCCACGGTTCATCATTGCAGAGAGACCAATCGACCAGTATGTACATACATGTTCGCGATCGGACATACAACGCTACGTACGCTTTGATCGGGTGGGTCCTTTCTGTCAGGGAGGACAAGTACACACTTCCTTGCATGTGGAGATATAGCTGGTGGGTCCCACCTGTCAGTGGGAAGAATCATTTTTTCATGCCTAATATGGAGGCACTTCCTTGTGTCCGAAGATATAGCTGGTGGGTCCCAACTTTTAAGGGGAGGGATCATTTTTTCGTGCCTAATATGGAGGCACTTCTGGTGGGTTCCTGCTATCAGGTGGAGGAATCCTTATTTTGCGCGTAATAAGGAGGCACTTCCTTGTTGCGGCTGTGGACCCACCTGTCAGCCTCTCCACGTACAGTGCTCTTCCGATGGAAGTTGTTCCTTGACCACGTTGACCACGCCGTACCGAGAGCACCGAGGCAATGGAAGACGGTGAGGCCTAGGAAGGGAATGACCAGGAGCCGAGGAAGACTCTGTAGTTGTTTCCCACGCGGAGGGGAGTACGAGGGTTTACTGGTCCGGCTACTATGTGAAGCTTCCATCGCTGGAGAATAACAGGAGGTCTGGGTGAATACAGGGATTGCCAGGCCAGCAATGTGAGTAGGGTGGGGCGGTGAAGCCTGCGCGGCAGCACAACCAGCCACAGGAGGCAGGAGCAGGCGACAATACCGGCCCTGGTTTGGGTGGCTGGAGCAAGAAGACCAGAGGTTGAAGATGCAACACCTCTGTTCATTTAACATCCAACGGTCACTTCAGCTTCGACCGGGAGGGTCCCAGCTGTCAAGGAGGATAAGGACGCACTTCCTTGCATGCGAAGATATAGCTGGTGGGTCTCAGCTGTCAGGGGGAGGAATCATTTTTATTTTGCGAGTAATAAGGAGGCAATTCCTTGTGTTGGAAGATGTAGGTGGTGGGTCCAGCTGTCAGCCTCACCGCCTAAATTCCTCTTTCGATGGTTGTCCTTCGTTCACCACATTGACCACGCCGCGCCGAGAGCACCAAAGTGGTGGACGACGGTGAGGCCTAGGAATGGAACGACGCGGAGCCGTGGAAGATGCGGCAATGGATGCCCATGCTGAAAGGATCGAGGTGGACCTAGAGGGGGGGTGAATAGGTACAATTACAAATTTTAATCATTACGTAGCAATTTTAGGCAATAATGCGGATTATGGAAGTGGGCCTAACAATTGCAAGTATGATGCTAAGAGCTAAGCAAGATAAACAAGTAACAAAAGTATGTGAGTAAGCAAGCACATATGATATAAGTAAGGACAAGAGACAAGTAACCACAAGTAGGGAGTTAGGGTTAGGAATAACCGCAGCTGCGTGAGACGAGGATGTATGTCTATGTTCACTTCCTTGGAGGAAAGCTTCGTCACCGTTAGAGAGGTGGATGTTACCACGACGGCACATCAATGCCACGAAGGCTCACCCTATTTTCCCTTTGAGACAAAACCACGAAGTCGTTTCTCAACCACTAGTGGTAGACCTCGGGGTGATCTCCAAACCCTCACCAACTTTCCAAGGGTAATCATAATGGTTGATTCCTCTCCAAATGACTCCTACCGCCTAGGAGTCTCCAACCTCCAAGAGTAACAGGAATGACGGAAAATGTTCAAGAACTTGCTCAAATCACGAATTCTTTTGGTGAGAAGAAGGGGAAGGAGTGGATCTATCACTTGATTAGAGAACTTCTCTCAAATGTTCCCAAATCCCTTGGGGATCTAGGATTCGGTGTAGGGGATCAAGAGAGGGAGTGAGATGTGTTCTTAGAAAGTTCAAAGTAAATGGTCAACCTTCTCTTGTGGGAGGGAGGAGGCTATATATAGTAGTAGTGTAAAAACCGACCGTTGAGCCACTTAGTGCACTGGAGTTGTCGGACGTCCGGTGAGTATCGAAAGTCCGGTGGCACAGATTGGACCGGACGTCCGGCCGGGCCGCCGGTCGTCCGGTTGTTGGGAATCCAACCAAGCCATAAAGTACCATGAGACACACAACCATCGAACGTCCGGAATGTGTCGGTCGTCCGGAATGTGAGGACCTGAAATCCATTAATAAGCATTCTGCTGAGGTTGTACCGGATTTCTGGAGGAGAACGAACATCTAGTGACCGGCCGTCTGGTGGGGACCGGATTTCTGATATTCATTTTCTGTGAAGATGCACCGGACATCCGGAGAGAGCCAGATGCCTGGTCGGCTATGAGAGGTCGGACGTCCATAGAATATTGGACGTTCGGTGATAGCAGAGCCCACTAGCTCACGATCACACCAGTTTTTATGCACAAGGTAGAGGAAGAATTAGAGATGAAACAGAGATGATGTGAGAGGATATTTTGTGGGTTTTGAGCAAGTCTTTCACGAAATCCGACGATCCCCTCTTAATAGTGCGGGATCCCTATACTCAAGAACAAACTGAAAAAGAGCCAAAGCTATTGTCTTGTATCTCCGCTCTTG
>NC_041380.1:202252567-202332183 GCF_002162155.2 Triticum dicoccoides
TTGTCCGTAGTCATGATCCACACACACGACCCTTGAGACATAATCCTGAGATATACTTGATAAACATGATTAGTCATAATATGCATGTTGTCATCGACATCAAAATAAGATTAAGGGCATGATTGCACTTTCAATCTCCCCCTTTTTGGTAGTTGATGAGAACATACATGCACTTCTCGATATGTAAAAAAAAACTTTGAATACCGAAAGGATTTGTTGTGGAGCTCCCCCTAAACATGTGCATAAATAAAATAAACATGAAGAGAGCTCCCCCTCAATATGATACCAACACAACCAAATCTCATAATGTAAACAAGATAACATAATACCATAATAGGCTCCATAGATAGGTGAATTACACAACCCATAAAGGTTCATCACTCATAGCATAGTACATAAAACGACAATAAACATAACATTGGTTCGATACAAGCTAATATCGTAGCATTACATAATAGATAAGTGCCTACTCCCCCTTGGCATCAAATACCCAAAAGGGGTCATAACATCATCGAATAGCATCATCATCATCATGAGCACCACTGCCACCAGCCTCGTTAAGGAAATCGGCGCACTCAGGACCCGAGGGAAAGCCAAAGTTAGAAGGTGGTTCCTTAGGAAGATGTTCATCATCACTCACATTGAAAACTCCAGAGTCTCTTAGACGAGCCTTTAGTGCATTCTTGGAAGTGACCATGCGAGTGACAACATCGTGATTTTCGGAGCAGTGAAAGGTAAAACCCTTCATCATGGAAGAGTGAGCCTTCCCATGAAAGCGAGCAATGCGCACAAAGGATGCAGGTCCGGAAGGAGTAGAACGAGCAGTAGGGGGAACACTATAAGCAGTTCGACGAGCATTAGAAGAAGAGTCCTTGGGGACCCAATCATCCACCATGTGTGCGGGAATGACCCACCGCTCATGCAAGTGAGTGCGGACCATGGGAAACGGAGCCACACTCTCAATGATAGCCTGAAGAAAGGTGGCATCAGGAAAGGCCCGCTTGTGCTGAAGGCAAGCAATACGGATCTTATGCCATAGAAAATGAGGGACATTGACCTTCCCATTGGGAGACGCATAGAGGCGATGCATGAGATCGATGCAGTAGCTATTGCAAGACCACTTGTTACCTATTTTGGGATAAATGGTGTGAATGACACACTAAAAGATAATGTAGAAAGGAGAGCACCAAATGGAGACTTGGTTCAGACCCTTCTGTTTCTCTTCATTATTCATTTCATCTATGGATTTGAGAAGATAAGCACAAACTTCAATACCCTTGGGCCTATGGTTGGGGTCATCCCTATGGATTTTGAAACCAGTGTCAGGAAAACCAAGGGTAGCAACAAATTGAGAATAAGAGGTCGTGAGCATGGTGTCGGAGGTCATCCAAGTGACACCGTTATTTTGAACAAAGAAACATGCGGCATAAAATTGATGAATGTCAGCTTGGTTAAAATCATGCTGAAATGCAAATGGAGCAGCAAGATTAGACGACTCGATGAGCTCAATGGCCCCCAGATATTTCATCGAATGATCACGAATGTGCTCTAAGTTAACGCACACATGCAGAGACAAACCCTTAGGAATGGTGACAGTGGTAAAAATGTCTGCCTAGACGTTAGTGCAAAAGCGATCGTCTTGGGAGTCGCTAGCAACCGAAAATTGGTCAACATCACGACGAAGCTTAAGATAGGAAGCAATGGGAACCTCATTGAACCTTTTAATGTTGCGGCCGAGAGGTAGTGTAGGTTCAAGAGAGATGCGACGGGCATCACCTTGAGGTTGCACCAGAGGAGGAGGAGGAGGAGGCATGAAGGTGGGCCGACGAGTTCCCAGCTTGGATGCAGTGCTGCGAACAGCAACATACTCAGCCTGCTCCATATCTTCCAACTCATCCTCATAGTTGTATTCCTCCATTGAGAAGTCGCTAGTAGGGCTATGAGGCTTGGCGGCACCCTTTCGAGGACGATCCCGCTCTTGTGAATCATCGGAACTGTCGGCGTTCTGGGAACGGGGGTCCCCAGACTTGCCTTCCCGTGGCCTGCGGCGTGGCTAAGCCAGCAGGCCGTACGGCCCATCTTCATCAACAAGGCATCCAAGACCCTCGCGAGGGGCCAAGCCTCCCAAGGCGGACGACATGGAACCTCCTCTGGAGTGGCCTAGTCGGGCAGGCTCACGAGGAGCGGAGATATCAAGGCGAGGCGAACCTCATGAGGCTCTCGTGACATGAGCCGTGACGATCGACACCAGGCAGGCGCCAAGTGGGCGCCAGCGCGCGCAACGTCCTTGTTTCCTCTTTGGTGCTAAGGAGGCCAGCATAGGCGAGGAGTACCGAGGCATCAGGAAATGGTTGCCATAACGGTGCATCAAGACCAAGATCAGAAGGACGGCAAGACGGAGGTCATCGTGGAGCCCAAGACGGCGTCACCACCAGAGCCTTTCGCAGGCGGAGACCACCTTTGTCAGGATGGCTTGTACTAGCTGTCCCCCTTCAAATATGCCCGCCGTTGTTGGCTCCCTTCCCGCTCAATATTTGGGGAGAGGACCAGGGCTTATATAAGTAGAGCTAGCCACCACAGTAGGGGGATAGAGAGCAGTTCATCCAACACTCACCCACATAAGTTAGCCAAGCACAAGAACACCTCAACACGAGGAGGCTGTTCTTCCCCTTGTATTGTTCATCATCAGCCCAAGAGGCAATCCACCACCACCACACTGGAGTAGGGTATTACAGCATAACAGTGGCTTGAACCAGTATAAATCTTGTGTCTTTCTGTGTTGCGAGTTCATCGAGCTCGTCCACGAGATCTTAGCGAGCTAGGGCATAGATCCGTGGGAGGAAAAGACTTCGCCCGCACCCCAGTGTTCGAACCTTAAGGGTTTTTCGGAACCCCAAAGCCGACATTTGGCGCGCCAGGTAGGGGTGCGTTGTAGCTTCCCTTCCATCAGTTTGTCGCTCCGTCGCTCCATCGTCTCCATGGAGGACGCTCGCCATGCTCGAGCCGAGTGTCGGGCTGCCCTCACCGCCCGTGTTGCTCAGACGGCCCCCTTCGGCGGGCAACCTCGTCGTTCTCCGTCTCCTGCCGCCAACGCTGCCACCGGCCCGGTGGGGAACGAGCGGCAAGCGTCTTCGCTGCATCCTTCAGTACGACAGGACGGCCGCACCGCCACTCCATCGCTGACCCCGACCGGTTCTTCGTCCCATGTGCGCAGCGCTCCCATGGAGGCGCGGGCCGCACTCCTCACCGCAAACAAACTCCTGCCCTACCGCCCAGTTGACGACCTCTACGAGGAATGGCTCGACCGCGTCACCGAGCTCGTCCGCGCCGCAGGGGGCTCACCGGCGCTGTCCCTCTTGCTGCCTCACCATCAGGCGGTCGCGGGCGACGAGGCCCGAGGCGCGCCTCCACCATCCCAGCCCAAAGACGGTGCCTTGAAACCAAGGCGCGCGGCCCCGCGGTGCGATCCACCACGTGCGGTGCCCGCGCGCGAAGAGAGAAGCTGCCAAGAAATCCCTCGGCCGCGAGGAGCTGCACCCGTGCTTCCCGCGCCGCCTCGTCAAGACCGCGCACCGCCCGCAGCGGCGCCACGCGGGCCTCATCAAGACCAAGCTCCACCTCCGAAGCGGGCACTAGTAACCACGGCCGGCTGCCGCGCCTTCACCCCCGAGCTGCACAGCCTCGCCTGGCCAGGCATGTTCAAGCCAGATCTGCCTCCTCGCTACGATGGCACCGCCAACCCCGCGGAGTTCCTGCAGCTCTACGAGCTGAGCATCAAAGTAGCCAACGGCAATGAGAAAGTCATGGCAAACTGGTTTCCCATGGCTCTAAAGGACGGGGCCCGCTCCTGGCTCCTGAACCTGCAGCACGGCTTGATCTCCTCCTGGGACGAGATGCGCGACCGCTTCGTTGCCAACTTCCAGGGCACTCGCGACCGCCCGCCGGCCGCGGGCGACCTGTGCCGCATCAAGCAACAACCAGGGGAGACCCTCTAGAAGTACATCCAGCACTTCAACAACACCCGCCTCAAGATCCCCAAGGTAATGGATGAGGCCATCATCTCCGTGTTGTCCGACGGTGTCCGTGACGTCAAGATGAAGGAAGAGCTCGCTATCCACGAGGAGCTCTGCACATATCAGGAGCTGTTCAACCTGGCGACCAAGTGCGCAAGTGCCGAGGAGGGGCGCCTCTCTCTCCTTGAGCTGCCAGCCACGGGCACAGAGGAGAAGAAAGCCAAAGCCAAGGACATGAAGCGTAATGAAGCAGTGGTGCTAGCAGCGGAGCCCGTCAGCAAACGGGGCAGAGATCAGCCCGAGTCATCCAAGAATAGCCGACCGTTCTGCGCCTTCCACAACCTGAACACCCACAACACTAGCGACTGCCAAGAGCTCAGAGCCATACGAGAAGGACGCTACGGACGACGACCCGAGTGCAGCGGCCGGGGCTACGGCCGTGGAGGCGGACGCTGGGATGACCGTGGCCCGGGCCAGGAATGGCGCGACATGCCTCGTGAGGACCGCTGGCAGGACCATCCTCGTGAGGGGGCCTGGAGGGATCAGCCTCGTGAGGATCGCCCCCAAAGCAACGCTGGTCTTCCCCCGCTGCCGCCACCAAGAAGGAACGACGATCATCACCAGGATGAGGGGGATGGGGGCTTCCAGGAGCCGCGTGCAATCGCCTGCATCATGGGCGGCACCCAGGCCCCAGCCTCTCACCGTATCTTCAAACGGTTCGATCGTGAGGTGAACGCGGTGCTCCCCAAGCTTGAGGCCGCGCACCCACTCAAGTGGTCCCAGTGCGCCATCACTTTCAACTCGGCAGATCAGCTCAAATGCGCGGCCACCGCCGGCGTCCTCCCGATGCTGTGTTCCCCAGTTATCAGCAATGTGCAGGTTACAAAGACCCTCATCGACGGCGGTGCAGGGCTCAACGTCTTGTCCGTCGACACATTCGACAACCTCCAAGTGCCATATGAGCAGCTCCAGCCTACCAAACCTTTCTCAGGAGTGACCGACGGCTCCACCACACCAATAGGGCAGGTCCGCCTGCCTGTCACCTTCGGCACGCGCGACAACTACCGCATCGAGCTCATCGACTTCGACGTCGCGCACATCTGCGTGCCGTACAACGCCATCCTTGGGTATCCAGCCCTGGCCAAGTTCATGGCAGTCACCCACCACGGCTACAACGTCCTCAAGATGCCTGGAAGCGGCGGGGTCATCATGGTCCCATGTGAAGAAAGGGATGCGGTGTGCTCCCTCGAACGCGCCTTCCAAGCTGCAGCAATCGATGACCCCGACAACAGAAGTGAGGGCCCTCCGGAGGCCATCCCCAAGAATAAGAAGCTGCGCCGCACAGGACCTCAGGAGGATGGCGTCGCGGCAAGAGCCTCATCAGGATCAGCGCCCGTCCCTTGGGGACCTCCCTCCATCGCATAGGAAGGCGCGCCCAGCGCCCTCCTCGGGCAGGGCTCGGGGGCTCTCTTTTGGAGGGCCTCAGGCCTTGCCAACCTCACGAGGGAGGCGCTCGGGCACCACTTGGAGGCATGCTACGCGGCACGTTTTCCTCAGGAGAACACAGGGCAAGGGGTGCCCACCACTCAGGAGTTCATCCCCAAGACCACACAGGAACTGCAAGACGCAAGAGCCATGCACAGAGACAGCGGCTCACAGGGCGCAGCTCACCACCCGGGCGAGGGTGCTGAGCTGCGTGTCTACATCGAGGTACCAGGGCTCAACAGGGTCGCACCTCAGGAGCGCTTCTGGCCTTCGCGTGTGGGCCGTTGCGAGGGCCCGCCACACAGCTACGTTCGCACGCCCCTCGGCTTGCCGAGCATGGTGTCGGCCTGTCAGTGCAACATGCGGCGTGACCTGGCGGCTAGAGAGGCCAGGTACCGCGCCGTCCTGGAGGAAACTGAGATGGTCTTCAGGGAGCCTCCTGAGCCCCCAGAGCCTCCCGAGGCTTAGGGCTCCGACGGCTCATGAGGAGTCATTTCTTCGACACACGCCTTCAGCTACACCAACTCTGCTTCGTCTACAGAACCAGGTGACATCTTCCAAACTCATTTAAGCTCAGAGCGCCCCTTGGGCTGCATTATTCCCAGGCCGCGTGGGTCCGTCCCTGCGGCATGTATCCCTTTTGCTCATGTCTTTAGGTTACCTTGCTAGGGGTGCCCCTCGGGCTACATCATCCCCAAGCCGCTCGGGCCGGACCCAGTGGCATGTATCTTCCTACATTTACCCAAGCTGATTTGCTTTCCCTGCTTAACCTGCCTACGGTTATCGCCTGCTCGATTGCCACCCGCCGCAGGTACATTCACCCCGTGCAATTCGCTTGCGCGTTAAAAGGGGGGCTCCTGAGCATCGCGACTCATGAGCTCTTACTGGCTCTCGAGCCCTCACCCCCTGGCCTTGACCACGGCATCGCGACCTGGCATACCAGCGGCGGTTGAGCTCGCTCGAGCGCCGGGACCTCAGGATATAGAGTACTTGCACCTAACCACCTTGCAGGAACACACAGTCACTAAGACTCAAGACCAGGTGCAACCCGCCTTGAGGTAGGCCCTCGTGAGTCCCACGCTGGCTCACGAGTGCCCAGATACACCTCGCAGCCCTACCGTGCAAGCCACGTATCAGGGCGGGGCTGTACACACCCCGGGGGCTCCTCCCGGAGGGGCCCCCCATCCCACGCACAAGTGGAAGCACCATGCTCCATGCTGGCTGTCGACACTGCCAAGGAGCGGCTATGCTCGTGCACAAGCAGAAGCAATATGCTCTGCGCTGGTGATAAACAACTAAGGGCGGCCCCATGGTCGTACCAACCTCAGGGAGCCCAGAGCTCAGCGTTAGGCCTCACCGCAACGCCTCCCCTCGGGCGAGCCGCACGAGGGGGCTGGGCACGTGGGCTGCACTCGGGCCACACCCAAGCGCACGCTACCCAACCAGGTCTCCCGAACCTGGGCGTCGCGCGCCCCTCCCAAGGCCTCGGCGAGGGCAGGTATGGAAATTGTTTGCGCGTCAAGGGGGACTCCTGAGCATCACGACTCAGGAGCCTAAATAGTCACGTAGCCCCTCACTCCTTGGTCCGTCCTGGTCTCCGGTCGGCCCAATGGCGGTTGAGGTATGCGCGGGGCCGGGCCCTGCCGACGTAGAACATCAGTCTATCCTCGTGAACTCTCCCTATAAGTTATTTGCGCGTCAAGGGGGACTCCTGAGCATCGCGACTCAGGAGCCTAACTGGTCACATAGCCCCTCACTGCTTGGTCCGTCCTGGTCTCCGGTCGGCCCAATGGCGGTTGAGGTATGCATGGGGCCGGGCTTTGCCAACGCAGAACGCAAAGCAAATAGGAAGGAAATCGCAAAAACTTGAAGCAAATATTACAAACACATTGTCCTCACACATTGTCTTCACGATATCCAATAAAAAAATCTAAACGCCTCCCCGAGGCCTAATGCATGTTGCATGAACAAAACAGGAGGGTAGCCACAGGTCACCCCCGAACGCCGCCATCACCTGCGCAAGGCGCTACCTCGTGAGCCACGTTGTCTTCACCTTCACCACCAGGATCGGCAAAATCACCACACAGAGGAGCGGAGACAAAGCCGCGGAACTTTTTCAGCAAGGCCTCCACCTGACCTTGCACAGCTGCGGTGGCAGCCTCGTATTGGTGTTCAACCACAGGCTCCAGCAGCTCATCAAGGCAAGCGTTGGGGTTGCGAAGGTGCAGGTGGCTGAAGACGCGAGTCAATGCAGCTGAAGATAGGACGCGAGCTTCCGCCTCCGCCATAGGACCAACGCCATCAACGACTTCCTTGAGCGCCTGCACCAAGAGAGGAAGCAGCCGGGGAGGGCCGTCCTCGTCGGCGGCCAGCGACTTCTCCAGGCCGTGCTCGTAGAGCGTCTTCGGTGCCTTGCGGGACCTCTTCTCGAGATCGGCAAAGGCCGCGTGGTCTTCGGTCATGACTCGCGCCTTGGTCTCGAGAACGGCCTCCCTCGCCTTCGCCTTCCGCTCCAACTCTTCCAACTGGTTGTGTTAGGCGGCCTGCGTCCGCCCCAACTCTGCCAGCTCAGCATCATGGTTCTTCACGGCGTCCTCCCGGGCCTTCATATCCTCCTCCTTCGCTTGGTGGCAGCGTGCTTCTTTGGCGTGCTTAGCGCGCAAGCCCTGCAGCTCGTCCTCCAACACCTGGCAGCTGTCGCGGGCGGCCTTGGCGTCTTTCAACGCCATCTCACGATTGACTGCGGCGTTGGCGGCACTCTGCTTCTCCTTCTCAGAAGCCGCCGCGGCCTGGCCCAGCGCCGCGCGAACCGCCAAGTTGGAATGGAGCCAGCCTGAGGCCAGCTCCAGGCGCCTGACCACAAGGCGTGGGTCTGCGCCCAGGAGATCCGCCTGCAGCCGGGTCATCTCCGATAGACCACATTCCAGAGTAGCAGCAGGAGCAGAAGAACCTGGGAGTGGAGGTGTAGCAGTGGGAGGAGGCGACATCATCACCAGGGCCTGGGAAACCGCGACTTCCGGAGTAGCTGGAACCTCATCGGCCGTGCCAGGCGCCGCCACTTCCGGAGCTAGAAGGGCCATGGGGGCTAGTTCCATGTGGCAATGTTCCTCTTGGCCCCGCGAGGACGACCGGGATGGGGAGATGCGGGCGCTGCTACCCCATTTCTCTGAGGAAGGAGGCACGGATGCTGCATCCTCCTTCCTTTTCTTCGCAGAAGACGTCGGCCTGATCAACCAAGGCCCAGCATCAGGAAATGATGAGTACAAACAGGGACAAGGCGAAGCTTGAGACACTTACTGATCCACCGCGATATACTTTCGCTTAGGAAGCCTGAAGCCTGACAACATTGGGACGGAGGCGGCATCGCGAGGCACCAACGATGACCTACTCCTCGTTGGGATGGGAGGCTGCTCCCTCTCCCTTTGGCGGGCATCGACCTCGGCATCGTCAGGAAGGGCGCAGAGGATGTCGGCCTTGCTCAGAGGGGAAGTCTCCCCCACCAATTCCAGAGTCTTCTCCGGGTCCTCCTCCTCTTCCCCCTCCTCGCGGAGCTCGTCAAAAGACACCTCCACCAGTTTTGGTGCCGTGGGAGCTCCCAGGAGCGCCGGCGGCACCAACCCACGCGCGTCAGAGGTCGGCCTGGAGGCGATGAATTCCTCCCGATACCTGCATTGGAACAGGGGGACGAAGGCGCTTGGTGGGTACTCCTGGTTGTCCCCAACTATGAGGCGCAGAACAGCGGCCAATTCATCGTCAGGCAGGGCCCCCAGCCTCAGGCGGGTCTTATTTCCCTCTTCTTCAAGCTCCCATAGGGGCCGTGCACGCGCCTGGAGTGGGGCCACTCGCAGTGTCAAGAACTCCCTCAGAAGCATGACCGCCGTAACCTTCGCCGCCCTTGCGTCGCCCGGCTTCAAGTCGGTCACCATCTGCCCCAACATAGATGATGCCTGCTCATCAGCAAGCTCCGCCCTGGGCCACCCCCCATAGAGAGAGGGCGCCACCGTAGGCAGCGCCAGATGCGGATCGGCACACTTGGCATCCATCATGACCCATTTGGATCGAATGTTGTCGGCCCTCTTCCCGGCGCTCGAGATCGAGTTGGCCTTGCCGGATGCGACGAAGTTAGCGCATCCAGAGATGTGACCCTCGCTGACACGGAGGAAGAAGAAATGGTGCAGGAGCGCCACAGACGGCATCACACCCAGGTACACCTCACAGTAATAGGCGAAGATGGACAGGAGGAGGACAGAGTTGGGATGGAGATGCAACGCTTGCAGCCTGTAGTGGTCGAGGACTTCGTAAACAAAATCAGAGAAGGAAGGAACCAACCCGACGGCGACACTGCTTGAGAAGAAGGGGAAGAAGGTGGTTTCCTCGGGCTCCGGCACGTCGGAGGCAAGCCGGAGCTCGGTCTCCCCCCACTCATTGCTTTCGCCCGCCGTCAGCAGGCGCACGGAGGTGAGGCTCTTCTCCGTGACGGTGGGTGCCTCAAGGGCCGGTTCATACCAAGCCGGCACTGAGGAAGCCTTGGACTTGCGCGGCGCCATGGATCGCAGCTATGGGATGAGATTGGAGCGGATCTGGAGATAGCAGTGGCGGAGAGCATGGAAGGGGATCTGGAGCAAGGCGAGGAAAAAGCAATGAAGGCAAGTGCTACCTGCGCCGGCCTTTTATCAGGTCGAGCAGTTGTCGAGGCAGCATGGGGAAGCAGAGACGCCCACGTCCAATCAACCGCCACGCGTCAACCGAGGCCGCAGGCTTTTGGGGGCCCGTGGTGCTCTGTACTTGACACTTGGCTTAGCCGCGAAGCCAAGCCTGAGCGCACCTTGGGCCCGGGGGCTACTGTCGGCGTTCTGGGAACGGGGGTCCCCAAACTTGCCTGCCTGCGGCCCGCGGCGTGGCTAAGCCAGCAGGCCATACGACCCATCTTCATCAACAAGTCATCCAAGACCCTCGCGAGGGCCCAAGCCTCGCAAGGCGGACGACACGAGACCTCCTCTGGAGTGGCCTAGTCGGGCAGGCTCACAAGGAGCGGAGATATCAAGGTGAGGCGAACCTCACGAGGCTCTCATGACGTGAGCCGTGACGATCGACACCAGGCGGGCGCCAGGCGGGCTCCAGTGCGCAGCGTCCTTGTTTCCTCTTTGGTGCTAAGGAGGCCAGCGCAGGCGAGGAGTACCGAGGCATCAGGCAAAGGTTGCCATATCGGTGCAACAAGACCAAGACTAGAAGGACGGCAAGACGGAGGTCATCATGGAGCCCAATACGGCGTCACCACCAGAGCCTTTCGCAGGCGGAGACCACCTTTGTCAGGATGCCTTGTACTAGCTGTCCCCCTTCAAATTTGCCCGCCATTGTTGGCTCCCTTCCCGCTCAATATTTGGGGAGAGGACTAGGGCCTATATAAGTAGAGCTAGCCACCACAGTAGGGGGATAGAGAACAGGTCATCCAGCACTCACCACACAAGTTAGCCAAGCACAAGAACACCTCAACACGAGGAGGCTGTTCTTCCCCTTGTATTGTTCATCATCAGCCCAAGAGGCAATCCACCACCACCACACTGGAGTAGGGTATTACACCACAACGGTGGCCCGAACCAGTATAACTCTTGTGTCTTTCTGTGTTGCGAGTTTGTCGAGTTCGTCCGTGAAATCTTAACGAGCTAGGGCGTAGATCAGTGGGAGGAAAAGACTTCGTGCGCACCCCAGTGTTCGAACCTTAAGGGTTTGTCGAAACCCCACACCCGACAGGAACCACCACGATGAGACGGACGAGATGGCCCACTGGTGGCCTGCTTGCATGGAGAGCACTTGGTCCTTGGCATCCCAACCTGGAGGAGGAGGGGAGACCCAAATCAAGAATCCATCTCCATGGACCGAAGGAGAATTGGATGGATGAGAGGAGGAGAAGAAGAAAGGTGCTACCTCAGAGGGAGAATGAGACTGAGATGCATGGGGCGGCGCCGAAGATGCAACAGCGACTGGGGCGACCCAGGCTGTGCAGAGACGGCGAGAGGCTTGGCTGGCACGTGATCGCAGCTAGGACGGGATGCGGCGGCAGTGGACGAGAGAAAAGGGGATCGATTTAGGTCAAAACTACCCCGAACGCACCGGTAAATGACCGGACGACTGGTGTGTGACAGCCGTCCGATGCATGGGAGGAAACACCAGATGGGCCAGGTACAGGACGCCCGGAGAAACCGGACATCTGATGCACAAAGACAGAGTTGAAATTAACGGAAGTCCGGTCATACTGGACGTCCGGTATGAGGACAACAAAACGAATTTTACGGAAGTCCAGAGTTTACCGGACGTCCTGAAGTTCTAAGGAAATTTTGAGAAGGACAAGGTGATATTTTTGATGCCAATGAGAATGATAGTGATTTCAGTATGAAGTACGATGAAAAGACATTGTTAGGCAGTGAATATCCTACGCCAAATAAAACACATCGCTCAGATAATGTTCTAACCGATAAGAGCGGTGGCTGATGCCACCATGTGTGAGTATATGTGACATGGCACCGCAAGAATTGGAACTTTGGGTGCATAATCACTACTCCATCATTTAAAGAACCATAGTTAGAATAACATGGTAGCTTTGAGAGTGTTTGGTCTATTTATGCATTACATAGGGTGAGAGAACTCATGAGTTGAGTGTCTCCCCCTAAATATATGCCTACAAAAAGACAAGACATGATGAAAATGCATGCATGGGTACTAGATTTCACGTAATGTTGTCAAGCTCCAAGATACCAAGTTCATGACTAAGTTGACAGAACCTTGTTTCATCCAATGGCTTGGTGAAAATGTCTGCAAGTTGCATTTCTGTACCCACATGAGCAATATCAATGTCACCCTTCTCCAGATCTCGCAAGAAATGATACCTAAAATCAATGTGCTTGGTGTGAGTATGATGATGCGGAGCATCCCAAGGTCATCCCCATGGACCTACCTTCGTCCCCTACGACACCACTTGGACCAATGACCAGAGCCCGAGCGAAGGCTATCGAAGATAAGGTGAACTATCTCCTCTCTGAACTTCCACTTTCTATGCATGAGACATGGCTACTACCTAAGTCCGAGTTGTCGTGCATGATTAGGTATCAAGAGGACCCTCCCGAAGATGCACGTGAAGACGGACAAGTCCCCAAGTTCATGGATGAAGAGAACCAACGGAAGGAGTCAAGAACACCTCCTAGGCCCCGGAAATCCGGCGACGACCCCGGACATCCGGCCCCTGGAGGTGTCACCAGTAGCAAGGAGCCAGCGACCAAGTCTACAGGGCCCGGACATCCGGCGCGTCCCGAGCTCCCGGACATCCGGCCTCTAGCCCGGAAATCCATACCTCGCCATTCCAGAGAGAAACAAGGCCAGCCCCTCCAGCCCGGACATCCGGCCCCCAGCCCGGACGTCCGGCTCCGCGTGAAAGCCCGGACATCCGGCCCGACGCCCGGACGTCCGGCCTCCCCTGTCTGAGCACAATGAAGGGCCGAGGCCCGTGTACCCCTTCTACCCCCTAGACAATATAAACTCTACCTCGTCCTACTTTCTAGGGTTAGCATTGGTTTAGCTCATATTTAGAGATAGAGCATTGCTCATCCACATCGGATCTAGTCCATGAGAGAGACCGCGGCCCCTCTTCAGAGAATATCCCTTTGTATTTAAGACCTCCTTGCGTAGAAGATCCCCTTGTGGATTCAAGACCTCCCCACGGAGAAGACCGGCTACCTTTGTATCGTCCGTTGTTGACTTCGAATCTCATATCTTCCTTTGTGTTCATGGATCTAGCGCATGTGTGATCATACTTGTTGGTTTGAGTGTTCTCTTGTGTTCCCCTTGTGATTTTCCCCTCGTTTCCCTCCTCGTGTTCTTTGTGTTCATCGCGGGATCCACTCCTTCCGTGAAAGATCGGCTGATTACGGTTCCTGCCCTGCATCATCTTGGTATCAGAGCCACGTTGATCATGATTTCGGAGCCTCCCCGTTGTGTTGCTAGCCTAATTTTGTTGATTTTGTCCCTAATTCGAAAATTTCCGACAAAAATAGCCCCAATTTTTTTTGTGATTTGTTGGTGTGATGAAATTTTGTTGGATTTGATCCGCGGATTTCGTGTGTCGCAGGTAGATCTAGCTTTCCATCCATTTTCCCCAATTTCCACCCACAAATTCCTCTGAATTTTGCCGGATTTGACCTCTTCTCGTGAAGATCTTCGAATTCATCCCCGAATCCAGAGCCCGGGCATTCGGCCCGACAAGCCCGGACATCCGGGACCCCGGACATCCCACAATCAAGCCCGGACATCCGGCCCTTGGCAGCACCACTTCCTCTCCACCGCCCGTTTTCCGTCCATATTTCTCCAAATTTTGTTCCGGTGCCCACATATACTTCCGCATACCTCCACCACTTCCGCAAAGCACCACCATATACCACATACCCCCACCATCGCTTACCAACACCAACTCCGACAATTTTGATCCAATTTTGCTCTGAGATTTTGAGTTGTGGTACCATGTCCTACTTGTGTTTCGGCTATTTAGGTACGGTTCGACATCAACATCACCGCCTCTCATCTTCACCACGGACGTGTCATCAACAATGACCACCTCGACTACATATTGGTATTGGACCATTGGATCACCGTCATACGTTCTTGCTTACGGACAAGGAACCGAAGAAACGGTAACCTCCTCTTGGTATTGGATATATCACTCTTGCCATTACATTGCTAGCCATCATAGCCTTACTCCTTTGCGTTGCTTACCCATCAAGACTAGCCTTTGAGTATTGTCGGCAACGAGACTTGTGCACCTTAGTCATCATACTTCCCATAGCATACATACATCATTGTTGCATATCTTGGTATCATCTCTTGTGTCACAAGGTTGTCATCGCATACACAATTTCTATCTTGGTTCATGAAGCATTGCATGAGAAAAGAGCTCAAACAACAAAGAGCCAAACAAGCTTTGAAGCAAAAGGAAAAGATAAGAAAAGAGCTTTTAAGCAAGCACCATAGCATCATACAACATTAAGATTGTCATATTAGATCATCTTGGATCAGATCATCGAAACACCTTGCATAGAACACACTTGGGATACAAGTCGTTGCATTTTTGCTTAGTAGGTTGTGCACAAGTCTTGTATCCGCCTATTGTGCAATCATGCTAACGTCTCTCTAGTGTTGTGCAACAAGAGCATTTTTCTGGATTCCACATTTTGGCTCATCCTTGGTTGCCCAACCCCACGTATCTCTTTGCGTGTGTGTTTCCGTGTACATTACATTGCTTGGTCGACTTGTTGCATTGCAATCTTGCGAATCTTTTCCAACATTATTGAAGATCACTTACAATTGCATCAAATTTTGTGCCACCATCCTAACCAAGCTCCACCATAAACTTTTACTTGTGTAGGTGTGAGAAACCGACAAGAATTGGTACCAATTGCGCTATTTCCTTGTCCACATTGGAGTGATCATTGATCCACTTTCAACTTCGGTCAAGGTACATTTGGTATTCATTCTTCTCTTTCTTCCACTCACATTTTTCTCTTGGAATGATGGATAGGCCAAGTACTTCTACCAACCCACTCTTCATTGAGCACGACGACGACATGAACTCCTACGTCACCAAGAGCCACCTCTTTGGTGCACAACATGCTTTGCATCCAGAGCAACAAGCAATGAGTGAACGCATCGACAACTTCGCCACCGACTTGCGACTCTCCGAGCAATGTACAAGGGACTACTTCGACCACAAGCTTGACGATCACAAGCAAGAGAATGACGCAAGAATGGACGAGATTCATGCTTTGTTGCTCAACCGCTCTTCTTCCACTTCGTATTCATCAAGAAGGACTCGGTCAAGTCGACACTCTGACTTTACCCTCTCCGGCTCAAGTACATCGACATCGAACACTCTTCGACGCGCCATGCGCAACGATCGTCAAGCAAGCCTCAATCCTCTATGCGACACCAACTCTCAAGAGCACCGACAATGTCAAACCCAAGAGGCTTTTGTGCTAGCACGAGAACGGCAACGACAACGCCAACATGAAGCAGAAGAGCGAGCGCGTCTACACCAAGAAGCACAAGATGCCGAGGCACTACGTCAAGAGCAACAATTACGAGATGCTCAAGAACTTGAGGCGCAACAAGCCCTCCAAGATGTAGGTCGCGCCATAGCCAACCGAGGCCGACAAGCTCGTGAACATGAAGAAGCACTTTGTGAAGAAGCTCACGAACAAAGATTTCAAGCTCGCGTACATCGTCAAGTTCCTCGTAGAGCTCGACAAGCTCCCCCACAAGCTCGCCAAGAACATCAAGTTCATCAAGAGCATGAAGACAATGGGAATCCTCCATGACAAGAGCAACATGAGGTCGACAACCCTTTTCTCCAAGAGCAACACAAGCTTGACAATCATCAACAACATGGACGTCATCATCCCTGACCCCAACACAATGAAGAGCAACGCTATGGCAAGCTCAAGTTCACCATGCCCAAGTTCAATGGAAGCAACGATCTCGAAGTGTACCTTTCATGGGCATTGAAGGTCGACAAAATCTTCCGTTTGCACAACTATGATGAAGAGAAAAAGATCGTGATGGCATACCTTGAGTTCCAAGACTATGTTCTCATTTGGTGGGAACAAGTTATCGAGCGCCGAGAGGCAAGAGGTGAACCACCCATCACTACTTGGCCGCAAATGAAGGATGTCATGAGAGCATGCTTTGTGCCTACCTACTACAACCACGGCCTCTTCAAGAAACTCCAACTACTCAAGCAAGGAACCAAGAGCGTTGAAGAGTACTACAAGGAGATGGAGATTGGCATGATAAGAGCTAACGTCACGGAAGATGATGAGCAAACAATGGTACATTTCTTGAATGGACACAACCATCCTATCAAGAAGATCGCCGACTTCCAACCATACTCGAACCTCATCGAGCTAGTGCATCAAGCTACCAGAGCGGAATGTCAAGTGCAAGATGATTACAAGTATGCCAAGTTCTCATCCAAGTCATACGGCTTCTCCAACACCCAAGCTTCAACGAGGCATAGCCTAGTGGTGGGAAGGGGTTGATGCCTTCCCACCCACCCAGGTTCAAGGCATGGTACTTGCAATTTGGGTTTGTTGCACCAATTATACTGTAGGGGGTTCCCTTACAGTCTTTTTGTCAAAAAAAAAAACGACTCCAACACCGTCTACAAAGCCTTCTACAAGCAACGTCGACAAGTCGAGTTCCAAGAAAGCTTGGTCAACTCCAAGCCATCCTCCTACTACAAGCAACTTCAAGCCGAGAGCTTCATCATCATCAACCCCCAACGATGAGACCATCAATACAAGTTCCTTCAAATGCTTCACATGCGGAGGCCGAGGCCACAAGTCCTATGAGTGCATCAACAAGCGGACCATAATCCTCAGCGACGATGGCACTTACGACTCAATGAGTGAAGGAGAAATGGACGCCCTTGAGTGAACAATGAAGAAGAACAAGTCTTTTGCGATGAAGATTCAAGTCCCGCTTGTCGGTGTGAAAACCGGCGGATCTCAGGTAGGGGGTCCCGAACTATGCGTCTAGGCCGGATGGTAACAGGAGGCAGGGGACACGAAGTTTTACCCAGGTTCGGGCCCTCTCGACGGAGGTAAAACCCTACGTCCTGCTTGATTAATATTGATGATATGAGTAGTACAAGAGTAGATTTACCACGTGATCAGAGAGGCTAAACCCTAGAAGCTAGCCTATGGTATGATTGTATGTTGTGATTGTTATCCTACGGACTAAAACCCTCTTCGGTTTATATAGATACCGAAGAGGGTTAGGGTTACACAAGGTCAGTTACAAAGGAGGAGATATCCATATTCGTATTGCCTAGCTTGCCTTCCACGCCAAGTAGAGTCCCATCCGGACACGAGACGAAGTCTTCAATATTGTATCTTCATAGTCTAACAGTCTGGCCAATGGAGATAGTCTGGCTGTCCGGAGACCCCCTAATCCAGGACTCCCTCAGTAGCCCCTGAACCAGGCTTCAATGACCATGAGTCTGGCGCGCAGCATTGCCTTCGGCATTGCAAGGCGGGTTCCTTCGCCGAATACATCACAGAAGAATTTGAATACGAGGATAGTGTCCGACCCTGCAAAATAAGTTCCACATTCCACCGCAGAGAGAATAATATTTTCGCAGATCTAATTTGCTGGCTTGTTTTGGCAGCACGACGTTATGTCATGGCGCGGTGATTATTCGAACCGTTTCTTTTAACCAGCCCCGCACATAATGCGAGGCAGTTTTTCGACACGTCTTGTCAAAGCAGAGATCGTGTCCCCTTATTACGGGATTCTCTTCAATACGGGCATGGGTAACCCAACCACGCCATCAATTGCGGCACTTTGGGGATAAGCGAGTTTTACCAGGCAAGTGGGGACGCTTAGTTTCGTCCGCCCATATAAAGGGATAAAGATTCACCTTTCTATCCACGCCTTCTTCCTCCCTTACCCATCCGTTTTTGCACACTCGAGCTCTAGCGCCCAAGTCCGCACTTCCCACCTCGACCTTCTCCAATCATGTCCGGAGCGGGAGGCAAGTGGATGGTCTCCTCCGTCACGGAGGGATACATCAAGAAACTGAGGAGAGCCGGATACCTGCCCGACGACATCATGCACTGGCTCCCAGATGAGGGGCAGCTCATCCCCACCCCCAGGCCCCATGAGAGCATAGTATTCCCCACCCATTTCCTCCGTGGACTGGGGTTCCCTCTCCATCCCTTCGTCCGGGGGCTCATGTTTTATTACGGCCTGGATTTCCACGATCTGGCCCCGAACTTCATCCTCAACATCTCGGTGTTTATCGTCGTGTGCGAGGCCTTCCTCCGCATTAAGCCCCACTTCGGCTTATGGCTGAAGACCTTCAATGTCAAACCGAAGGTGGTGGGCGGCCGCCAGGCAGAGTGCGGAGGCGCCATGGTGGGCAAGATGCCCAACATAACATGGCTCGAGGGCTCCTTTATGGAAACCATAAAGGGGTGGCAATGGGGGTGGTTCTATATCACCGAGCCACGCGACCCTGCATGGGCAGCGGCCCCCGAGTTCCAATCTGGCATCCCCATGCGGCTCACCTCCTGGAAAGAGAAGGGCCTGTCCTGGGGTAATTCGAAAGAGCTGACCGGACTCCAAACATGTATTCAAAACATGGTGGACAAGAAGCTCAAGCTTATCAACATAGTCCAAGTTATGCTCATCCGCCGGATACTCCCGTGCCAACAACGGGAGTTCAACTTGTGGGAGTTCAATCTGGCGCAGCACCGAACTCTGAACAGGCTCTTCGACACAACTCATGAAGACGCCTGGAGGGTGCTGTTCAAAAGTGTCGAGGTCCCCCCTCCTACTACTGAGGATCGCGGATTCAGCGCGAAGCGCCAAGCCAGTGTGGTAAGCTGCTTTACCTTTCACAAGATACTTATTTTTTTATATAGATTGACTCTATGCGGTATCTAAACTCCCGTACCTTTGATAGGACTGGCAGAAGATGGCCGGACAGATCGACTGTCCGGCTCCCTTGCCCGAAGGCCCCGCAGACGCTCTTCCGGCGAAGATGCTGACTCCGGCCCCTTATAAGGTGCCAGATAAGACCAAGGAGGCCAAGGGAACCCGAAAGAGTTCCCGATGCCAGGCGTCGTCGGACTCACCGTCCGATGACTCTACGGCGCACTCTTCCCCTGAAGACGAGGAAGAGGAAGAAGAAGATGCTCCCCTAACAATTGGGGGAGACAAGAAAAGGAAGGCCGCCCCAACTGGGGAGGCTGGAGGGTCCAATAAGGGAAGGACTCTCCTTCCGGACAGTTCCACCGCCACCGACGAAGGCAAAGACGAGTGGTTGCCCAGGGTCAAGCCCTTGGGGAGATCATAAGTGTTCGAATACCAGAATAACTCATAGGATTCCTTTTGTCGCACTGCTTTCCCTAACGCCGAACGCAATTATGCAGGCCGCCACGAGCCAGTATCGATGTATCATCGGACGGCTCGTTGGGCTTGTCGGACATGGATAGTGATCCCGTCCCGACCGCCACCTCCCCTCATCCTGCCGACGACGCTGAGGTGTTGTCTCAAGAGGCACCGGATCGATGGGAAACAATCCTGGAGGCGCCTCAAGGAGACCTTCCGGACTCTGGGAGCCGCGGGGACGGCCCCTCCCGAGAGCTCCGAGTTCAGCCCTCAGCCGAACACCGCGCCGGACCCTCCAGCGGTTCCGGGATCGGGCAGGCGGCCTCCTTCTAAGAGGGGCAAGACGCCTGTGCCAGTGACCTCTGTCCATCCAGAGGCGCCGGACAATCTGCTGGAAGTGCTTCACAGCGCTTCCATCGACGAGGAGCACCGCACTATCATGAGTGCGGTCATCCAGAAGGTTCAGTCCGCCAAGAGCGGATTGACTGAAGCCTGTGCCAGCCTTCTAACCGGCTTCGAGGTAAGTGTTTTAAAATGTAGTAGAAATATTACCGCATAGACAGTAGCCCCTGATGCTTTGTTCGGTTTTCAAAAAGAAAAGCCGAACAGAGGATCAAATAATATCGCAGGAGTCTAACATAAGTATGTCGATATGCGTATGCAGGCTTCGCTGCTGGCGTCCACTGCACTGACTGTAGAGGTCTTCATGCTGAAGCAGGGCCTCGAGGGGTCGAGGAAAGAGCTCGTCCTTGCTAAGAGGCAGCTCAAGGAGAACAAGGGTAAGTAGTACCCCATCTATAGATATGTATATATAAAAAAGGACGCGATTGCAAAATGACAGGATCATCGTATGTTTGCCAGGGGCCACGACTGAGGTGGCGACCCTGAAGCAAGCGCTAACCAAGGCCGAAGATACAGCGGCCAAGGAGCGCACCGAGCGAGAGAAGCACGAGGCTCGGGTGGGCGAGGTGCAGCAAGAGCACTAGGCTCTTGTGGCGAGGCACGAGGCATTGGAGCTTGACTCCAAGACGCGGGAGTCTGAGCTTGCCGCGGCCCTCGAGAGTGTAAAAAGTGCCAAGGTCGAAGCCGAAAAGGCCCTCCAAGAGAACGACGCGATGATGAAGATAGTGGCGGGTAAGGCTTTCTATATGCAAAGCAAGCATGTAAAAGTAAATTATCGATTAGTTACCCGGATCTGGAGCACTTCAGGAGCATTCGTAGATTTGCCCCGCAGTGTGTCCGATGCCGCACAATTTTATCAGGCTGAGGACGGAAGCTCGACGGAGAAGCTGTTCTGCTCTCAATATGCTGAGGCCGAACATCTGGTGCCAATGAGCGACTAGCTGAAGCAGATGGTCGAGCTACATAAGGCGTCCGACCAGGCCATGAAGAGCTTTATAGTCCGGCTGTGGCCTGGTGACGCCCTTCCGAACAGCTTCTTCAGCCTGGTGAGGCGGCTTGTGGATGCCTGCCCACGGCTGGAGGTCGTCAAGCGATCTGTCTGCATTGAAGGTGCACGCTGGGCTTTCGCCCGTGTGAAATTGCAGTGGGTCAAGCTAGACGCCGTGAAGCTGATCAAGGAGGGGCTGCCGGAGGGCAAGGAGCACTGCCACCCCGAGATGTACTACGAGGGTGTTCTGCCGGGTGCCCGTCTTATCGCGGATGAGTGTACAAAAGATGTAATATTTGAATGAGACTTGTTCGTTTTATCCTGTATGTATGAAAACTTGTTTCATATGCGCTATGCAACACTTATTGGAAATTAAAATATTACCTTCTGTTTGGCTGTTTATCTAATCTGAGAGATGGCTAGTCCTCGGCTTCTGCCCCCATGCCACGAGTGCTGGGGTGTTCGGGATAAACCTGAGCACTCTTGTTCCCATGTTTGGGTCCTTCGAGGGAGGTGCTCAGCACAACGAACAAGGCAACCGGACTAATGATGCTTTATCACTCTCACTTAGCCATAGAATTCTATAATTTTAAATTTCGGCGAAGCCCCTGGTATTCGGAAGGCCGAATTCGGGGCGCGATACACGCCTATAAGCCGGATAGGGCCGACCCCTCGCCCTAAGCGGCATAAGTCTTTAGGGACTCGAAAAACCTCGCCGAACAGCGACAAATCTCTCGCCTTATCATGACAGTCAGTTTTAGCTTTCTCTACTGAGGTGCTAATCCCGGCAGAACCGGGGCACAATCGCAGTAGTTCTCCTAGCGCTCCTTAGCCGATAGAGCGGAACGTAAGGTACCAAAACATAGGAGCTGGGCAAACCCAACATTTGACCAAAGACATGATTCGGAGCTGATGCATACAATGCTATAAGTTCGGGGTGCCGCACTTGTGGAAGTGTTCGTACTTTTCACACCGCATTGTGGGGTACGTAAGCCCCTGGTGTATTGGCCGTACCAGAGTGTACGGTTGCAAGGCGTTAATAATGAACATATATATATATATATATATATATATATATAAAAATGCAATAATAGTCGTAATGTCATGCATTGTTTATTAAAAATTTGTGTTAAAGCAGAGTGATACAGATAGTGCGATAAGCAAAGAGTAGGTCTAAGTCCCTTCCAAGGGCAAGCTGAGGAATGATATTAAATTGAATATGTCACTCGTTACTGTAATCAACCTGGGAATTCCGTGATATAACGTAGTTGTCTGCCTCCTTGGTTGCTGCATCATGTGTTTGGCAATAGTGCTGCCGGACAGTGTTTCCAGAGATTAAGGTCCTGAAAGAAAAAGAAAAATAACCGAACGGGAAGCCCCTAGTGCGGTTTAGGCCGTGTCTTGGGGCATGTCGTAGTTGTGCCCCCCTCCCCACCTGTGCCCATGGTATTTTTAATGCGTAATTATGTACGCGCGGCACGAGTTTCGCCGCTGGGCTGGGATTGGGGTGGCCTCCGTATTGCTACGCGAGCTCAGATCGCGCCATGCAGACTATTTGTCGATTGCCCCGAGCGCGCTTGAAGGTGTCCGGGCTGTGAAGCGCCGAACTGGTTGATTGCCTTGAGAGGCTGCTTTGCGCTTCTGCTGTGAGGGACGCGGTGTGCTCCTCTGTTCGGAAAGAGCGCTCTGTGTTTACATTGACTGTAATAACTCCGCGAGGTCCTGGCATCTTGAGCTTGAGGTATGCATAATGCGGTACCGCATTGAATCTAGCAAATGCGGTTCGCCTGAGCAGCGCGTGATAACCACTGCGGAACGGGACTACAGCAAAGATTAACTCTTCGCTTTGGAAGTTATCCGGGGATCCGAAGACCACTTCCAGTGTAATTAAGCCTGTGCAATGGACCTCTACACCTGGAATAACGCCCTTAAAGGTCGTTTTTGTGGATTTGATCCTTGAGGGGTCTATACCCATTTTGCACACTGTGTCCTGATAAAGCAGGTTCAGGCTGCTGTCGCCGTCCATAAGGACTCGAGTGAGGTGAAATCCGTCGATGATTGGGTCTAGGACCAGTGCGGCAAATCCGCCATGACGGATACCAGTGGGGTGGTCCCTACGATCGAAGGTGATCGGGCAGGAGGACCAAGGGTTGAACTTTGGGGCGACTGGCTCCAGCGCATATATGTCCCTGAGCGCATGCTTTCGCTCCCTCTTGGGGATGTGGGTTGCGTATATCATGTTCACCGTCCGCACTTGCGGGGGAAACCTCTTCTGTCCTCTAGTGTGCGGCTGCCGGGGCTCCTCCTCGTCATTGCTATGCGGGCCCTTGTCCTTGTTTTCGGCAATTAACTTGCCGGCCTGCTTGAACACCCAACAATCCCTGTTGGTGTGATTGGATGGCTTGTCTGGGGTGCCGTGTATTTGATACGAGCGATCGAATATACGGTCCAAGCTGGATGGACCCCGCGTACTTTGTTTGAATGGCTTTTTTCGCTGACCGGGTTGAGAGCCTTTGAATCCGGCATTGACTGCCGTATCCTCAGTATTTTCGCTGTTAATGCGGCGCTTATGCTTGTTGCGACGTGACCTGCTATTGCCGTCCTTGGTATCTGAGGTACCATGGTTCTTTGATATGTTATTACTACGAGCCAACCAGCTGTCTTCTCCCCCACAAAAGCGGGTCTTGAGCGTCGTGAGAGCTGCCATAGATTTTGGCTTTTCCTGATCAAGGTGCCGGGCTAGCCACTCATCTCGGATGTTGTGCTTGAAAGCCGCTAAGGCCTCCACATCTGGATAGTCGACGATTTGATTTTTCTTTGTAAGGAACCGAGTCCAGAATTGCCTGGCCGACTCTTCTAGCTGCTGAATTATGTGGCTCAAGTCATCGGCGTCTGGTGGTCGCACATAATTGCCCTGAAAGTTGTCGAGGAATGCGGCTTCCTGATCTTCCCAACAGCTAATGGAGTCCGCTGGCAAGCTGTTAAGCCAATGCCGCGCTGGTCCTTTGAGCTTTAGTGGGAGGTATTTGAGGGCGTGTAAGTCATCGCCGCGGGCCATGTGGATGTGGAGGAGGAAATCCTCAATCCATACTTCGGGATCTGTTGTGCAGTCGTATGATTCAATATTTACAAGTTTGAAACCTTCTGGGAATTGATGTTCCATTACTTCGTCTATGAAGCATAAGGGGTGTGCGGGGCCGCTGTATTGGGTTATATCGCAACGCAGATCGAATGGGTCTTGCCCGCTGTGTTCGGCACGGCCAGATTTGCTTTTACTGTATTCGGCGTGATGTTTGTCGTCTCGCAGAGTGGTGCGCCCTCGTGATCCATAGATCGATCTTGAATGCTTTGCCTTGTCCTCCAATATGTCTCGCAGGTCCGGCGTATCTCCCCATGCTTTTTTATGGCGTTGGGGTGGAGGCTGAGCTTTTGGCTGGAATGCCTCTCTATCACGGCCACGAGGTGGCCGATCAGCCGTATCATACGCTTCTTCCTCCAGTCGGGGTAGTAACCTGCGCCTAGGGTAACTCTTGGAGGGGCGCTCGAGTTTATATTCCTTGGCCACGAGGACTTCAGTCCATTTGTCAGCTAGCAGATCTTGATCAGCTTGAAGCTGCTGCTGCCTTTTCTTCAGGCTATTTGCCGTGGCCATAAGCCGGTGCTTGAAGCACTCTTGTTCGACGGGATCCTCTGGTACGGTGAATTCATCGTCGCCGAGGCTTGCCTCATCTTCGGAGGGGGGCATGTAATTGTCATCCTCCTCTCCGTCTACCGCTCTCTCAGGAGAGTTGGCTCTTCCATCCTCCTGCTCTAAATCTTGCTGGAGGGGTTTGTTGTTTTCTTCGGCACTATCCGAAGTGTTATTATCTCCTGTGCCAGTATCACCACTTTTGCTTTGGCGGGACTTAGAGCGGCACCGCTGACGTCGGCGCTTGGGTTGCTTCTTGGAGGGGTCATCCTCCGCTATCTCGTCGCCATTGCCTTCGTTGGGTGTATCCACCATGTATATGTCATATGACGAGGTGGCTTTCCAGTGCCCTATAGGTGCTGGTTCATGTTTGTCTCCTACATCGTCGTCCATACCATCGATGTCTTCGGAGTCGAAGTTGAGCATGTCGGTTAAATCATCGACAGTGGCTACGAAGTGGGTGGTGGGTGGGCGTCGAATTTCTTCATCGTCCGCATCCCAATCCTGTTGGCCATAATCCGGCCAGGGCTCTCCTGACAAAGAGAGAGACCTTAGTGAATTCAGAATGTCGCCGAAGGGTGAGTGTTGAAAGATATCCGCGGCAGTGAATTCCATGACCGGCGCCCAATCGGATTCGATTGGCAGGGGTGCGGATGGTTCGGAGTCAGAGAAAGAGTCCGGCACCTTGGAGTCACGGGCTGCGCAGAGGATTATGCTGGTGTTTGGCTCGATCACCATTGAGACTGCAGCCCCTGAGGCGGTGTCTAACCACCCGTCCTCGATTGGCGCAGTTAGCTCGAACTAAGGGTCGGAGCTGATGCAGGCGCGGCCTCTGGGGTACTGTTCGGCGGCAGAGCTAGGTCATACCCATCGCGACAGTGCGGCGCGCCCGGCTGTGGCTCGAATCCGTCGAAGATCAAGTCTCCGCGGATGTCGGCCTTGTAATTCAAACTTCCAAATCTGATTTGATGGCCAGGGGCGTAGCTTTCAATCTGCTCCAGATGGCCAAGCGAATTAGCCCGCAGTGCAAAGCCGCCGAATACGAAGATCTGTCCGATGAGAAAAGCCTCACCCTGGACCGCATCGCTATCGATGATAGTAGGAGCCATCAAGCCTAACGGCGACGACACAGAGGAACTCTCAATGAAAGCACCAATGTCGGTGTCAAAACCGGCGGATCTCGGGTAGGGGGTCCCGAACTGTGCGTCTAGGCCGGATGGTAACAGGAGGCAGAGGACACGTAGTTTTACCCAGGTTCCGGCCCTCTCGACGGAGGTAAAACCCTACGTCCTGCTTGATTAATATTGATGATATGAGTAGTACAAGAGTAGATCTACCACGAGATCAGAGAGGCTAAATCCTAGAAGCTAGCCTATGGTATGATTGTATGTTGTGATTGTTGTCCTACGGACTAAAACCCTCTTCGGTTTATATAGACACCGAAGAGGGTTAGGGTTACACAAGGTCAGTTACAAAGGAGGAGATATCCATATTCGTATTGCCTAGCTTGCCTTCCATGCCAAGTAGAGTCCCATCCAGACACGAGACGAAGTCTTCAATCTTGTATCTTCATAGTCTAACAGTCTGGTCAATGGAGATAGTCCGGCTGTCCAGAGACCCCCTAATCCAGGACTCCCTCACCACTCTTGTTTTCTCCAAGGTCTTGACTCTCCAACATCACCAATAAGAAGACCAACGATGCCACATCTTTCATACCAAGGCCGGCATCAATGGATGATCTGTCAAGGTCATCATCGATGGATGGAGTTGTCATAACCTCGCAAGTGAAGAACTTTGCTCCAAGCTCCAATTGCCCAAGACGAAGCACCCACATCCCTACAAAGTTCAATGGCTTAGCGACTCCGGCACTCTCCAAGTTGAGCATCGAGTATAAGTCTCCTTCATAATTGGAGCCTATGAAGACACTTTGGAGTGTGACGTCATTTCAATGACCGTTTGCCACCTTCTCCTTGGACTCCCATGGTAATTTGATAGAGGAGTCATCCACAACGGCCGGATGAACCACTACATCTTCAAGATGAAAGGGAAGGAGTACGTACTTTGTCCCATGTCTCCAAGCCAAGTGATCGCCGATAAGCAAGCCACCCATCATGGAGACAATAGTGAGAGAGCGAGCCACCAAAAAGAGAGTGAGCTCCACAAGCCCAAATCGAGCGCCTCCACGATGAGCGAAAAGAAGAACTTAGTCCTATTTGCCACAAAACGTGAGATAAGAGGAGTGTTTGAGAACCCATCTAGTGTCCTACACTACATCCTTTTGTGCAAGGGCAATGAACCACAAGTTAACACCTCTCATACTCTTCCTCTAGTGTTGTCTTCTCTTTTGTAGGAATTTCACGATGTTTTCCTCGACGAGCTACCTCCGGTACTACCTCCACTACAAGGCATCGAGCACCGCATCGACCTCATCCCCTGAGTACCTCTTCCGAACAGAGCACCCTACCACGTCAACCCCGAAGAAACCAAATAAATACAAAGGCAAGTAAAGCATCTCATAGACCATGGACATGTGCGTGAAAGTTTGAGCCCTTGTCCCGTCCCGGTCATTCTTGTGCCAAAACGAGACTGTAGCTTTCGCATTTGCTCCAATTCTAGACCTATCAATGCTATCACCGTTCGTTATAGGTATCCCATTCACGCACTGATGATATGCTTGATGAACTTAGTGGTGCCACTATCTTTTCAAAAATTGATCTTAAGAGTGGTTACTATCAAATCCGCATACAAGAGGGTGATGAATGGAAAACCACATTCAAAACCAAGTTTGGCTTGTATGAGTGGTTAGTCATGCCTATGGGTCTATCGGAAGCACTGGGTACTTTTATGCGTCTTATGAATCATGTTTTTCGCCCTTACATTGGTGTGTTTGTTGTGGTCTACTTCGATGATATCCTTGTTTTTAGCAAGTCTCTCAAAGAGCATGTTACCCATGTCCGAACCATTTTACAAATCTTCGAAAAGAGAATCTCTATGCTAATATGGAGAAATGCGTTTTTTGCGTTGATAAGCTTGTTTTCTTGGGTTTTGTTGTCTCTTCTAAGGGTGTTCATGTTGATGAGTCCAAGATCAATGCTATTAAGACTTGGCCACAACCAACCAACTTGCATCAAGTGCATAGCTTTCTTGGCCTTGCATGTTTCTATCGTTGCTTTGTGAAAGATTTTAGCACCATTGCTTCTCCTTTGCATGCTTTGAGCAAGAAGAATGTGTATTTTGTTTGGAGATCATCCCAAGAAACCGCTTTCAATGAGCTTAAGAATTTGCTTACTCATGCACCCGTGCTTGCATTACCCAACTTTGACAAACCTTTTGAGATTCATTGCAATGCTAGTGGTAATGGAATAGGAGGTGTGTTAACGCAAGAGAAGCGCCCCATAGCTTACTTTAGTGAGAAACTTTCCGGAGTGCAACTCCCCATCTATGACAAAGAGCTCTATGCTTGCGTCCGCATTTTGCATGAATGGGAACACTATCTTCGCCTTGATGAATTCATCATTCATACCGATCATGAAATGCTCAAGTACCTTAAGGGCCAAACCAAGTTGAACAAGCATCATGCTAAATGGAGTGAATTTATTGAGTCTTTTCCTTATATCATCAAGTACATCAAAGGTAAGGAAAACGTTGTGGTGGACGCCCTTTCTAGCATTTGCATGCTTGTTACTCAACTTGAGTTGAATATCATTGGCTTTGAGCACATAAAAGACTTGTATGAGCATGATCCTACTTTTGCTACTCCTTATGCAAAATGTTCGATGCATACATCTTGGGAACGCTATTACATCAAAGATGGATATCTTATGAGAGCTAACAAGCTTTGCGTCCCCGAGTCTTCTCTTCGTTTGTTGTATTTGTAGGAATCTCATGGAGGAGGCTTAATGGGACATTTTAGACGCGACAAGACTCTTGTCGTGCTCTCCAAGAACTACTATTGGCCCAAGATGTTTCGCGACATCAACCGCTACATCAACCGATGCTCTACATGTCGCAAAGCTAAGTCTAAAGCTCAATCCCATGGCCTTTACATGCCTCTCCCAATTCCATATAAACCATGGGAAGACATTAGCATGGATTTCATACTTGGATTGCCTAGGACTAGAAATGGAAAGGATTCCGTATTTGTCATTGTGGACCGCTTCTCTAAGATGGCACATTTTCTTCCTGGCAACAAGATAGACGATGCTTCACATGTTGCTAATCTCTTTTGTAGCGAAATATTGCGTCTACATGGAGTGACAAAGACGATCGTCTCGGACCGCGGCGTCAAATTCCTTAGCTACTTTTGGAAGACCCTATGCGCCAAGCTCGGAATCAAGCTACTCTTCTCCACGGCGTATCATCCACAAACCGACGGCCAAACGGAGGTGAACAACCGCACACTCTCCGCTCTACTTCGAATACTCATCAATAAGAACATCAAGGAGTGCGAGGAGTGTCTACCTATCGCCGAGTTTGCCTACAACTGCGCAAGACAATCAACAACCGACAAGTCCCCCTTCGAGGTCGTCTACGGATTCAACCCTTTTTCCCCATTGGACATTCTCCCTCTACCACTCCAAGAGCGCATCAATTTGGATGCAAGTGCACGTGTGACTCATCTCAAGAAGGTGCATGAAGATACAAGACATACCATCGAGCGCCAAGTACAATGACTTGCGACCAAGCTCAACATCAACAAGCACACCATGGTCTTCAACATTGGCGATCTCGTGTGGCTACACCTTCGCAAGGACCGCTTTCCCCGAGAACGCAAGTCCAAACTTCGACCACGAGCAGACGGGCCCTTCAAGGTGCTTGCACGCTACAACGACAACAGTTACAAGATCGACCTCCCCCGTGACAAGTATACGTGACCGATATCTTCAATGTCAAGGACCTCTCGCCCTTCCATGGTGATGAAGAATTTGATCCGAGGACGGATCTTCTCCAAGGGAGCAGAGATGATGCGGAGCATCCCATGGTCATCCCCATGGACTTACCTACGTCCCCTACGACACCACTTGGACCAATGACAAGAGCCCAAGCGAAGGCTATCGAAGATAAGGTGAACTCTCTCCTCTACGAACTTCCACTTTCTATGCATGAGACATGGCTACTACCTATGTCCGAGTTGTTGTGCATGATTAGGTATCAAGAGGACCCTCCCGAAGATGCACGTGAAGACGGACAAGTCCCCAAGTTCATGGATGAAGAGAACCAATGGAAGGAGTCAAGAACACCTCCCAGGCCCCGGACATCCGGCCCCTGGAGGTGTCACCAGCAGCAAGGAGCCAGCGACCAAGTCTATAGGGCCCGGACATCCGGCGCGTCCCGAGCTCCCGGACATCCGGCCTCCAGCCCGGAAATCCAGACCTCACCATTCCAGAGAGCAACAAGGCCAGCCCCTCCAGCCCGGACATCCGGCCCCCAGCCCGGACGTCCGGCTCCGCGTGAAAGCCCGGACATCCGGCCCGACGCCCGGACGTCCGGCCTCCCCTGTCTGAGCACAATGAAGGGCCGAGGCCTGTGTACCCCTTCTACCCCCTAGACAATATAAACTCTACCTCATCCTACTTTCTAGGGTTAGCATTGGTTTAGCTCATATTGAGAGATAGAGCATTGCTCATCCACATCGGATCTACTCCATGAGAGAGACCGCGGCCCCTCTTCAGAGAAGATACCTTTGGATTCAAGACCTCCTTGTGGAGAAGATCCCCTCGTGGATTAAAGACCTCCTCTCGGAGAAGACCGGCTAGCTTTGTATCATCCATTATTGACTTTGGATCTTGTATCTTCCTTTGTGTTCATAGATCTAGTGCATGTGTGATCATACTTGTTGGTTTGAGTGTTCTCTTGTGTTCCCCTTGTGATTTTCCCCTTGTTTCCCTCCTCGTGTTCTTCGTGCTCATCGCGGGATCCACTCCTTTCGTGAAAGATCGGCCGATTAGGGTTCCTTCCCTACATCATATGATCTTTGGGATTCTCAGCAATATTGATGGCACTTTCATTATCACATAGAAGAGGCACATGTCTATAGGTGATACCGTAATCCTTCAAAGTTTGCCTCATCCATAGTAATTGAGTTGCACAACTGGCGGCTGCAATGTGTTTAGCTTCAGCGGTGGAAAGAGCAACACAATTTTGTTTCTTTGAGGACCAACCTACCAAGGAGCGTCCAAGAAATTGACATGCACCGGAGGTAGACTTATGATCCATTTTGTCTCCAACACAATCCGCATCCGTGTACCCAATAAGATCAAACTTAGCATCCTTGGGGTACCATAGACCCAACTTTGGGGTGTGAACAAGGTATCTAAGAATATGCTTAACCCCTTATGATGACTTTCCCTAGGGGAAGCTTGAAATCTAGCACACATGCATACACTAAACATGATGTTTGGTCTAGATGCACAAAGATAAAGCAATGAACCAATCATACAGCGGTAAATAGATGGGTCGAAAGGGATACCATTCATGTCTTCAGTGAGTACAATTTTGGTTGGCATGGGTGTCCTACATGGACTAGCATCAGACATGCCAAACTTCTCTAGGATATCCTTGAGGTATTTTGCTTGAGACAAGAAAATTCCTTCTTAAAATTGTTGAATTTGGAATCCGAGAAAGAACTTCAAATCCGCATTGAGTGACATTTCAAAATTCTTGGTCATGGAGGCCACAAATTTCAGGCACAAATGAATGTTAGGAGAACCAAAGATGATATCATATACATATATTTGGCATAAGATCAAATCACCCTTGTCCCTCTTAGTAAAAAGAGGGAACGATCACCCCTCTCACAAAACCATCATTGAGTAAAAACTTCTTAAGATGATCATACCAAGCATGAGGTGCTTGTTTGAGGCCATACAAAGCCATATGAAGTTTATCCACATAGTCTTTGCGATCGGGATCAATGAACCCAGGTGGTTGTGATACATATACTTCTTCTTATAGAGGACCATTAAGGAAATCACTCTTCACATCCATTTGATGTAATATAAAACCATTGAAAGCAGCATAAGCAACTAAGATGCAAATTGATTCAAGACGGACAACGGGGGCAAAGGTCTCACCAAAGTCCAAACCTTCAACTTGTGAGTACCCTTGTGCCACTAACCTTGCCTTGTTATGGATGATTACACCATTCTCTACTTACATGTTCTTGAAAATCCATTTTGTTCCAATGACATTGTGCTCCGTAGTTGGCCTCTCGACTAATGACCACACTTGGTTGCGTTCAAAACTTTTCAACTCTTCTTGCATAGCAACGAGCCAATCGTTGTCCATCAATGCATCTTGTACCTTGAGAGGCTCAACACTAGACACAAACGAGAAGTGAGCACAAAATTTTGTCAAAATTTTATGAGTGACTCTACCTTCCGATATGCCGGTGAGAATTTTGCAACATCAACACGACCGGCCCCTCGAGGCATGATGGAGGTTAAGGTTTCACGAGGTTCAACTTCATGTCCATCATCCACGTCCTCAACATATGGATCATTAATGTGTGGTGGAAGATCTTCTTCTGCATATTGCATTTGTTGGGGTTCATCATCAATGATTGCACTTTCTTGTTCTTTCCCTTGATGATGATCTTGTTCTTGAAGATTATCATGAAGAGGAACTTGATGATCATCTTGTACTTGGAAAAAGGGCATTGGTTGAGCAATAGGAGCTTGTGGTGGTATGGGTGTTGAAGTAGTTTGGTGATGTGTGAAGCTTACATCTTCTTCTTCATCATCATGAGGTTCTTGTTCCATTGGAAGAAGTGCACCAACACCCATGGTCAAAATATCTTCAGAAGAATCTTCTTCACCTACGTCACTTAGATCAACTTGATTCCCATGGGACCCATTAAATTCATCAAATACCACGTCATAAATTTCTACAACACATCCATTGGATTTTTTGTAGACGCTATAGGCGTGAGAGTTTGATCCATAGCCAACAAATATTCCCTTAATGGTTTTGGATTGAAATTTTCCTAACCGTTATCTTTTGTTGAGGATGAAACATTTGCACCCAAATACATGAAAGTACTTGACATTTGGCTTATTCCCATTTAGGAGCTCATATGGACTCTTTTCCAATATACACGAAATACACGAAAGTTCTTGAACTCAGAGCCATTATCACTTATTATTGCCAAGATTTCTTTGTCGAACTTGCGTTGTGCTTGCTTGGCAAAATCAATGAAGGCGATCTTCGTATCGTCCTTGGATTTGAGGAAAAACACCCATGTATATCTTGAGTAATCATCAACAATGACAAGTCCATACTTTTTCTCACCAAGACTATCCCATGAAGGAGGCCCAAAAAGGTCCACATGAAGGAGTTCCAAAGGCTTTGAAGTAGACACAATATTCTTGGGTGGGTGCTTTGATTGATTTTGCTTCCCGGCTATGCAAGAACTACACACACGATCTTTCTCAGAAGAGACATTGGTTAGTCCAAGGATGTGATTACCCTTTAAGAGATATTGAAGATTTCTCATGCTGACCTGGGCTAGCAGGCGATGCCATAGCCACCCCTTGTCGGCCTTGGCCATTAGACAAGTCGCATGGAATATGCTCTCTTTCGAGAAACCAACTGTGTAAAGGTTGCCATCCAACTCTCCAACAAAGGACACTTCGAGAGTATCTATCTTAAATACTTTCACATCCGTTAGTCCAAAGAGTGTATCATAACCAACATAAGCCAATTGGCGAACAGAAAGCAAATGATATTTAAGGGATACAACAAGCATGACATTTGCATGAGACATGTCATCTATGATAGCCACCTTGCCCAACCCGAGTACCTGTCCTTTTGATCCTCCACCAAACATAATTCTCATAAATGGTTGAATAGCTTCCATGAAATCATAGAGCAATTTTCTATCTCTGGTCATATGATTGGTACATCCACTATCAATCGCCCATTTTACTCCACCAGAGAAAGCCACGTACACACAATTATAACTTGGTTAGAGGCACCCATTTTGCAATGTGACCTCTCAAGTTAGTAACAAGGGTCTTAGGGACCCAAATAGCTTAGAATCGGAATGCATTTTGAGGACCAACAAACTTTGCATAAACTTCTCCATCCTTCGATTTACGAAGTACATAGGATGGAGGCATGAACTTTTCTAGCTTGTTGAGAGTGGGTATGCCCCTTGTGGCCTTACCACTAACAACCTTACCTTTCTCCTTGTGCCCTTCTCGTACAAATGTTTCTTTTAGAGGAGTGGTACACTTTTGAGAGGAAGATGTCTTCTTCTTGCTTGTGCTTGGGTCAAACCCAAGCCCCTCTTTGGCAAACACCTCGTTGTGTTGACTCAATACCTCATTAAGGTTCTTTTGTCCTTGAGCACATGTCATGAGACCTTTCTCAATTTGATCCTTGAGAAAGCGATTCTCCTCAAGAATAGATGCTTGGTCACTACTAGAGTTAGTAGTACAAGCACCAACATTGATAATAGGAGAAGAGTAAGCCTTGGCAAGAGTTTCAAGATAAGTAAGCTTGAGCATCTCAAAAACCTTTGTAAGAAGGGTGAGATCTTCTTCCTTAGTCTTCAGAGACAAGGATAGAAGCTCACAATCCTTAGAGAGAGATGCATGAGACTTCACAAGCTTACTTTTATCATTCATCAACTCTTCACAAGAGTCCTTAGCCTTTTTCAAGGAGGCAAGATCTTTAGTATGAACATCAATGTTTGCACCAATTTTCAAGCATAGTTCATCATTTCGTGCTTCCTCATATTGGACTTCCTGCTCAAGGATTTCATATTTTTCCTTTTCCTCGGTTACGAGGGTTTCGAGTTCCATAATGGTGACGGTGTGCTTACCCACCATCTCCATAAGCGTACGAAACATAGTGAGATTCTTTCCTTTGAGGGAGCACATGACCTTATTTAATTTTACAAACATGGGGTCATCTATATCATTATGATGATAATTATCCTCCGCATCAAGATTCTCATCACTAGGAGTAGAAGGAGTGAAAAGAGGAGGATTTGACCGTGAGGTTACCTTGACCTTGGCAGGAGAGTTTTGATCCTATCCATCTTATACCACGGCCTTTGCCATTAGCCACTTGTGAGCGTTGCCCTTGTAGTCTTTCATGTAGTTGTAGGTAACAAAATCACCACTCTTGTTGACTAGCCTCAAAGTGTTTTGAGAATCTTGGGCTACTCCGGCAACACCACTAACATCATCCAGATCAGATTCTTCATGAGCAACTATTGCTTTCCCATCTCTCTTCTTGAGCTTGGCGTTCAAAGGGTTTGGCAACTTCTTCTTGGGAAAGGTCTTGGGAAACCTTGGTTTATCTTCTCTCTTCTCATAAGGGCAGTCATTGGAGAAGTGGTTGGTTTCTTCATAGTTGTAGCATTTTCTCACTTTCTTCTTGTGGAATCTTCCCTTGAATTTTCCCGCGCTAAACTTCTTGACAAAGAGAGCAATGTCTTCATATGAAGGACTCTCATCGGAGTCAATCTCATCACCATCTTCATCCTCCTCATCTTCCTCTTCTTCACTTTGCTCTTCTTCATACACATGCTTGGCCTTCAATGCAAGATTGATTTTTGATGTTGAGGTACCATGCATGGCAAGATGTTTTGTAGCATTTGCCTTTGACTCTTCAAATAGTTGGAAGGTTGATATGATGTCATCCGGAGCCATTTACTTGAATCCATGGTGTTGTCTTATGTCACACACCATTTGATGATGCTATGGGGCAAGAGCATGAAGCAACTTATCCACGAGAAATCGCTTAGTCAAGTTGAATCCATCTTGTGTCTTCTCACACTCACAGGACTCAGTATCAGTGGTGAGAGGCATGAGACGCTCAAGGAGTTGCTTGGGAGATTCACCTTTCTCCATACAAAAGTTTTGCAATTAACCCTTGGCGATTTCATATTGAGCAAGCCAGAGAGTGGAGGTACCGGTCTTGGTTCTCACAATGCTATCCTATAATTCCTTGGCACTTGTGATATGTATGTATGGTCTCCTTTGCTTGTCAGTCTGATCCAGAGCATCCTACGACCATCCCCATGCACACTCAAGCATACGCCTTTGGACCTAAGGTGAACTCGCTCCTTTTCGAATCTTCCCTTTCCGCATGTAAGACATGGATGCTACTTCATGTGCGGACCTTGTGCAAACTCAGGTACACCCGAGGAGACCATGGAGAGCCCAAGGACCAAGGCCAAGCGTGCACGTAAGTGAAGGAAGGAGAAGGAAGAAGGGCCAGCTGCTACGGCGACCGGACATTCGACCCCAGCCCGATCCCCGGAAATCCGGACCCCCCTATCCAGAGAGCTCTGGAAGTGACCCCGACAGCCCGGACAGCTGACACCATGCCCAGACATCCGGCTCCTCCTAAAGCCCCGGACATCCGGCCCCCTCGTCCGGAAATCCGGCCCCTCCATTACCGAATGCATCTGGAAGACCCAGGCCAGCCCGGACATCCGGCCTCCCAGCACAGATATCCGGCCCATCACGAAGCCCCGGACATCTGGCCCGACGCCCGAACATCCGGCTCCGCCTGTCTGCGCACAGTGAAGGGCCGAGGCCCATGTACCGCTTCGCCCACCTAGACTATATATACTGCTCCTCCTCCCTCTTTCTAGGGTTAGCATTGGTTTAGCTCATTTGAGATAGAGCTTTGCTCATCCATACAGATCTACTCCTTGAGAGAGACCGCGGCCCCTCTTCGGAGAAGATCCACATTGGATTCAAGACCTCCTCGCGGAGAAGACCATCAAGACCTCCTCACAGAAAAGAATCGATTACCCTTTGTATCGTCCCGTGTTGACTTTGGATCGTGTGATCTCTATGTATACTTGGATCTAGCATATGTGTGATCGTTCTTGTTGGTTTGAGTGATTCTCTCGTGTTTCCCCTTGTGTTCTTCTTGTTCTTCGCGGGATCCGCTCCTTTCGTCAAAGATCAGCCATCTAGGGTTCCACCCTACATCATCTTGGTATCATGAGCCATGTTGATCACGATTTCAGAGCCTCCCCTCTTTGTTTTCTATCCTGAATTTGTTGTGTTCTTCCCCAATTTCAAAAATACCCACCAAAAATAGCCCCAATTTTTTTTGTGATTTGTTGGTTTGATGATGTTTTGTTGATTTTGATCCATGGGTTCGTTGTGTCTTGAGTAGATCTATCTTTTCCCCAATTTTCCCCACTTTCCATCCACGAAATCCATCAAATTTTGCCCCCAAAATCATCAATTTGCGCCCCCAATTCAAAAATTTCTGCCCCAAACGAGATCTGGAATCATCGGGCTGAACATCCGGGCCTCATGCCGGACATCCGGGCCCCAAGACGGACATCCGGCTCCTGGAGCACAAAATCCGCACCGTTCTAGACATACACCCCGCGGATATGCGGGCCCCACCCTCGGATTTCCGGCCCCTAACATTTCAGCCTTTGGTGTTTCACCGTTTTAACCATAACTAATTCATCCGGAGTCCGTTTTTGACGTTCTTTAGCTCGTTTCAAAGCTATTGACATCCCCCATCCCACAAAAACACTACCATAATCATTTGACTCCATCAAATTTTTGGAACTTTGGCATCTTTGCCTAGGGCTTCCACCATATCTTTCGCAAAACCACCATAGCCTTCCGCAACCTAACCAATTTTGTCCACCTTAGCATTAGTGGTTGTTTGAGTTGTGATTTGAGTTTCCTAAGGTGTTTAGGCTACTTAGGGACGGTTGCTTCTTCATCAACCACCACCGTAACTTCCGCATAGGTTTGCCCACCATACACCTCTGCCACCGCAACTTAAACCAATTTTGTTTGTGTTGAGAGTTGTGTCTCCTAATGTGTTTCGGCTACTTAGGTACCATTGCTTTCAACTCCGACACCGTGTATAGCCCATCATACCCTTCCACCATAACCCATTTTGACCGGGTTCCCACCAATACTTCCGCAACCACCACCGCTTTTCCGCTACCACCATTTGACATTTGACATTTGAGATTTTGAGTTCGCGGTTTTTCTGTTTCCTAAGGTGTTTCGGCTAATTAGGAATGGTTCTACATCAAGAACACCACCACTCATCATCGCCAAGGACGGTAATCTCGACGACACCATTGTGTATTCGTCTTGCCATTGTATTGATAAGCCCTAGCCCATTTTGCGTCACTTGCATATCAAGACTAGCCATTTGAGTATTGCGAGCAACGTTACTTGTGCACATTAGTGATCTACACCATCCACTGCATACATACCATATCATATTTGTCGGTGTACAAAAGTAGGGGCTCTCCTTTTGACCCCTTTACTTGTGCACGGGCAGTCAGAGCCACGCGCCGCGGCCACACTTAGCAGCGCAGAGGAGGGAAGCCAGAGAGAAGCAGAAGCACAAGACAACCAAGGCGACGCCAAGACCAGAAGCACAAGAGGGCATGAGGGCGAGGTGGACTCCCTCGGCAAGATCCTTGCCGAGGCGGCCCCCTCAGCCTCGGCAAGAGCCTTGCCGGGGCAACTTGCCCAACACCAGCAGAGTGAGCCACCCTTGAGCCCACAGGCTCCAACCCAACCAACTACATTGGAGCCAAGGCTCGAGACGCGCCTCTGTGGTGGCATGCAAATCTTCGTCAAGATCATAAACATATTAGTTCAGATGAGGACCAGAAGATGGCGACCCTCGGCAGGATCCTAGCCGAGGAAATCCACAAGTCCCCGTCAAGACCCTTGCCAGGGATGATAGCAACGCCACGGCAAGACCCTTGCTGGGCCCCCGGCAAGACCCTTGCCGGGGGCATCAGCACGGCCACTGCCAGGCCTGCGCCAGCCAAGACTCCACCGCCGTCCCCATGCAGCTGCCAGCTCAACCAGTTGAGCAGGCGCTTGCGTGGCGACGTGCGGCCTCGACACCAACCCAGCAAGCTCCTGCATGGTGGCGTGCAAGTCTTCCTGAAGGCTCCACCACCGTGCCAGCCCAGTAGCCAGCCAACGTGGCGCCATGACGCCCTGTCAGCTCGGAAGCGTGTCAAAGCTAGGTGAGGTGGTGACAGCTGTGACGTGCTTCCTTGGCGTCCCCAATAAAGCAAGGGGGCACGTTGGCAGTGCATTAAATGTGTTTGTCCGACGGTCCCAGAGGATAGGCCCATCGACTGTAGACCTTTCCACCTCCGGTGTGCCACCGTGGCAACCCCTTTTGCCTATAAAAGGAGGCCCGAGGCGACCAGGAGGGGGATTCAGCTCTTTTGGGCAAGTTGCACCCCGTAGCTAGCTCAAGAACACAAGAACACACTCAAATACTGTCGGCGTTCTGGGAACGGGGGTCCCCAGACTTGCCTGCCTGCAGACTGCGGCGTGGCTCAAGTGGGGGCCCAGCACGGCCCATCTTCATCAGCTCAAGCTCAAGACCCTCGCGAGGGGCCAAGCCTCGCGGGGCGGACGACCGGAAGCTTCCTTAGGGGCAGCCTCATCAGGCAGGCTCGCGAGGAGGCAGAGAGATAAAGGCAGGGGTACCTCGCAAGGAGCCCGTGACGCAAGCCATGACGATCGAGACCAGGCGGGCGCCAGGCGGGCGCTGGCCTGCGAAGTGTCCTTGTTTCCCCTTTGGTGCAAAGGGGGCAAGCACAGGCCAAGGCATCGGGCAAAGTTTACCATTGGTGCAACTAGACCAAGACCAGCAGAGCGGCAGGACGGAGGTCACCATGGAGCCCAAGACGGCGTCACCACCAGTGCTTTTGGCAGCCGAAGACCACCTTTGGTCAGGATAACTTGTACTAGATGTTCCCCTTCAAAATGGCCAAGTGTTGGCGCCCTCCCCTCTCATTATTTGGGGAGAGGCCCAAGGCCTTTATAAATAGAGCTAGCCACCACAGAGCAGAAGAGGACACCTAGAGATCTGGTAGAGCCCTAGCAGAGAGAGAGAGAGGCGACTGAACTCACCCAAACAGTTCATCGCACCGGCTCAAGAACACCTCTCGCGAGGCTGTTCTTCCCTTGTACTATTCATCATCAGCCCCTGAGGCAATCCACCACACCACACACTAGAGTAGGGTATTACACCACAATGGTGGCCCAAACTAGTATAAACCTCGTGTCCCTTGTGTTGTTCGTTGTTTCAAGCTTAGATCACGCGAGGAGATTGGACGTAGATCGGTAGGCGAGAGATCTCCGTGCGCACCCCAGTGTTCGAACCTCAAGGGTCTGCCGGAACCCGAAATCCGACATTTGGCGCGCCAGGTAGGGTTGTGCCAGAATCCTTCTTCCTCCGCATCGCGTTCCGTCGCCTCGCCGTTCAGATGTCAAGCGACACGGCTGCCAACGCCGACCGCTGGGCAGCATGGCCCGCCCACGTCGTGTCACCAACCCAGGGCGACCTCAACCTTGTGCCTCAGGCAGCCCGCGCTGCGCAGGGCGTTGTGGGGCGTGGGCGGTGCGGCCAGACGCCGCCTGCCCTCACACCATGGCATGTGCGGGCCATAACAAGGGCCTCAAACCACACCGCGGCCACAGCTCCATACACCCGACGGGAGCAAGCGAATTGCAGGGCCACGCTCAAGGTGGCCCGAGAGCTGCTACGTTGCCGACTGCTTGAGGGCGGCCGCGACGTGTTGTTGGAGCGAGTAGCCGAGCTCCTGGACGCCGCCGCCTCAGGAACACCTCCTTTCTGCGTCCAGATGCCACCCCAGACCCAAGGCGGGCCGTGTGGCGGCATCGTGCGCATGCACACAACCTCCAGCTAACTCCAGGGCCCGTCCAGCGCCAACACCTCCGCCGGCACCGGGCGACAAGTCACGCTGGCCCCCTCTCAGGCTAGCAAAGGGGGGGGGGCACGCCGCGGCCTTCGGCTTCGGCAGACCGCCGCGCCATCACCCCCAAGACGGCGCTCCAAGCCAGACTGCGCGGCATGCGGGGCGCTACGGCGAGGCCCACGAGACGATGGCCCTAGAAGCTTATGTGCCCCGCATGGTAGGTCAGGGGTGCGCACTGGAAGAAGATGATGGCTCATTCCTCGATCCATGCTGGGGCGAGGAGACGCCAGAAGCCGAGCTCTTTCGGGAACCCCAAGAGAACCTCGACAACCGCACCGGCAGCAGCAACTATCGGGTACCATTCATCCCTCAGGAGCAAGCTTATGCTAACCACGGGTCGCAGGAGATACGGGTCGCCACAGCAGATGGCTGCCCCAATGCTGCAGCCTCATACCCTTCAGGGGAGGGCGCAAGGGGCTACAGGAGAGGGGCCGAGATTCGGGTTCGTCCCTGCGGCGGTCGGAGCAAGGCGTTCTCAGGAGGTAGGCCCTCTGCCGGGGAGGTGCCCCAGGGCCTGCCCCCGGCAGGGGACCCGTGGTCGTCGAGGGAACCACTAGCGACCGCTCTACCCCATTGGCGTCGTCCTTGGTTTCCGGTCGCCGTCAATGGCGGCAGACTGAGGCGCAAGGCGGGGCCCTCATCTGGCGATATGAAGTAAGGCCGGTACCTGTGAAGAAGGCCCAGTGCCTGTGAAGCTCGCCGCCCGTGACACTCTCACGTAATAATGAGTGGGGCTGTACATGCCCCGGAGTCTCCGGAGAGCCGCCCTCGGGCCTCGGGGGATCCATCCCACGCCCAGTGGCAGCACTTGGCTCTGCGCTGGTGAGAAGACGTCGAAGACTAGACTAGGTGCCAGACGCGGCCTTTTGCTTTTGCCTTTCCTTGTTGACAAAGTTCTTCGATTTGGATTTAAGTTGGATTTGAGCTCGATGCTTGCGTGTGTTTGGGGGAAGGGGTGTTTAGTCTCGTTCAAGCAATCTTGCATGTTCTGGTTTCGGCTTTGCGTCCAAAGTTAGCGTCGGCTGCCCCCCTCGCGAGCCCCTCGCGAGCCGGGCCGGGCTCGACACGTTTTATAGCCAGGACAACTGTTGCCGCACCCTTTCCGGAGGTCCTCATCGCGGAATGTACAAGTTAATCAGACGACACCCGAGGTACGGCGGCCCCTGCAGGCCCGCTCAGGACTTGTCGGGGTTGGAAGGTACGCAAGTCAGCTGACTCATCACCGGGCCAGCGGCTAAGTTCACACACAACGTTATACTTACCAACGTACTAATTGCAAACCTTTACATGAGGGGCTTCCCCTCCCAAAATGCTCTTACATTCTTCAGGGCCAAGCCCGAACCTTCTTCGTGCAGGATAAACAGCAGTGAAATGCGGTCAGTCGGACATATCACTCACCGCGTCTTCTTGGGCATCCTCGGAGGCATCACTGGCGTCGTTGACATTGCCGCCGCCGCCGCCAGCATCTCCGTCAGCACCAGGCTCGTCCACAACACCGCCTTCATTAGCGGCCATGACCACTCCGTCATCATCAGACGTGAAGGCCCTGATGAGGGCGTCCATGTTGTCCTCCACCCATCGCGCCAGGTCTCCCCAGACGGCTATGGGCACGGGTGCTATGGCAGCGTCGAAGTCGAAATGGGGATCACTGCCCAGGAGATAGCTAAAGACGCGGGAGAAGGCGCGCCCGAGCAAGGCTCGGCTCCTCTCTTCGACAAGCTAACGGGACCTTTTGGATCGGTTCTCCAGAAGCGTCACCACATCGGTGAAAAACTGGAGGTTGCCGGCGTAGTTGACCTCGTGCGGCTCCTTAGTGGCAGCCTCGCAGATGTTGCCCAAAGCTGTGTTGGCCCTTTCTCTGAGCATTTGAAGCATGGGCGCATGCTCACGCTCCAGAACCCGCCGCCGGCGGATCTCGTCCTCATTCCGCTACGCGCTGGCCTCCGCGTCATCAACCCTCTGTTGGAGACGAAGCTGCTCGGCCCGGGAAGAGGACAGCTCCGCCTGTGCTGCACAGAGGGCGGCTGCGGAGGAGTTCGCACACCGCGTCACTTCGGCCAGTTTGGCCCTAAGGGTTGTGGTCCTGCCCTCAGCCTCGGCCTTGATCAGCCCCAACCTCGTCTCGTATTCACGCTTGAGGGCCGAGCGAGCTTTCGCCACACGGCGATCAACTTCTTCCTGGGCCCAGGCTTCGCGCGCGGCAACTTCATCCTCCGCCCGAGCCACCAGGCGCTCCCTCGTCTCCAACCGCTCAAGATCAAGGTTGCGCTCGGCGGCCTCCAGCGTCAGCGCCTCCTCGCGCTTTAGAAGCTCCGCTCGATCAACAGGGGCCCCCTCCATCAACTCAAGGGCCGCCTGACGCAGTTCCACTTGCTGCTCCAGGGAGTTGCTCCAAGCCTGGAGCTCCCATGCGCGTTCCTCCGCATCCTTGCGTCGTCAGTCTACTTCCCTAGCCTCCTCGATGGCCTGGGAGCAGGCCTCCCGCGAAGCTTCTAGCGAAGTTTCAGCCTTCGCGTTTTTGAGATCACATTGGTGATGCACGAGGGCGACGGCTACCTTTAGTTTGCGCCTCTCCTCAGCAAGGCGCAAGCCTTCAGCCTTGAGGCGTGCATCCTCGTCAGCAAGCTCTGCCCCGATCCGGCTCACCGCATCCGTCGCCCTCCGGAGGAACTCTTCGCGAAGGGCGCGTCGCTCCCAAGCGTGCCAGAGCACGTCTCCCGCATCACCCTCTTCCACCAGGGCATGCGGAGGGCCCCGAGGCGGCAAGCCCCCTCCCGGCGTGGGGCTGGGGGCTGGCTCCCCAGCCATCGCCGAACGGACCTCTCTGGGAATCCGGCCTGGCGTCGGTCCACCCACGGAGGAGGAGCCAAAGACAGACTTCAACCATTCACCATCTATGATCAGAGGAGGAACATGGGGCAAGCCGGATGTGCCCCAGGAGGCCTCATGATGAAAAGACAGCGGGCGCGCAGGTTCGAGGTGCCCTATGGAACAGACCATTCCACCAACCGGTCTGGCAGCAGGGGTGCCGCTCAAGCTCGGCGCGCCTAGGGCCAGCGGAGGAGGCGGAGCTTGGGGGGATGGCTCCCGGGCTGACTCGGCAAGTTTCGCAGGGCAGGGCCCGAAAGGCCACAATCAGTCGCAGGGATAGCAAAGTAAATGAGCAGAGAAAGAAGAAGACTTACTCGTGCGCTTCAGCAAGCGGCAAGGGCGGTCGTTGCCACCCAAGGCCTCCTTCCTCTTGCGGAGGGCCTCAAAGTCTACGTGGAACCGACCCAAGCGCTCGGCGCAGGGGTCGGTCTCTGGTGCGGAAGAAGTGTCAAGACGATCAGCGCCAGAGGAGTCAGCCTGGGGGCGCCGTCAGGCGTCGCCTCGCGAGGAACGGATGGGGCCTCGGGAGCCCCGGCCTCAGGAACCATAGGCCGCAACTCCACACCCGCCGCTGCTCCAGGGCGGGCCTCAGGAGACGCCGCCTTCGAGGCTTCTCGCGGCATCGGCACCTCAACATCGGTCGCCTCAACTCCCGCCGGTTCTCGTCTTCCCGCCCTGTCGCCCGAGGAAGGACCACTGTGGGCGGCAGGGGGAGCCACCACGGCGGCTGGGTTCTCGCAGGGCCCCGTGCAGCCAGCCGGGCGTAGCCCCTACTCGTCGAAGCTGGGCATCTGCCTCACAAAATCGGCCCTGCCGGAGCAAAGATACAACATGACACCATTACTCCGAAGGCAGCCTGGGGAAGGATCGCCACTCAAGACCCTGAGCATCGTCCGCAGCGCTTCAGGCGCCAAGTCCTCCTCCTGAAGCCGCGTGCCGTCTCTGTGCCCAGCAAAGTCCCACATCCAGCGGGAGTGGCGCTGGAGAGGGGCAATGCGACATTGGAGGAACTCCTTCACCACCTTGGGTGCTGTCACATTGAGCGCCCTCAAACTCTGGAAGCGGCGCTAGACGAAGGCGAGCCGGGGGCTCGCGAGCACCTCATGATCCCAACCCGCATGAGGAACAGCAGGTGAGGTCGGGTGCGAGAGCATAGGATTGGGCACTCCAACGTCCACGTACAGCCACCGCTCTCTGAACCTGGCCTTAGGAGTAGGAAGGCCGAAGTCGATCCCTGAAGCGGCCGCCTCTAGCACGGCTAGGAAGTTCACACACCCTGAGCATTGAGTGGGGTCGCTCAGGCGCAAGGAAAAGAAGTGGCGCAGCAGGGCAACAGAAGAAGGAATGCCTATCATCGCCTCGCATACAAAAGCAAAGACAGCCAGAAGAGTAATGGACTCCGGCCCAAGGTGCATCATGCGGATCTGATAATGGGAGAGCACCGCATTGAAGAAGGCAGAAAAGGGGGGAACCAGACCCGCCCATAGGGCATCAGCGAAGAATCGGACCTCCATGACGATCCTATCAAGGGAAGCATGGGACGCAGGCCAGACTGTGGTCCTGCCGCACTCGTTGAAGATAGTGGCAGGGGCGGAGCAGACCTTGTTCAAAGCTTCTGGATTGAGTATGATCGACCGAGCAACGGCGGGGGTCGCCGCCGGAGGTGTGCGGGGCGAATGTGCGGGCTTCATTCCCCTTGCTTTCTTCGTCGGCGCCATGGCAGTGAAGAGGAGGAAGAACTCGAGTCAGATTGGCAACGGAGGCTGGAGCCCGAAGAAGAAGGAAAGGTAGGAGGCAAGCGAGCAGCAAAAAGGAGGAACAACTGTGTGCAACTACGGGTCCGCTTAGCCGGACGCGTAACAAGGCGTCGTGGGGAAGCGCAGACGTCCACGACCAATCAATCGCCACGCGGCGCCCAAGGGCTCAGGCATTTTGGGCCCGCAGCGCTTCGCGCTTGCCTCTTTGCTCCCTTCTAGGCCAAGCCAGGGCGCGCCTTGGGCCCGGGGGCTACTGTCGGCGTTCTGGGAACGGGGGTCCCCAGACTTGCCTGCCTGCGGCCTGCGGCATGGCTCAAGTGGGGGCCCAGCATGACCCATCTTCATCAGCTCAAGCTCAAGACCCTCGCGAGGGGCCAAGCCTCGCGGGGCGGACGACCGGAAGCTTCCTCAGGGGTAGCCTCATCAGGCAGGCTCGTGAGGAGGCGGAGAGATCAAGGCAGGGGTACCTCGCGAGGAGCCCATGACGCAAGCCATGACGATCGAGACCAGGCGGGTGCCGGGCCGGCGCTGGCCTGCGCAGTGTCCTCGTTTCCTCTTTGGTGCAAAGGAGGCAAGCACAGGCCAAGGCATCGGGCAAAGGTTAACATTCCGGTGCAACGAGACCAAGACCAGCAGAGCGGCAGGACGGAGGTCACCGTGGAGCCCAAGACGGAGTCACCACCAGTGCTTTTGGCAGTCGAAGACCACCTTTGGTCAGGATAACTTGTACTAGATGTTCCCCTTTAAAATGGCCAATTGTTGGCGCCCTTCCCGCTCATTATTTGGGGAGAGGCCCAGGGCCTTTATAAATAGAGCTAGCCACCACTGAGTAGAAGAGAACACCTAGAGATCTGGTAGAGCCCTAGCAGAGAGAGAGAGGCGACTGAACTCACCCAAACAGTTCTTCGCATTGGCTCAAGAACACCTCTTGCAAGGCTGTTCTTCCCTTGTACTGTTCATCATCAGCCCCTAAGGAAATCCACCACACCACACACTGGATTAGGGTATTACACCACAACGGTGGCCCGAACCAGTATAAACCCCGTGTCCCTTGTGTTGTTTGTTGTTTCCAGCTTAGATCACGCGAGGAGATTGGACGTAGATCGGTAGGGGAGAGATCTCCGCGCGCACCCCAGTGTTTGAACCTCAAGGGTCTGCCGGAACCCGAAATCCGACAAGTACATCCACCAAATTAGGACAAGGGTATTACGCATCTTCGTGGCCCGAACCTGGGTAAACGATCTGTGTGCTTCCTGTCAGACCCGCTCTTCTCACAACCCCGCACCCGTGTAACGCCCCAAGACCGGAGCTTCAGTTGCCTTCCAGGGTTTCCGGGTTTCGTCGTGTGTTTTGTTTGGTCCGCTGCATTCCATCTTTGCATCATGTGCATTGCATCATGTCATTTCTTTTCTTAACTCAACTAAATAAACCGTATGGATCGTCGATCCATTTAAACCGAGGGAATTCACATGGTGATTCTCTTTACAACTTATCCTCTCGATATTTAGAGAGCTATAGTAATTATTCCAATTATGTGGAATTACCTTAACACACTTGCAAAAATCCCAATGCCTTTTATTATTTCAACTCTTGGCCTCTAACTTTTGCCACATGTCCTTTCATCATTTTCCGGAGCTCCACCTAATTTCTCAACATTTTTGGGCACTTCGAAAAACCTATCCTAGTTCAAACCTTTTGAATTAAATTCAAAGGAATTTCAATTTAATCTTTCAAACTTGACCTTTTTCTATTTTCCCGGACCGTGCTCATTTTTCCGAGTCCGTGAAAATTATCCCCGTGCCCAAATTCTTCCTCTAACCTTCTCTTCTCTCTTTTCCTTTCTCATATTTTATTGTCTCTGTTTTTGTTAAGAGTAGAATCAAGAGAGGGAGAGAAGGGAGCCCAGCAGGCCATTTGGGCCCAGCAGGCCATTTGGGCCCAGCTGCATCTAACCTAGCCCAGGCCAGCCCATCCTTCCCCGCAGCCCACCTAAACCTACTTCCTAACCCTAGGCCCAACGAACCAACCTCCCTCTCCTCACGATCTCCTCTTCCCTCGCACCGCCAGAGAGACCCGCAGCCTGATCCCCATCTCCCTCGCGCGTGCTCCTCTTCTCGCTCGCTGGCCGCAGCCACTCCTCCCTTGATCCCTCTCCTCCCCTCGCTAGTCTTCTGCCGCCGCCACACCCTCTCACTCGCGCCCGATCCCCCCCAGCAGCCACGTCCAGCGCCGGCCCTGCCGCCGAGCGACGCCCGCTCTTCGGTCCGGCATCCCGCGCTGTCCCCGTCGCCATCGTCCATCCTGTCACCGGAGCCCGGCGCCTCTACCTCGCCTCTGCTCCCGCATGCTTCGCCTCCCCGTGCTCCAGTTGCACCGACGTCCGGGGCTCCAAGTCCTCCACCTCCGTTGTTCGCCCCAAGGTCCGTCGAGGTCACAGCCGGACCCAGCTTCGGTGCCCCGTCCCCATTGGTGCTGACCTCCACCGCAGGGGCAGTGTGGTCGCTGCCCTGCTTCTATGTTGTTTGCCAGGCCGCGCGAGCCCGCGTTGACCACGTCGGTTTGGTCCTTTTCGCCTGCAGCTGCCGCCATGTAACCGAGCTTAGAGCTCCGCTGCTGCCTTGGTGCTGCTATGCCCAACTCCTCCTTGACAGTTGCCTCGTCTCCGGCCCTGCCCGTTGGAGCCATGCCTCCCGGTGCCCGCAGCCACGTCGCCGGTCTTCTGTCTCGACCCGGCATCTTTCCCTTGTGGCATCTATTTAGGTGGAGCGCCACAAGTTTTGCCTCTGTGCACCCGAGTGATGTTGGTAGTGGAGTACCTCGACGCCCGACGCCTAAAACGATCACCGAACCAGAAATAACGCCAAGTACTAGGTCAACGAGGACCGCCAAGTTCATCTTCCGCCGTCTCCGAAATCGCCAAGTACCACGACGATACGTGAACGACCACCGCCAACCCCAAGTTACTCGGATTCGTCAAGTACCTCTACGAAAACATTGTACAACTACTTCCGTGGCTGAAAACCCGTGTACAACTACCGTCACCATGTACGACTACCTCCACGATGAACGTCCCGAGAACGTCTACTTCCTTTACTTGGCACCGAACGAGAACCATCCCTTTTGCACGCTTTGAAGGTATAACCCCGAGTCGACGCCCGTGAACGCATGAATGCATGTTGGATGACATGCACCCTTTGTCTGCACCGTGTCCGTATTGTCACTCGTTTTCCATGCCACTAACCCGTGGGACACCCGGAATCCGGGATCATCCCACCATCTCTTGCACGCTCCCGTCACTTTTCCTTTTGCACCGGTATCCCCGTGGACTACCTGATAACCGATATGTTGTCGTGGCATCATTTTCGTATTCGTCGCCGTGGCACCCCTTTTCCTTGGCCCCACGGTGACAAATGCTTCATAATGCTCTTGTCAACTTTTATTAAAAATTGCTTAAACTTGCACATGTCATCCGCATCATGATAACAACTTCAAGATTGGTTAAAATTGTTGTTGCACCAAATTGATAATTGCATTTGGGGTTTACCGGTTTTGTTGTTTATTGTATATACGGCCCCATTTAAATTGTTTAGATGATATAGTTTTGTTATGCTTCACCTCTTGCCATGTTTAAACAACATTTAATATTGTTGGGTACCTAACCGAGAGTGAACTAAATAATTGATGTGGTGTTCGGTCAATATGAAACGGAGTTGCATATTGAGATCCACTTAATTTGTCGGATTGCTTGTGCACTTTGCCATGCCATGCCGCTTTAATCCGGACATGCATCATACTTGTTTGTGCATCATGCCATGATTCTGTGTTGGTTGTTTACTAGTTTGCTTCTTTCCGGTGTGCTTCTTCGGGTTGTTTCCGGTAACGTCGTGTTTGTGAGGAACCGTTCGACTACGTCCATTTGTCTGCTTCATGGACTCGTTCTTCTTCCTTGGGGATCTCAGGCAAGATGACCATACCCTCGAAATCACTTCTATCTTTGCTTGCTTAGTTGCTCGCTCTTTTGTTATGCCTATGCTGCGATACCTACCACTTGCTTATCATGCCTCCCATATTGTTGCACCAAGACTCTAACCCACCTTGTCCTAGCAAACCGTTGATTGGCTATGTTACCGCTTTGCTCAGCCCCTCTTATAGCGTTGTTAGTTGCAGGTGAAGATTGAAGTTTTGTTCCTTGTTGGAACATGGAGATGTTGTTCCTGGTTGGAACATGTTTACTTGTTGGGATATCACAATATATCTTATTTAATTAATGCATCTATATACTTGGTAAAGGGTGGAAGGCTCGGCCTTATGCCTGGTGTTTTGTTCCACTCTTGCCGCCCTAGTTTCCGTCATATCGGTGTTATGTTCCTGGATTTTGCGTTCCTTATGCGGTTGGGTTATAATGGGAACCTCTTGATAATTCGCCTTGAATAAAACTCCTCCAGCAAGGCCCAACATTGGTTTTACCATTTGCCACCTAGCCTTTTTCTTTCCTTGAGTCGGCCGGCTCAAGGGTCATCTTTATTTTAACCCCCCCGGGCCAGTGCTTCTCTAAGTGTTGGTCCAACTGAGCGATGTCCGAGGCTACCAGGGGCAACTCTGGGCTGGCTTACCCGACGTCTGGCTCATCCGGTGTGCCCTGAGAACGAGATATGTGCAGCTCCTATCGGGATTTGTCGGCACATCTGGGTGGCTTTGCTGGTCTTGTTTTACCATTGTCGAAATGTCTTGTATCCCGGATTCCGAGTCTGATCGGGTCTTCCCGCTAGAAGGTCTATTCCTTCGTTGACCGTGAGAGCTTGTCATGGGCTAAGTTGGGACACCCCTGCAGGGATTTGAACTTTCGAAAGCCGTGCCCGCGGTTATGGGCAGATGGGAATTTGTTAATGTCCGGTTGTAGAAAACCTGAAGTTGACCTTAATTAAAATACATCAACCGCGTGTGTTACCGTGATGGTCTCTTTCCGGCGGTGTCCGGGAAGTGAACACGGTGTTGGAGTTATGCTTGACGTAGGTTGTTCTAGGATCACTTCTTGATCATAGTTTCTCGATCGTGCTTTGCCTTCTCTTCTCGCTCTCATTTGCGTATGTTAGCCACCATATATGCTAGTCGCTTGCTGCAGCTCCACCTCATACCTTTTACCTTACCCATAAGCTTAAATAGTCTTGATCACGAGGGCGCGAGATTGCTGAGTCCCCGTGGCTCACAGATACTTCCAAAACCAGCTTGCAGGTGCCGATGAGACCGTGCAGTTGACGCAACCAGGCTCAGGAGGAGCTGGATGAAGATCTTGTCCTTTCTGGTGTTTCATTCTAGTTGATCAGTAGTGGAGCCCAGTTGCGGTCGATCGAGGACCTTGTCGCATTTGGGGTTCTTCTTTTATTTTGGTTCCATAGTCGGACCTTGATTGTATTTGGATGATGTAATGCTTTATTCATGTAATTGTGTGAAGTGGCGATTGTAAGCCAACTATGTATCTTCTTCCCCTATTTTATTACATGGGTTGTGTGAAGATTACCTCACTTGCGACATTGCTTTCAATGCGGTTATGCCTCTAAGTCGTGCTTCGACACGTGCGAGATATAGCCGCATCAAGGGCGTTACAAGTTGGTAATCAGAGCCTTCCCCGACTTTAGGAGCCCCTTTGCTTGATCGTTTTTAGCGGCTAGTTGTGTCTAGAAAAATGTTTTGAGTCATTTAGGAATTATATATCGGAGAGTTTAGGAATTCTTTTTACTCCCCAGTCTCCTCATCGCTCTGGTAAGGCATCCTGATGTAGAGTTTTGACTCTTCTCTTCTCAAATTTCACTAAAAAAAATTTAGGATCACACGGGTATCTTGGAATCGTTCCGATGGTTTTGTGACGAGAACATTGTCTTGGTGCCTCCTATCAGGGGTTTTCTGGAAGTGTCCCGGGGAGTTGAGCTCTGAGGTGTTGTCGTCATAATTTTATCGTTGCAGTTCTGGAATACCTGAGTTTAGTACGCCGACATCGAATATCTCTTTTATGCAGTTCGTTGGTGAGATAACCTCGACGCCACCCAGTACTGGGGCGGGAGTTCGGGAGTATCGCCATAACTCGTATAATGGATGCTTTTAGAAGGTTGATGTAGATGATTTCCGAAGGTTTCTTGGTTATGTGTTGAAGGATGGATACAGCTGGATGTAGGATTTGCTAGTTTTGGATGAGATATTATGCTTCCCCTGTATCCCCAACACCTGATTGCATAACCGGGAAAATTTCGGGAGTTTCATAAGTGGGAATTCTAGTAGCTCTTAGGATATCTTTCCAACAGATGTATGATATGAAATTGGGGTTCGACGTCTAGTGGTCCGCCTATTCACCGTCGGTTTTACAGTGGTCTCGTTGAGTCTTAAAGAGTCCTTGGCTATGCCAACTCGGGGACGCTTCGTATGTCATGTGCACTGCCTTGTACATGATGGTGCTGTACGATCGAGCCCATGTAGGCCCTACCACGAAAACTTCGGATGAAATCTCTATCATATGTTTGTTCTGGCTTATTCCGCAAGCCAATCCTTGTTTTGTTTTGAGTTGTGGTATTTGAGTTGCTTCGAAGTCAAATGTTGATTCCATACCTTTTCCAAGTGGTGTTCTCATATTCCTATGTGAATACTAATCCTTCTCGATCATCGAGTTTGTCATTTCAATTTCTTTTAACCGGTGTGTTTTCTCTTCAAGTGGATCTGATCATTTCAACATCAGTAAGATCAATGATCAGTTCTTCTCAACGGTGTTCGTTTCATCCATCCCAAGTTGCCTTTGTTTTTTCCCACCCTCCCTCCCTTGTTTTTCTTCAACGACTCAGATTTCTTAATCAAGTATCCATTTTATTGATGAGAAATCTCTCCATTCTTTTCCATTAGTATTCTTATCCGGTGATTTTCATGAAGATGCTAACGGAGCTTCTAGTTCATCATTCTTCGTTCTCTTTTATCCGATGAATTCAATTCAAACTTTGCCAATTATATCCTTTCCTCGTTGCAAATAACTTCTCATGCCGGTGCACCTCATATTCAGTCATTTCTCGCTATTCAATTGTTCTGGAGTGCTCAAGATATCTCGAAGATTCGTGTTTTCCACTCTGCATTCATTCAAGATCTTTCGAGAATGTTATCTTATTCAAGTCTTTAATTCAACCGGTGCTATTTCTTTTTTTTCAAGTAATCATTCCAATGGTGTTTATTTTGAGTGGGACCTAACCCACAGGTCTTTTCCCAGGATCTTACCTGACTCTTCTAAATTTTTCCGGAGTTATTCTCAAATTCTTTTCTAAAGTTTAACGTAAGAATGGATTATCATCAATCAAATGTCTTTTTCCAAGATCTTTCAAATTCTTTTCATCGTTGGATCAACCTTTCTATTCGTCATCCCGGAGTTTTTCAATGATTTTGGTGGTGTTGTTCTCGTCATTCTCGGATTTGAAGACCAAAGAGGAGTTCCTCTTAAATCCTTACCCGTTCTTCCAAAGACCCACGGTTCTAATTCGTTGCCATCCTCTCATAATTGTTTTCGATTGTGAGAATTCTTTTCACCTATCCGGAGTAATTCAAGAGTCTTCTCATTTTGCTATCCGGAGTCCATCAATTCAGGTTTATTCATTCTCAGCTGTCAGTTATAATTCTACTATCTTGCCGGCGCATCAATCAAATATCCTCTAATCAGTTCTTGATCTCTTCGTTCTGATGTATCTAAATCCCCTCAAGCTTCTTTGTTCATTTGCTAATTCTTTCCGGTGTTTCTTCATATTTAAATCGTTCTTTTTCAATTCTTACGGTGGTTCATTCAAGATCTCTCTTCCTTGGTTAGCATATCAATCCATTCGTGTTTTCAATCCTACCGATGGCTTGTTGAAGACCGTCTCAAGTTTGCGCTATATCTCGCTTAATCCTTTCTACGGGAATAAGTAGTGTGATAAATCCGTTGATTGTCATCAATTTAATTGGTGAAGGATAAGCATAATGTAATTCTTATTCTTGTTTCATCCTAATTATTAATTCTTATTCCGGAGGCCCTTCAAACTCTCGGTTTCATTTGTTTCATCTTCTCTTTTTCCCGGAGTGCCAACCTCTTTCAATTATATTGTCACGGAGATCTCTATCTAAATCATTGCGAGGCTTAAATCTTATTTTTTTCATCATTCAATTAGTTTGGATCATCCTTTTGTTACCGGAGTTTTTTTTTCATGGAGGCTATACATGATGGTTCATCAAAGAAATAATTCCTTCTCCAAGTGTTCATTGAGATTATTTTCAAAGGAGCTCAAGCTTTCTTCATCTTGCTATCCGGAGTGCAATTCTTTCTTCCATATTATTGGAGGTGGTATTATGTCATTCTTGATAATTGAGTTCATGTTTTCATGATTCACATGTTGTCAAGAATGAGATATTTTAAATCCATCAATCTCGTCATTGGAGTTATCTTGGGTTATATTTCACCTAAAGCCTTCCCTAAGGATTGTTGCTATAATGGTGCTCATATATGATCCAAGTTCTTCATCTACCCTCCCGGTGAAATAAGCTTCTCGTCCCCTTTGTTCATGCCAATCCAATTCTTCTTCCCGTGAGTGGCAGGTTGTCACCTCATAATTTTTGAGATGTATTCCATAAGACCATATCAAGATTATTCTTTTCGTTGTTGGTTTTCCAACAACTCTGTTCTAGCATTTGTTGTAAGCGTGCTCCCTCGAGATCTTGTTTCCCTTCATTCATCCCATTCCATTCTTACTTTTGTTCCGGAGGCTTTGTGATGTTGCTCTCTTCAACCCATCTTTCCATTTTGTCAGGATCGTGTTCTTTTCTTGGTTTATCCATTTAACCGGAGTGTTGTGTCCTTTTTCCTCAAGTTCTTTTCGCCTTATCAAGTCTTGCATCTTTTCTCAACCGGAGTGCTGTTTGAATTTGGTCTTCCTTGATCCCCTTCCTTAACCGGCGTGTTTTCAATATATATCTTCCCTTCAACCTCAAGGTTTTCGCAATGTTCTTTGTCCCTCTTTTCTAATGGAGTGTTTTCGACCTTGTTCACATTCGTTGTATTCTTTTCTTGAAATTGTGTAACCTTTTCAAGGTTCTTTGGTTTCACTCGTTTGTCAAAGAAGCAACTTAGTCTTACCTCTTCTCTTTCTCTTCCATTGTTCCTCCGGTGCCATTCTAGATCTCGGGACGAGATCCTCTCGTAGTGGTGGAGTGTTGTAACGCCCCAAGACCGGAGCTTCAGTTGCCTTCTAGGGTTTCCGGGTTTCGTCGTGTGTTTTTTTTGGTCCGCTGCATTTCATCTTTGCATCATGTGCATTGCATCATGTCTTTTCTTTTCTTAACTCAACTAAATAAACCGTATGGATCGTCGATCCATTTAAACCGAGGGAATTCACATTTGCGGCCATGTACACGAGCCCTGGCCGTACATATGCGTGAGTAGGCGTTCGAGACCCCGCCCATATGTACGTATGTGGCCGTATTTTCTTTCTTGCACACTGGCCGCTGTACGTATGTGTACATGCTACGTGCGCGCCTCTACTACGACATGTGCACGCCTCTACATCGACCAGTATGTATGTACACATTCGCGACCAGAATGACAATGCTATGTACGCTTCGACCAGGTGGGTCCCAACTGTCAGGCACTTCCTTGCATGCAAAGATGTAGCTGGTGGGTCCTAGCTGTCAGGGGGTGAATCATTTTTTTTGCCCGAACGCACTTCCTTGCATACGAAGATGTTGCTGGTAGGTCCCAGCAGTTAGGGGGGAAACATTTTTTTACGAAATATGGTTGCCCGTCAGGTGGGTCCCTGCTGTCAGGTGGAGGAATCATTATTTTCCGTGTAATAAGGAGGCACTTCCTTGCTACGGCCGTGGACCCAGCTGTCAGCCTCTCGACGTACGGTCCATGTTCGATGGATGTCATTCCTTGACCACGTTGACAACGCCACGCCGAGAGCACCGGGGCGGTGGACAACGGCGAGGCCTAGGAAGGGGACGACACGGAGCCGGGGAAGACGCGTCAGAGGATGCCCACGCATAGAGTATGAGGGCTCACTGGTTCGCTTCGGTGTGAGGCTGCTGTCGTCGTAGAATAACAGGGGGTGTGGGTGAGTAGAGGGATGGCCTGGCCAGCGGTGGGAGTAGTAGGGAGCGGTGAGGCCTCCGCGGCATCGCAACCGGCCACGGGAGGCAGGAGCATGAGGCACGACCAACGCTGGTTTCGGCGGCTGGAGCAAGAAGACCAGAGGTTGAAGAACCACTACGACCGTTGAATGGACATCATATGGTCACTGGACCTAGAATCGTTCATATTGACTAAGTTGACAAAGCCCTCTGTCCCCGTCAACTTAGTTGGCCCACAAGTCACCCTCCCACTATTGTGGGTCCTAGCTAGCAGGGGGTATTCATTTTTTGTGCGTAATAAGGAGGCACTTCCTTGCATGCGAAGATATAGCTGGTGGGTCCGACCTGTTAGCGGTGGGAACGTTTTTTTTGCGAAATATAGAGGCCGTTCCGGTGGGTCCCAGATGTCAGTGGAGGAATCATTATTTGCACGTAATAAGGAGGCATTTCCTTGCGTGCGGCCGTGGACCCAGCTGTCAGCCTCTCCACACACAGTCTACTTCCGATGGTGTTGTTCTTGACCACGTTGACCACTCCGCGCCGAGCACATCCAAGGTGGTGGATGACAGCGAGGCCCCGGATAGCAACGAGCTGGAGATGGGAAGACGCGGGAGTAGAGTCGCAGACGGAGAGGAGTACGAGGGTTAACTAGTTCTGGTGTGGTGTGGTTCGGCAGTCGGTGGAGAAGAATGGGAGGTGTGGAGGGGTGGAGAGATGTCCAGGCCAACGGTGGAGTAGCGTTGCACAGCGAAGCATGCTAAGTAGAGCTGCTAGTAGTAGAAGGCGGGAGCAGGTGGTCCCGGTGGCGCTGGAGGAAGAAGACAAGAGATTGAAGATGGATGCTGGTCGTTGGATGTAAATCCAATGGCTAACGATGTCAGGATCATTTTTTGACTAAGTTGACAATGACTTGCATTGGCTTCGACCTATTGGCCAACATTTCAGCCTCCAAAAATGTGGTACATATTCAACCCATTTTTCAGAATTTACAGTCTTTTTGCAGGGTACTATTTACAGTCAATTTGATCTCTTTTTTTAAATTATAGTCCATTAGCTAGGCTGGGTGAACGAATAATGTAGCATCCATGCAGCCCATTTATATTTTTCCTAAAAAATTACGGGCCATTTGCACTTTCTCGAAATACACAATTTTGCTGGGCTGATTCTAATTATAATGTTGGGGTGGGCGCAACAATGTTATCAAAAAATAAACAGGGGCTGGGCATTTTGTTATATATATATATATATATATATATCTTTAAATAATAAGTGATTATTATTACATTGGTCCTTATATCTTACCAAGCTTTTGTACACAATCACCAGGATTTTCGTTGCCAAAAAAGTCCACGATTTTATTGTTAAGAAATTATTTTTATAAGTTAATGGGATATGGGATATTGTTTTCTTACATATGTATGTATCTGTTAAATATATGGTGACAATAACAATAATATATAATAACATATAAAATAATTTAAATATATATAATATAGTTAGAAGGGAAACATAAGTTGGACCAGGCGTTCCTATTCTTATATAGAAAAATAGAACATACCTCTGCGTTTTCTTCAAAAAAATACATAAATTGGGCTGCCGATGTTTCAGGAAAAATAAACCCTCGGATGGGAGGTCCATAGGTCGGTCGATACATGATGGCCCTCAAGAAAATACAAACAGGCCTATGAACCTCCCATCCGAGGTCATGGGCTGCGCATGTTAAAAAATAAAGCCTAGATGGGGCAGCCCAAAACCCAGCTGATACTTGCTGCCTCAGTGATAATAAATGATACCTTCCAGCTCCCCGACTTTGTTGTGAATTTATCTCCTATAGTAACTACGTTGAAGCACCTAAAAAAATGTAACTAGGTTGACAAACCCGTGGGCCCCAACATCAGTATAGCATTAGGAGGAAGTATTTTTCGATGAGGCACTTGCTTGCGTACGACCATAGACCTGGTGGGTCCCGATTGTCCGCCTCTCCACGTATAGTCCTCTCCAGATTCCTCTCGTTTGTTCAACATGTTCACAACGGCAGACAGCGGCGTCGTGGCGAGCGCACAAAGGCACAGCAGGAGATTCGACCACCTGAGGAAGTTCCTTATTAGTAACAAAACAACTAAACTAGCCTAGTGGCCGAGTGACACTAACCGACAGCTGTTCCACCCGGGTTTGATTCCACCTGTGTAGAGAAAATATCTCCAAATTTTTTGCCTCTGCCTTTATTGACATGTGGGTCACAATTGTCATCTACGCACACCATGTCCAACACTTGCCCAAACTCCGTCCCTTGTTTTCTCTGTTTTTCGCACACTCGACATTGTGTGGGCATTTTGAAAATAGCATATCTTTTTGACTGTGCATCATATGAAGATGTGCTATGCATGAATGTTGATTAGCATGATGTTAACTGGCTGGTAGTTCCAGTTTCGACCATGAATAAAACTTCCAACATAATGTTAACATTGTTTGAAAAGGCCGTGTTAATATAAATGATCTGCCTCTGAAAGTTGCAGTTTCTTATCTGAAACTGAACTTGGAGTTTCTTATCTGAAACTGAAACTTGCAGTTTCTTCTCTGAGAATCACATTGTCTGCACTTTTATACTCCCATGAAACTACATATTTTTAAGTGCTAAAAATAGATCTCTAGAATTCATAAAATACTTCATATGCTCAATACTGCAAATCTGAAATTCAAAAGACATTCATATCTAAAAGTACTCTCAAAATGCACAACACAAAACACAATTCACAACCTCCAAATACTGACAACCCTAAGCTCCTCCTGACAATTCACAACCTGCCCGACTATTGGGCTGGGGGGGGGGCAGTCCCTCCTATTCCTCGGCGGCAGACAACTGCCCCGTGAGATGATGTCAACAGCGAGGGAGAGGATGGCGGGGAAGCATCGTCGGGCCAACTATTTTTCTCCTCTTGTAGTTTGGTTCGGTCGACGAAGACTCCACCGGCTCGCTCTGCACAACACCCTCACAAACGGCACCCTGTAGATGCTCGATCCTTCAATCTCTGGTGGATGCTCCATCTAGGATCAATACTCCCACCACCCTCCCTCACGATTGGATTCGGTGAATCTGTTTGCTTCATGGCCCAGAGGAGCAACTCTATGTACTCCCGCGCGACTCCCTCCGGGAGTATCGCCGCCTCTTGGCTCTGTTGCAAATATTTGGCCATGGATGTCGCCGTCGCCGCTAGTTTGTCCATGTTTTCAAACCAAGACTGTATCTCCAACATCCTAGCTAGCTTCATAGGGTCGCCGTCTGCGATCCTCACGTATCGGTTGTACTCCTCCATCGATCTTCTTCTCCACAACACCTTCACTTGCCAGTGGTGGTTTTTCAATGGAAGAGGAGAGGAGCGGCGCTGGTTTTGGATTAGAACAGGAGAGGAGCGACGCTGGTTTTGGATTGTAACAGGAGAGGAGGGCGGTGGTTTTGAAATGCAAGAGGAGAGGAGCGGCGCTGGATTTAGATTGGAACAAGAGAGGAGCGGAAGTGGTTTAAGAGGAGAAGAGCGGAAGAGCGGCGCTGGTCTTGGAAGTATTTTTTTGTTTTGCATATTTTGGGTAAAAGTTTGACCATGTACTGTATTTGACAAGCAAAGTGTGAATGCATGTCACCAAAAATTGTATCGTTTGGTTCATATCTGACTGTACTTTCAAATTATATTATTTTTGCAACGTATAACATATATTTTATTTGCGAAAATCATGGTCAATTATTACCAGAATGAAAGGGAGACTAGTTAATATGGGGTCGCTTTCTTAATTGAAGGGTAAATTGATTTTGATCTTGATCTAGTCACAGCGCGCCGGCCCTCTCGTCCAATCCTAAATCGCTGCTGCATGGTCCTCTCCCTCTTATCCATTGCAAAACCACCTCCTCTCCTCTCCAACATCCCCATTCAAAAACCACTGTCTCGCCTCTCCCTCTTCTCCATTGCAAAACCACCTTCTCTCCTCTCCAGCATCTCCATTCCAAAACCACCGTGTCGCCTCTCCCTCTTCTCCATTGCAAAACGACCTCCTCTCCTCTCCATCATTTCCATTCCAAGACCACTGTCTCGCCTTGTTAGGACCCCGATCCTAAGTCACACCAATCTAGCATGTAACACATCATATCACTTTGCAGCCTCACGCATGGTATTCCCGCGGGTGCCACCTTACCTGGCCTGGGACCGTTTGCACCTTCTGGCTCACGTATATGATAGTGTCGCTAGCATCCATATGATAGAGAACCCGGGCCGACATGACTAGTCGTAAACCCAAAGTGGCACTAACTTACAGGGACAAACATACATGACCCAGCAACGAACTTGTCGGTCATTAGCGAGTGAATCCGGGCTGTAGCAGCTGGGCTAACCGGACTTCGGTGAATCCGGGCTGTAGCAGGCTAACAGGACTCCGGTAGACACCGCGTGACATTTCCCTGAAGGGACAGACATATGAACGAAGAAGGACACATGCCGGCCAGCCTAAGTGTTCCGGAGCAGTAGCAAGCTACCATGGCTCAGTGGAAGCACTAGGAGACATTTCCCAGTAAGAGAGGCTACCAAGGATAAACAAACAGGTTGTTGGATCCCACACATACCAAGCATTTCAATAACATACACACAATATGCTCGATATGTGCAAATACAACATGGCATTAGAACATAACTCTATGACTCAAGTATTTATTCATTAGGCTACGAGGAGCCAAGTATTACAAAAATGGGTCTCATGACCCAACATACAGAGCATACAAGCAACAAGATGAAGCATAAACATGTCTGAGTACAGACAACTACAAATGGAAAAGGCTGAGAAGCCTAACTATCTACAAGACTCTCCCAAGGGTACAAGATCGTAGCTAAGGTAACAACCTAAACGTCGAAGTCCACGCGGGACTACTAGCGAGACTGAAGTCTCTCTGCAAAAACATAAATTAAGAAAACGTGAGTACAAATGTACCCAACAAGACTTACATCAGAACTAGCTACATATGCATCCGTATCAACAAAGGGGTGGTGAAGTTTGACTGCAGCAAGCCAGCTTTGACTCAGTGGCTATCCTGAACTACGATTGCAAGTAACTCTTTTGAAGTGGTGCACATGAGTCCACATATTCACAATATCAATACACCACTATGGATCCGCTCCCGTCTCCCTACGAGAATGCCATCAATAGCACTCACGCTTATCTTGCGCATTTTAGAGTATCCACTTTCACTTGTCTATGAACTGTACAGGCAACCCACAAGTCCTTTACCACGGACACGGCTATTCGAATAGATCATGTTAACCCTGCAGGGGTGTACTTCTTCACAAACGCTCTCGCCACTTACCACCATGTACACGTCGTGTATCTCGGCAACCTTCAAGCGGAAGCCTGGCGAGGGAGTCGGCCACGACCTGACTAACCACGCAAGTCTCTAGTCCAGGTTTATCGCCTATTCGGGTTCCATCCACAAGGAGATCTGGCCGGGGTGTCGCTCACGGCCCCAAACGATGTGTGCAGCATTCCCAAGCCCACCTCGATGGATGGATCTACGCTTGGTACACCGTGCCATGGTGTCTAGTCTATCCCAAGCCCACCTTTACCGGGTGCCACTTGGTAGACTAATAACACAACCTACAAACACCAGAAACTAGTTGCAACTCCTGGACAGAGCTCAGGTTGATTAATAAGTCGAGAGGGGCACTTAAGCATTCCAATGCGTGGTAGTAACTGTTCATGGATCACAAACACAGAACTCAGTTCCTGAGGACGGCTGCAATGAGACAACCCACCATGTACTCCTACATGGCCTCTCACCACTACCTTTACCAAATCGTGTTCACACACTTAGCTCTCAACAGTAGGACATGTTCACCACATTCCAATTCATCCCCGATGAATCAGACCTGACTCAACTCTAAGCAGTAGCAGGCATGACAAACAAGCATGAATGAGTAGGCACATCAAGGCTCAAACAACTCCTACTCATGTTAGTGGGTTTCATCTATTTACTATGGCAATGACAGGTCATGCAGAGGAAAAGGGTTCAACTACCGCAGCATGTAACAGTTGAATCGTTGTTGTCCTAATGCAGTAAAAGAGAGCAGAAGCGAGAGAGTGGGATTGTATCGGAATGAACAAGGGGGTTTTGCTTGCCTGGCACTCCTGAAGAAGATATAGTTCTTCATCGGTGTCATCGAACTCAACATCGAAACACGTCTATCGAGAGGGAACAACCACCGGCAACAAAGAAAGAACACCATCAGTGCAATGCACATCCAAATGGATGACATGTTATATTAAGGTACTGAATTGACCAAGTGCAATAGTTAGTCATATTCATTGAAGTGGAATTCAAACATATAGCAAATTCCAACTCCAAAACTAATTACCATTTATTCTATAATCATGAATTGTCCTATTCAGTGAGGTTAACTTGTTCAAACATGCATGAAAATGCCATATTCAGGCTCTTTGGATTTTTGTGATAATTTTTCATATATAACTTATTTCATTTGGAGTAACGGTTGATTTTCTATGATTTTTAGAAGTTTAAACTGTTTTCTGGAATTTCTTGGATTATTTTTAATCCAGAAAATGATTTACTGCGTCAGCCTGATGTCAGTGTGACGTCAGTAGGTCAACGGCAGTCAGCCAGGTCAAACCTGACCTGTGGAACCCACGTGGCAGTGTCAACACTAATTAACAGGGTTAATTAGCGTTAATTTAATCCTAACAAAACTGTGAGTGGGGCCCGGACCCACTAGTCGGTGAGTCAGAGGGTTAATTAAGTTTAATTATAAACTTAACCCAAAGTTAGTAGTGCTAGGGCCCACATGTCAATGACCCAGGGGGGTCAACCCTGGTTAATTCGGGTCAAACCCGCCAGCGACTCGACACCGGCGAGGCCGGACATGGCGGCGAGGCTCGGAAATCTCCCTTCGGTGACCAAAACAACGGCGAAGCCCATCTACGAGTATCTGGAGCTCGCATGCGTCGAGTGGTGCTCTCAGCTTCGCCAGAGATGGCCTAGAACTTCGGTGGCGATGGCAAGTGCGGCGGCCGGCAAACGAATCGATGGTGCAGGGCATGGCAGGAGCCGCGGGTGGCCGCGTTAGACTCGTGGGGGTGCAGTGAGTTCAGTGGTGAGCTTGGACGCGTGCTTGTAGGGCCGTAGCCGCGGTGGCGACATGGCCGGCGGTGAGGAGCTTTTGGATCTGGTAGCCACGATGGTTAGACGAAGCGGGCGAGTGCGGGGAGAGAGGGGAAAGGGGCAGGGCCTCACGGCAAATCCAGCAGAGGAAACAGCGAGGACGGGGAGGGTCTGGAGCTCGCGAATCCATGCCGGCGAGCTTGAGTGGCCGACGATGAAGAAGAGGTCAGGGACGACGCGTCGGGGCTCTTTCGGTCGCATGAGATGATGGAGAGGACGAGGGAAGCACGACGGAGCATGGGGGCGCGTCGGAGAGGCTCAGGGATGGGTGTGGACATGACTATGGCGACGACAATGCTTGGCACGTTCGGTGGGAAGAATGAGCTGGAGTAGAGGAGGCGGATAATCTCGAGAGAGAGTGAGAGGGGGTTAGAGGGAGAAAGTCTCGGGCGTCTCCGTGGCGCTCTCAGAAGAGTCGGGGCATCGCGGTGGAAGCAGGAGCTGGCGCGCGCAGCGACCATGCTCCCTGCCTACTGGCACGGGGATGAATGCGATAGAGGGGCTGCGGTGGAGGGCTAGGCCAGTTGGCTAGGCCGCCAGGTGAGGTCAGGTAGGTGGCCCAGGTGGGTTTCTGCTTTTTTTATTAATTTTCTGTCTGTTTTCCTTTTCCTGTAGTTTCTTTTAATTTGGTTTTCAAACAAAACTAATTTTGTAGCTTCTGGAAATTATTATGTGGCTAGATACGATATATTAATAGCCACTCACAAATTTTCAGAATTGTTGGACTTGCAATTCTTTTATAGAAGAATTAAATCCAACTCAAATATTTATTGATTTAAATCCAAATGGCCAAAATAATTCCTCAAAAATGTTCGATATTTTTGGTTCGGAGCAAAACCCTTGCCAAAAATATTAAACATCATTGAAGAGCATTTTGGAAAAACTCGATGCATTTTCGAGGGTTATTTGCCCTTCTTTTAACTAAAAATTTGAGGCTTTCAAATTTCCCAATTCAAGTTTCTTGAATTTAAACATGATGCATGGATGCTCTCTGATGGAACTATTGCAAACAAATTCTAGGGCCGTGACACGCCTCTCCCTCTTCTCTATTGCAAGACCACCGTCTCTCCTCCCATCTTCCAAAGTGTGGCACCCCAGCTCAGAGCGAATGGTTTACCATGCATTGCCAGCCCAGAGACCATGTCTTCTGGCAACACACAACATCTTGGTACAAAATAACAACCGCTTTATTGATGCTAGCGGAACAGAGTTACATTACAATAGATGTCGAGGCCAAGCGGCACGCTCGGTGCGGCTGAACAATATGTACATTATTTAGTGAACATAAAGGGGCCTCGATCCAAACAACTACGTGGCAGCGGAATAACGTCGTGGTGGAAGCTCCATATCACAGGGACACAAATGTGGACACGATCTAGACTCGAACATCGCTCCTCTCCAACGATACTTTCCTGAAATCTGGCATGACACGCCAGGTCAGTACATTGAATGTACTTGCAAGCTCACAATAGGCATAATCATAATGACAAACAATATCATGATATTTAACCAATTATTAAAAATGCAACACTATATGTCAACATGCTGTGATCATGCTCGAACGTCCCTCGGGATAGCTTACCAACCTTGATCATCTCTAGATCACAAACACACCACCAAAGTGGTCAGATCACAAACACACCACCAAAGTGGTCTTTCTCAAGAACAACTCGTGATCCTTACGGCGATCACAACCACAACCATCATTTGGTCCCAAATGCCTCGATGGCCTTTCTGCCATCCATCAACAATGCAAAGTTCATAGCTTAGTGTGCAATCTTTATTAAACATTGACTCATGGTGCGACCTACTACGAGATGTCCATAACCGTGGACTCGGCTATCGATAGATTACACACTCTGTAGAGGTAGCACATTGTACCCACTGCACGGAACCCATGGCCTCACACTCCCATTCGGGTGGACCAACGGCATTCCTTCAAAACCCCTCCATTGCCACAGCACTCTCCCGACCACTCCGACCCAAATCCCCAACGGGCTGGTCCTGGGTGGCCCCATGTCTACCAAAGACACCCCGACCACCATCGTGGTCAAAACACTCCCACTTGGGGACACTCCCACTCGGGGACTCGGTACCATAATCTCATCAACGAGCACACAAGATTATGTCTGCTTACCGGGCCAGGGCAAGCACGACATAACCTTCCCTAGATGGAGGCACCGACCAGAGGCCGTGTCAATGGACCGAATCAAGGCCTTCCCACAAAGGGAAATGTTGTTGCACTGGAAAGAAACTCAATTCAGCGGCACCATGACCCAGTCAACAATATATTCAAGTTGACTTAAATTCAGGTTTAACTTTAAACTAAAAATGACCGGTGTCATAGCATGCCATGAAATGCAAAACAACACATGCATCGTATAGTGATAAAAATGACCGATGTCATCCTTATACACACCAAGCATAACGTCAACAACTCAAATTACTCTACTTGCTCTAATAACTCACAACTTAACCAAAATATTTTGCAACAAGTTTTATTGATTTCTTACGCAAGAAAGTAACTCCGATAAATTTCTCATATGCTCGTCAAAAATATTTCACTATCAACAACTCTTACTTTCTTTATCACTAAGTTGGGTTCAAACATTCTATAAGACAAGTAATATGATTAAACAAGTATTTAAGAGAACATTTTTTAACAAATTTTTATCAATCTAAGAGGGCAAAAACATAGTTTAAATATTTGCTAACATGCATAACAAAATTATTTCTAACATCACCTCAAATAAATATTATCTTGCTTTATCCGCTAAACTAGTTTCACCCATTCTGTAAATCAAGCATAACAACTAACCAATATTTAACAGAATATAAATAACTCCATAATCATTTAAATGCATGGATTAATCATTTCATTCATGTAAGAAAATCAAAAATATTGAAATGGCACCATGAAAATGTTGTTGTGGCTTGCCTTAGTGCAGATGAGGTTCACAAGCCTCCTGGTGATCCTCAAGACAAGCTTCACCTTCTAAAAATAGTTTTAAACACAAAAGAAAAATATCGAGAACACTTTTGAAAATCACCAGAATTCTAGACAGCTCAGAAAAATCTCATCTTTGGTGAGATGCTAGATTTCTTATCAAAGAACACAATGCAAAAAGAATCAATTCATTTGGACTTATGGTTGAAAAGTTATAACTGTTTGAAGTGTTCTGTAAATTCAAATGAATTTGAATAAAAGAAATAGACTGGGGGGTGACGTCGAAGGCGTAAAGCCCAGGGGCGCCACCACTCGTACCGATTCGAGCATGTACTGAGTGGTTGACTAGCAGGCCCCGCTAGTCAGGCGGGGGAAGAGGGAGAAGGAAATAGAGGGGGTCGCGGCTTTGCCGGAGCTCTCGCCGGAGACGAGGGCTCCTTGGCCCAAACGAGAGGGAGGGATGGCAAGAGGGGTTTGAGGCGCACCTGCCCGTACCCATAGCGTAGCTAGGGGCGGTCGGACGGCGTCGGAATCAACCTCGCAAGCGGAGGAAGAACGTGGTGGTCGCCGGAGTTGAGGAAGACGACAAGCAGAGGCCACTCCAGGGGCTCCAAGTGGGCGAGACGGCCTCACCAGAGAGAGGCGGAGGCCCTGGAGGGGTCGCCCAGGCGTGGGAGAGGCTAGAGCTACTGCGGCGACCAGAGGGGATCGCCGGCGAGCTCGAGCTCGGGTCCGGCGGCCCGAGGCCTGCCCGGCCGGGGTCCGGCTTCCTACTCGATCGTGGGGTGTATGTGAGTGCTGGATGGTGCTCGAGGAGGCTGGGGAGGGCTCTATTTATAGGAGTGTGGCGAGGGTGCTCCGGGCTCCGCCGGTGGACACCTATCCACGGCGCCCGGTGACGAGCGGTGTCAGTGAGAGGGGGAGAAGGCGACGGAGGTCACGTGGCCACTGTGGGCGGGCGGAGACGAGCACAGGATCAAGAGGATGGCGACGAGGACAGTGCCCTCTACACTGTTGGGCTGGCTGGACCTTGCCCGTGCTCGCTGCAGCGAGCTCCGGCGGTGGCGAGAGCCAGGGAGGAGTTAAGAACGTTGGGACGATGATGGTGGCAAGGTTTGGCATGGTTGGGCAGGCGGGGAAGCGAGCACGTGAGCAATAGAGGCTCGGGCGCATCGGAGAGCGCGTCGGCTGCATGCCAGCACGCCTAGACGAACGCGGTCACCGCATGAACTATGACATCAGGTCGATCTAAGCAAAAACTCAATGTCTGGCATGTTATTTGTGGTAGTTTTGAGTGTTACCACGATTTGGTTTGGATCTAGGTGCAGTAGAGAAGTTTTCACACACCAAGTAAGTTTCTGGTCAGTAACTTGGTGATGTTACTATGGTCAAATGGCTTGGAGTTTGAAGCTGTGCTTTGGAGGCTAGTGATAAGTTACTAAAGTAAAGATGCACAAGAAAGTTCAGGTTAAAAGGAGCAAGTAAAATGGTAGTTGCTGTAGAAACCACCATTTCTGTCCAGAATAGAAAATATTTTTTGTAGCAAAAATATTCCAAAAAGTGATGAAATATTTTTGCTCAGGAAGGTGCACTAGGGTTCACAGAATATTTGTGAATTATCTCAGATTTTTCTGAGCCATAAGAATTGGGGTTGCTTTGAAGCAAACAGATCTGGCTTAGGGTTTTTGGAAAGAAAATGAATATTTTTCATTTAAGAAAAATATTCCAAAAAATATTTTTGGGTGGGTCAGAAGTGAAATGATGATTTAGGAGGGAAGTGAAGCACTTGGGTGAAAGCCAAGGATGCCCAAGTGTTTAAGTCCATATGAAAAGATTCAGAAACTCCAAGTTTCAACAAAATTCAAATGAAAAAATCAAGCAAATAAGAAAGGGCAAAACCCAGGCTGTCACAAACCTCCCCCACTTAGAATGAATCTCGTCCTCGAGATTCGGTTACTTGGGAAAACCACTCTGGATACTGATCCCTAAGGGAATTCTTCCTGCTCCCAAGTTGCTTCTGACTCTGTGTGATTCTCCCACTGAACCTTGTAAAATTTTCTGACTTTACTACGAGTGACCCTTTCCATCTGATCCAAAATTTTGAACGGTCTTTCTTCATAAGTTAAATCTTCTACCAATTCTATCTCAGTTGTTGTAGTTCTTTTCTCAGGCGGGGATATGCATCGTCTCAATTGCGAAACATGGAACACGTTGTGTATGTCTCCCAATTCCAAGGTAGTTCCAGTTGATATGCAACCGTTCCCACTCAAGACATAATCGGGAATGGACCAATGAATCTGGGTGCCAGCTTTCCACGAGTCTGAAATCTCTTGACTCCTTTCATAGGAGTGACTCGGAGGTATGCGTGTTCTCCGGGTTCAAAACTGACCTGCCGATGTTTGGCATCATAATAACTCTTCTGTCGAGATTCGGCCAATTGCAGTCTGTCTTGGATTTCCCTAACTTGTTTCTCAGCTTCCAGCATGAGATCCGTTCCGAAGATACGACTATCTCTAGTCTAACACCAATTTAGAGGAGTGTGGCACTTACAGCCATACAGAGCTTCATATGGTGACATCTTTAGACTGGTCTGGAAACTGTTGTTATAAGAGAACTCGACATACGGCAAGCAGTCTTCCCATTTAGCACCTTTGGCTAGCACACAGGCTCACAACATATCTTCGAGTATTTGGTTTACCTGCTCTGTCTGTCCATCTGTCCGAGGGTGATAGGCAGTACTATATTTCAGTGTTGTCCCCAAGGCTTGATGGAAACGGGACCAAAAAGCGGAGGTAAACAAAGAACCTCGGTCGGAAGTGATAGTTCGGGGTACTCCATGGAGACTGATGATCCTGGATATATACAGTAGTGCAAGTTCATTTGCTCTATATCTGGTGCTGATCGGAATGAAATGAGCAACCTTGGTCAGGGTGTCTATTATAACCCAGATTGAATCCTTGCCTCGATGAGTCCTAGGCAATCCTGTGATGAAATCCCTGCAAATGTCATCCCATTTCCACTGTGAAACTGGCAGCGGTTGGAGAAGTCCGGCTGGCTTCTGATGGTCTGCTTTCACCTTATTGCATATGTCGCAACAGGCTACAAAATAGGCAATGTCTTTCTTCATTCCATCCCACCAGAATATTTGTCTAAGGTCCTCATACATTTTTGTACCTCCTGGGTGAATGGAATATGCGGATTCGTGTGCTTCTGACAGAATTTTCTTCTTCAAGTCCAGTTGATTTGGCACACAATTGCGTCCACGGAATCGGAGGGTACCGAATTCGTCCTTGGAGAAGTCAGAGGCCTGCTTTGCCATCTGGCCCTTGGCACGTCTTTGTAGGTTGGTGTCAGCTGGCTATGCCTTGCAAATCTCCATCTCAAGTGTGGGGGTAACTTCCAAAATATTAGCGAGGTCAGCCTCTATGATGACCAAGTTGAGCTGAGCGATCTCCTCTTGGAGCTTGGTGGGCAATGATTTTAACATGACATTTAAGCTGACGGGCTTTCGACTGAGCGCATCAGCAACGACGTTGGCCTTGCCTGGATGGTAATTTATTCCAAGGTCATAATCCCTGACCAACTCTAACCATCTTCACTAACGGAGATTTAAATCTGGCTGAGTGAAAATGTTCTTGAGGCTTTTGTGGTCGGTAAAAATTTGGCACCTTTTTCCAATGAGGTAGTGTCTCCAAAATTTTAATGCATCAACCACTGCAGCCAATTCCAAAATCATGGGTAGGATAATTTCCCTCATGAGGTCATAGCTGTCGCGATGCATATGCTACTACCTTGCTGTCTTGCATCAGCACGCAACCAATACCTTGTTTGGAGGCATCGCAGTACACATCAAAGCTACGAGAAATGTCTGTAAGAGTCAATACAGGTGCGGTTGTCAGTCGTATCTTTAGCTCACTAAAACTCTTCTCACAGTACTTTGTCCACTTAAACTTTGTATCCTTTTTGAGCAGCTCTGTCATGGGTTTAGCAATTTTGGAAAACCCTTCAATAAAACGGCGATAGTATCCAGCTAATCGAAGGGAACTCTGGATCTGTTGCACGGTCGTGGGTGGTACCCAGTCGAGCGCATCCTTTACTTTGCTTGGGTCCACGGCTATACCTTCGGCGGATAGTACATGTCCGAGAAACCCAACTTTCTTGAGCCAAAATTCGCACTTACTAAACTTGGCGTCTAGCTGATGGTCGTGGAGCCATTGTAGTACTGCTCGGAGGTGATCCTTGTGTTCTTCTTCACCCTTGGAGTAAATGAGGATGCCATCAATGAAGACTTCCATGAATTTGTCGAGGAAGTCCATAAATACTTTGTTCATCATATGCATGAAGAAAGCAGGGGCATTGGTGAGACCAAAGGACATCACGGTATATTCGTAAAGACCGTGCCGAGTAGTGAATGCGGTCTTAGGAATATCTTCCTTTTTAATCTTTAGCTGATGATATCCGGTCCGTAAATCAATTTTAGAGAATACCTTAGCCCCACTGAGCTGATCAAACAGATCATCAATCCTTGGCAGCGGGTATTTACTTTTGATGGTGACCTCATTCAGTTGGCGGTAATCTATGCACACATGGAGACTACCATCCTTTTTGCCCACGAAAATTGCAGGTGATCCCCACGGTGAAGAGCTGGGATGAATATAACCTTTCTGGAGTAATTCATCAAGCTGTTTCTTTAGCTCCACTAATTCTGATGAGGCCATCCGGTAATACTTCTTGTATAACGGTGCGGTTCCGGGCACAAGGTCTATGGCAAACTCTAGTTCCCAATCTGGTGGCATGCCTGGCAGTTCTTCTGGAAACACATCATGGTACTCACTGACCACAGGAATAAATTCCAATTCAACCACAACCATGCACACTAATTCTGGCTTGGGTATATTCTTGCGAGCATAGAATTTGGTGAGCTGCCCATCCAGACTGGCCAGATTGATTTCTCGGGTTGTGCAGTTTATGCAAACTTGATATTTGGTCAGCCAATTCATACCCAATATAATATCCAACTTTTCAGACTCAAGGATTATCAGAGATGTTGGAAAGTGGACCCTGTTGATATTGATCTCCAGATCACGGCAGACCAGATTGCTCTTGATTATGGATCCCGGGGTTTGTACCAGCATATTCTTGCCCAAAATTGTGCAAGGAAAATTGTTTTGGGAGGCAAAACTCCGAGAAATAAAAGAATGGGAAGCCCTAGAGTCAAATAAAATTATGGCAGGTATGTCATTAATATAAAACATACCAATGACGACTTCTCGCTTTTCTTGGGCTTCAACGGCGGAGATATGATGCACGTGCCCAGTGAAGTTTTGCTGGTTTGGCCGCGACTCCATAAAATTGACTTGCGGCCGGCTTAGGGCATTCGTCATGTTGTTCTTGGGGCACTGCTTGGCATAATGTCTGTGCTTCCCGCAAATGAAACAAGAATTATTGCACTGACGCTCCTCATGCATTGGATTGGTCACAATATTCTTGACTTGAGTGGTGGTCTTGTTAACATTCTGCTGCAAATTTGGCCTGTATTCCACCTGAGTCTGCTGCCAGGTACGAGCCTTTTGCATAGGTGGCCCATCCTTCTTTGGCTCAAACTTGCGCTTGTTGTCGTTAGCAGGCCTATTATCAGATATAAGCTTGTGCTCCTATTCAACAATGAACGCGTTGTCCACCGGAGTTTGGAAATCCGTGAAATCAAACATACTGAGAGCACACCGAAGTTGTGGATTTAAACTTCCAAGAAATCTGTCAATCTTCCTTTCTTCGGTGGCCATGTCATACAGAGAGTAACGGGCCAAATGATTGAATTTTTGCAGATATTCAGCCACAAACTGATTTCCTTGGACGAGCGCGAGAAATTCACGCTGCTTGGCCTTCATAACTCCGGTAGGGATATGATATTTTCGGAACTTATCCTTCAATTTCTCCCAGGTGATTTCCTCATCAATCGGCCACATGGCCTTTGTATTTTCCCACCATATGGCAGTTGCGCCTTCAAGGTAATGAGTTACAAATGGAACTTTATCATTTCCTTCAGTACGAGCAATCTCAAGCTTTTTCTCCATTGTGCGTAACCAATCGTCTGCATCCATTGGGTCAACAATCTGACTGAAACTGGGTGGATTGGTCCTCTGAAAATCTGACAGCTTTGAGTGATGACCATTCTGGTTTCCATTCTGTCCAACCATGGCTTGAACACTTCTCAATATTTCAATCAGATCATTGTTCCTTTTTTCTTCAAACATACACAGAATTTTCTCGGTGGAGGGAGGATCAGGCGGTGGAGGTGGTGGCTGAATGTATGGCTCGGGAGAATGTCCTGCCCGTCGTGTGGAACGACGAACAGGAGTTCCCTCATGAACGTTGCTACTGCTTCCTCCACGCGTCATCCTATTGTGAAGTTTTCCCAAGACAACACAATCGAGATGAGAAACACCCAAAAATAAAATTGGGGAAAAGTGAGCGACAAATCCCGAAAGAAAGCAGAAGAGCGAAAAATACGGCGAATAAAGTCTCAACATAATTATACATAGACTCATACATGAAAAGTAAACAACATGACTGGTTCACTACTCTCATACAGGCAACGAAGCATCATGACTCATACGACTACATCCATACATCGTCTAGACAACTGTGAATACTCAAAGATACTACTGCTCTGCTGGTGCTGCGGCTTCCTCCCCTGAAGTGGTCTCGGATCCCGAACTGACGTGGTTAACGGAAACCTCTAGGTTAAAGGTAACACGACGACACTACCTCGAGGGCTCTCCCTCAAGGGTAGGGGTAGGATGAAGCATCGAGGCTACAGGGGTAGTGAGAAGTGAGACCCACTCGGGAGAAGTACTGAGAGCATTCGCGGCCGAGACGCCCGTGCTACTCGGGGGAGTAACCGGCGAAATAGGGGAGCTAGAACTGACTGGGACATAAGGGGTGAATCCCAGTGAAGACGGAGTAGTGGCGGATCTAGAAGTGACCAAAGTAGTGGCTAAAGTAGTACGAGTACGAGTCAGCTCTCGAGCCAGCACGTGGATCATGAGATAGCTAGCAGTGATATAACGAGCAGGGTGGCTAGCAACACTATCAGACTCTAGATCAATCAGAGGGAAACGAACACGACTATTGTCGTGCAGAGATGGGTTGTAGTAGAAACCTGGGTGGTTCGGACCTTGTTGTAGCGAAGCTCGACAAGGACCTCGAATGCAGCAAACTGGATAGCCTGAGAAGTGGTGGAGGCATAACCGCTCCGAGAAGTGCGAGTGTAAGAGCTGTAATCGGAACTAGTGCGCAGAGTGACCACTGCGTGATACTCATATACTAAATCAGCTAGATGCTCCCGGTACACACGATAGATTGGGTCGTCTCCGAGAGGGTACATCCAACGCCACACGTTGCGAAGGAGGTGCGGTGACGTGTACGGCATCAGCTACAACTGGCACGGATACGGCACCGGAGCCATCTACACCCACAACCATTAGCAGGTTAGCATAATATATATATAAACCAATTGCATGCAACTCAATAATCAGCACAAATTACTACCGACACTCAACTAAAACTCGTATCTAGCGCGTCGTAGTCTAGCATGGCCTACAGTCAGCGCGGCTCTGATACCAAGCGTTGTGGCACCCTGGCTCAGAGCGACCGGTTTACCATGCATTGCCAGCTCATAGACCATGTCTTCTGGCAACACACCACATCTTGGTACAGAATAACAACCGCTTTATTGATGCTAGCAGAACAGAGTTACATTACAACAGCTATCGAGGCCAAGTGGCACGCTCGGTGCGGCTGAACAATATGTACATTATTTAGTGAACATAAAGGGGCCTCGATCCGAACAACTACGTGGAAGCGGAATAACGTCATGGCAGAAGCTCCATATCACAGGGACACCAATGTGGACACGATCTAGACTTGAACAATGCTCCTCTCCAACGATACTTTCCTGAAAGCTGGCATGACACGCCAGGTCAGTAAATTGAATGTACTTGCAAGCTCACAACAGGCATAATCATAATGACAAACAATATCATGATATTTAACCAATTATTAAAAATGCAACACTATATGTCAACATGCTGTGATCATGCTCGAACGTCCCTCGGGACAGCTTACCAACCGTGATCATCTCTAGATCACAAACACACCACCAAAGTGGTCTTTGTCAAGAACAACTCGTGATCCTTATGGCGATCACAACCACGACCATCATTTGGTCCCAAATGCCTCGATGGCCTTTCTGCCATCCATCAACAATGCAAAGTTCATAGCTTAGTGTGCAATTTTTATTAAACGTTGACTCATGGTGGGACCTACTATGAGATGTCCATAACCGTGGACTCGGCTATCGATAGATTACACACTCTGCAGAGGTAGCACATTGTACCCACTGCACGGAACCCATGGCCTCGCACTCCCATTCGGGTGGACTAACAGCATTCCTTCAAAACCCCTCCATTGCCACAGCACTCTCCCGACCACTCCGACCCAAATCCCCAACGGGCTGGTCCTGGGTGGCCCCATGTCTACCAAAGACACCCCGACCACCGTCATGGTCAAAACACTCCCACTTGGGGACACTCCCACTCGGGGACTCGGTACCATAATCTCATCAACGAGCACACAAGATTATGTCTGCTTACCGGGCCAGGGCAAGCACGACATAACCTTCCCTAGATGGAGGCACCGACTGGAGGCCGTGTCAATGGACCGAATCAAGGCCTTCCCACAAAGGGAAATGTTGTTGCACTGGAAAGAAACTCGATTCAGCGGCACCATGACCCAGTCAACAATATATTCAAGTTGAGTTAAATTCAGGTTTAACTTTAAACTAAAAATGACCGGTGTCATAGCATGCCATGAAATGCAAAACAACACATGCATCGTATAGTGATAAAAATGACCGATGTCATCCTTATACACACCAAGCATAACGTCAACAACTCAAATTACTCTACTTGCTCAAATAACTCACAACTTAACCAAAATATTTTGCAACAAGTTTTATTGATTTCTTACGCAAGAAAGTAACTCGGATAAATTTCTCATATGCTCGTCAAAAATATTTCACTATCAACAACTCTTACTTTCTTTATCACTAAGTTGGGTTCAAACATTCTGTAAGACAAGTAATATGATTAAACAAGTATTTAACAGAACATTTTTTAACAAATTTTTATCAATCTAAGAGGGAAAAAACATAGCTTTAAATAATTGCTAACATGCATAACAAAATTATTTCTAACATCACCTCAAATAAATCTTATCTTGCTTTATCCGCTAAACTAGTTTCACCCATTTTGTAAATCAAGCATAACAACTAACCAATATTTAACAGAATATAAATAACTCCATAATCATTTAAATGCATGGATTAATCATTTCATTCAAGAAAAAAAACACAAATATTGAAATGGCACCATGAAAATGTTGTTGTGGCTTGCCTTAGTGCAGATGAGGTTCACAAGCCTCCTGGTGATCCTCAAGACAAGCTTCACCTTCTGAAAATAGTTTTAAACACAAAAGGAAAATATCAAGAACACTTCTGAAAATAACCAGAAATTCTAGACAGCTCAGAAAAATCTCATCTTTGGTGAGCTGCTAGATTTCTTATCAAAGAACACAATGCAAAAAGAATCAATTCATTTGGACTTATGGTTGAAAAGTTATAACTATTTGAAGTGTTCTGTAAATTCAAATGAATTTGAATAAAAGAAATAGACTGGGGGGTGACGTCGAAGGCGTAAAGCCCAGGGGCGACACCACTCGTACTGCTTCGCGCGCGTATTGAGTGGCTGACTAGCGGGCCCCGCTAGTCAGGTGGGGGAAGAGGGAGAAGGAAACAGAGGGGGCCACGGCTTCGCCGGAGCTCTCGCCAGCGACGAGGGCTCCTTGGCCCAAACGAGAGGGAGGGATGGCAAGAGAGGGTTGAGGCGCACCTGCCCGTACCCGTAGCGTAGCTAGGGGCGGTCTGACGGCGTCGGAATCAACCTCGCAAGCGGAGGCAGAACGTGGAGGTCGCCGGAGTTGACGAAGACGGCGAGCAGAGGCCACTCACAGGGCTCCAAGCGGGCGAGATGGCCTCACCAGAGAGAGGCGGAGGCCCTGGAGGGGTCACCCAGGCCTGGGAGGGGCTGGAGCTACTGCGGCGACCAGAGGGGATCGCCGGCGAGCTCGAGCTCGGGGACGGCGGCCCGAGGCCTGCTCGGCCGGGCTCAGGCTTCCTACTCGATCATGGGGTTTGTGTGAGTGCTGGATGGTGCTCGAGGAGGCTGGGGAGGGCTCTATTTATAGGCGAGCGACGAGGGTGCTCCGGGCTCCGTCGGTGGACACCTGTCCACGGTGCCTGGCGACGAGCGGTGTCAGTGAGATGGGGAGAAGGCGATGGAGGTCACGTGGCCACTGTGGGCCGGCGGAGACGAGCAAAGGATCAAGAGAATGGCGACGAGCACAGTGCTCTCCACACTGTTGGGTTGGCCGAACCTTGCCCGTGCTCGCTGCGGCGAGCTCCGGCGTCGGCAAGCGCCAGGGAGGAGTGAAGAATGTTGAGACGATGATGATGGCGATGGTTGGCATGGTTGGGCAGGCGAGGAAGAGAGCACGCGAGCAACAGAGGCTCGGGCGCGTCGTAGAGCGCGTCGGCTGCATGCGAGCACGCCTGGACGAACGTGGTCACCGCGTGAACTATGACATCGGGTCAATCTAAGAAAAAACTCAATGTCTGGCATGTTGTTCGTGGTAGTTTTGAGTGTTACCACGATTTGGGTTGGATCCAGGTGTAGTACAGAAGTTTTCACACACCAAGTAAGTTTCTAGTCAGTAACTTGGTGATGTTACTGTGGTCAAATGGCTTGGAGTTTGAAGATGTGCTTTGGAGTCTAGTGATAAGTTACTAAGGTAAAGATGTACAAGAAAGTTCAGGTCAAATGGAGCAAGTAAAATGGTAGTTGATGTAGAAACCACCATTTCTGTCCAGAATAGAAAAGATTTTCTGTAGCCAAAATATTCCAAAAAGTGATGAAATATTTTTGCTCGGGAAGGTGCACTAGGGTTCACAGAATATTTGTGAATTATCTCAGATTTTTTTGAGCCATAAAAATTGGGGTTGCTTTGAAGCAAACAGATCTGGCTTAGGGTTTTTGGAATGAAAATGAATATTTTTCATTTAAAAAATATTCCAAAGATTATTTTTGGGTGGGTCAGAAGTGAAATGATGATTTAGGAGGGAAGTGAAGCACTTGGGTGAAAGCCAAGGATGGCCAAGTGTTTAAGTCCATATGAAAAGATTCAGAAACTCCAAATTTCAAAAAAATTCAAATGAAAAAATCAAGCAAATAAGAAAGGGCAAAACCCAGGCTGTCACACAAAGCTAGCACCGGACCACTCAAAAGGACATTTATGGAGAGGATGCAGCAGCGAATCAGGCAGATCGCCGGTGGCGACCAGGCAAAGTTAGCCAGGTTGAAGGAGATCTTTACTTGGTTTGACAATGAGTGGGAGATTTTGAGGACGGTGAGGGCAGGGTGACAATGTATGTGAAAGAGCGAGACGGTGGCGATGTACATGTACTCCTCGGCAGTAGTCATGCCGCAGTCCTTCGAGTTCATCGAGTATCTCCTCTGGGCAATGGACTAGACAGATTTGCCCGAGGCGAAAGTCAGGCGGAGGTGGTGGGCGTACAGGTTGAAGGTCGAGCACCCAGAGGATAATGAATCGATCGAGTTCGGTGTGCCGTTCGTGAGGGCGTAGAGCCAGCCGGAGCCACATGAGTATTTGTTCTCCCACCACTAGAGGAGGTCGGATGACGTGACGTTGCTTCCCCGCCATTCTCCACGGTTCCCTCAACGCTCGCCTCATTTCAACGACGGTGGTAGGGTTTAAGGTAAGCTTTGCACTAACCTAATCTTCCACTTGCTCATGCTTACAATCAGTGTGATAGCTAATGAAAATCATGCATACAACCAGTCTCCGTGTACTACGCCAATCACCCTTAAATAGCTCTTGACCTTTGGGTCAAAGTTGTGACACTATGTACAAATAAACAAAAATAGATTGGTGCTTCTTTCAGAAAAGAGTACTCCCTAGAAAACTGCCAATATAAGCTACTAGTATTTGGTTAGAAGATTTGCTGCCGAGAAAGATCCGTCCACAGAGAGCGCCACACATCCCACGGGTGGTGGTGGATGCCAATGTGTGCATGGAGCATGGTTGGTGTCGGTAATTTTTACTTGGCACACCTCGCACTCTGCATATATGCCGGTTCCATCCATACATTTGTGCAGTTCCACCAAAATGCAGCTGAATAACCCTGTTTGCACACATAATGAAAAAACGTGATTACATTATAGTGGCACTAGTTGATGAAACATGCAAAAATAAATATAAGAAAATATTGCAATAGTATCATAGTATGCCATGCTGCGAGGGCGAGATGGGCCCTGCGACACCTCATACGGTACGCCACGCCTCATACTGGAAATCATCCTAAGTCTCCCCGATACACCTTCTGCCAGTGATGAACATCAGTGTACAGCGGTAGTACAAGGAGGGGCCTTGAGACATTCAAATCTCTATTTTTGTGCACATCAACTAAAATTAAGCACCCCAGTTTGCAGAAATGCTTAAACATTAACAATGGGACTAGTTGATGAAACATACATTAACAAAGAGAAGCACTTTCTTTATCTACATTGGAAATGAAATGATAGAGAGGACACTCGCTCTATTTTAACTGTATTATTACTTCATTTTATCAGTGACACTAGGGTCGAGCAGGTGGCAAACAAGGTGTACCGTGCGTCGCAAGGATGAAGGCCGGGGGTGCTTAGACTGGGATGCTGAAGCTGGCTCTTTCAGTCCCTATCTTCCCCCTGATGTTTCTGTGGTAGCATTTCAGTGGTAATCCAGACTTGGTCGGGCTGGTGCTGCGTCCCCCTACCTGCCTAGCTTATGTAGCGAACTTGTCTCCTGCTAGTACTCAGTCCGTTCTAGTAGTTGCATAACTGCCCGTTTACACTGAGATGTTGTCGGATAATGGTTCTCTATGGTTGGGTATCTTTAATGAAATCGGAGGGAACCCCCTCTTCCGATATATAAAAAAACAGTGGCACTAGCGGTGCCAAAACATTGCCTCAAATCAATAGTGCCACTAGATTAAGGTGCCAAATAATAACATTACTGCTTGCTACCTCTTGAGCACTGCGTTGGTTTTCCCCGAAGAGGAAGGGATGATGCAGCAAAGTACCGTAAGTATTTCCCTCAGTTTTTGAGAACCAAGGTATCAATCCAGTAGGAGGCTACGCGCCAGTCCCTCGTACCTGCACAAAACAATAAATCCTCGCAACCAACGCGAATAGGGGTTGTCAATCCCTACACGGCCACTTACGAGAGTGAGATCTGATAGATATGATAAGATAATATTTTTGGTATTTTTATGATAAAGATGCAAAGTAAAATAAAGGCAAAGTAAAAAGCAAAGGAAATAATTAAATAGTAGGAAATTAATATGATGAAGATAGACCCGGGGGCCATAGGTTTCACTAGTGGCTTCTCTCGAGAGCATAAGTATTCTACGGTGGGTGAACAAATTACTGTTGAGCAATTGACAGAACTGAGCATAGTTATGACAATATCTAGGTATGATCATGTATATAGGCATCACGTCCGAGACAAGTAGACCGACTCCTGCTGCATCTACTACTATTACTCCACTCATCGACCGCTATCCATCATGCATCTAGAGTATTAAGTTAAAAACAGAGTAATGCCTTAAGCAAGATGACATGATGTAGAGGGATAAACTCATGCAATATGATGAAAACCCCATCTTGTTATCCTCGATGGCAACAATACAATACGTGCCTTGCTGCCCCTACTGTCACTGGGAAAGGACACCGCAAGATTGAACCCAAAGCTAAGCACTTCTCCCATTGCAAGAAAGATCAATCTAGTAGGCCAAACCAAACTGATAATTCGAAGAGACTTGCAAATATAACCAATGATACATAAAAGAATTCAGAGAAAATTCAAATATTGTTCATAGATAGACTTGATCATAAACCCACAATTCATCGGTCTCAACAAACACACCGCAAAAAGAAGATTACATCAAATAGTTCGCCACAATAGAGGGGGAGAACATTATATTGAGATCCAAAAAGAGAGAAGAAGCCATCTAGCTACTAACTATGGACCCGTAGGTCTAAGGTAAACTATTCACACTTCATCGGAGGGGCTATGGTGATGATGTAGAGGCCCTTCGTGATCGATGCCCCCTCCGGCGGAGCTCCGGAACAGGCCCCAGGATGGGATCTCGTTGATACAGAAAGTTACGTTGGTGGAATTAGGGTTTTGGCTCCATATCTGATCATTTGGGGGTACGTAGGTATATATAGGAGGAAGGAGTAAGTCGGTGGAGC
>NC_041380.1:202332517-202343274 GCF_002162155.2 Triticum dicoccoides
CTCCTCTTTTGTGTCTTGATGTAGGGTCCAAGTCTCGTGGGTCTTGTTCGTTGAGAAAATCACGTTCCCGAAGGTTTCATTCCGTTTGGTATTCATTTTCTTCAAAACCCTAAAACAGGCAAAAAAACAGCAATTCTGGGCTGGGCCTCCAGTTAATAGGTTAGTCCCAAAAATAACATAAAAGTGGATAATAAAGCCCAATAATGTCCAAAACAATAGATAATATAGCATGGAGCAATCAAAAATTATAGATACGTTGGAGATGTATCAAGCATCCCCAAGCTTAATTCCTGCTCGTCCTCGAGTAGGTAAATGATAAAAACAGAAGTTTTGACGCGGAGTGCTACTTGGCATAATTTTAAATAATTCTTCTTAATTGTGGTATGAATATTCAGATCCGAAAGATTCAAGATAAAAGTTTAATATTAACATAAAAATAATAATACTTCAAGCATACTAACAAAGCAATCATGTCTTCTCAAAATAACATGGCTAAAGAAAGTTATCCCTACAAAATCATATAGTCTGGCTATGCTCCATCTTCACCACACAAAATACTTAAATCATGCACAACCCCTATGACAAGCCAAGCAATTGTTTCATACTTTTGGTGTTCTCAAACTTTTTTAATCTTCACGCAATACATGAGCGTGAGACATGGACATAGCACTATAGGTGGAATAGAATGGTGGTTGTGGAGAAGACAAAAAGGGAGAAGATAGTCTCACATCAACTAGGCATATCAATGGGATATGGAGCTGCCCATCAATAGATATCAATGTGAGTGAGTAGGGATTGCTATGCAATGGATGCACTAGAGCTATAAGTATATGAAAGCTCAACAAAAGAAACTAAGTGGGTGTGCATCCAACTTGCTTGCTCATGAAGACCTAGGGCATTTTGAGGAAGCCCATCATTGTGATATACAAGCCAAGTTCTATAATGAAAAATTCCCACTAGTATATGAAAGTGATAACATAGGAGACTCTCTATCATGAATATCATGGTGCTACTTTGAAGCACAAGTGTGGTGAAAGGATAGTAACATTGTCCCTCCTCTCTTTTTATATCATTTTTTTATTTGGGTATTTTCCTTTTTTTATGGCCTCTTTTCTTCCTTTTTTTATTTTTCTTCCGGAGTCTCATCCCGACTTGTGGGGAATCATAGTCTCCACCATCCTTTCCTCACTGGGATAATGCTCTAATAATGATGATCATCACACTTTTATTTTTCTTACAACTCAACAATTAGAACTCGATACTTAGAACAAAATATGACTCTATATGAATGCCTCCAGCGGTGCACCGGGATATGCAATCAATCAAGAGTGACACGTATGAAAGAATTATGAATGGTGGCTTTGCCACAAATACGATGTCAACTACATGATCATGCTAAGCAATATGACAATGATGAAGTGTGTCATAATAAACGGAACGGTGGAAAGTTGCATGGTAATATATCTCTGAATAGCTATGGAAATGCCATAATAGGTAGGTATGGTGGATGTTTTGTGGAAGGTATATGGTGTGTGTCTGATACCGGCGAAAGGTGTGCGGTATTAGAGAGGCTAGCAAAGGTGGAAGGGTGAGAAAACTATGTATAATCCATGGACTCAACATTAGTCATAAAGAACTCATATACTTATTGCAAAAATCTACAAGTTATCAAAGAAAAGTATTACGCGCATGCTCCTAGGGGGATAAATTGGTAGGAAAAGCCCATCGCTCGTCCCCGACCACCACTCATAAGGAAGACAATCAAAAAATAAATCATGCTCCGACTTCATCACATAACGGTTCACCATACGTGCATGCTACGGGAATCACAAACTTTAACACAAGTATTTCTCAAATTCACAACTACTCAACTAGCACAACTTTAATATCACCATCCTCATATCTCAAACCAATTATCAAGCATCAAACTTCTCATAGTATTCAACACACTCATAAGAAAGTTTTTACTATTCTTGAATACCAAGCATATTGGGATTATTTAAGTAAATTACCATCCTATTTAAGACTATCAAAATAATCTAAGTGAAGAATTAGAGACCAATAATTTCTATAAAACAAATCCACCACCATGCTCTAAAAAGATATAAGTGAAGTACTAGAGCAAAACTATATAACTCCAATGATATAAGTGAAGCACACAGAGTATTCTAAAAAATTCCAAATAATGTATGGCTCTCTCAAAAGGTGTGTACAGCAAGGATGATTGTGGTAAACTAAAAGGAAAAGACTCAAATCATACAAGACGCTCCAAGCAAAACACATATCATGTGGTGAATAAAAATATAGCTCCAAGTAAAGTTACCGATAGAAGTAGACGAAAGAGGGGATGCCTTCCGGGGCATCCCCAAGCTTTGGCTTCTAGGTGTCCTTAGATTATATTGGGGGTGCCATGGGCATCCCCAAGCTTAGTCTCTTGCCACTCCTTGTTCCATAATCCATCAACTCTTTACCCAAAACTTGAAAACTTCACAACACAAAACTTAAAGTAGAAAATCTCGTGAGTTCCGTTAGCGAAAGAAAACAAAAGACCACTTCAAGGTACTGTAATGAACTCATTCTTTATTTATATTGGTGTTATACCTACTGTATTACAACTTCTCTATGGTTTATAAACTATTTTACTAGCCATAGATTCATCAAAAATAAGCAAACAACACACGAAAAACAGAATCTGTCAAAAACAGAACAGTATCTAGTAATCTGTAACTAGCGCAAGATCTGGAACCCAAAAATTCTAAAATAAATTGGTGGACGTGAGGAATTTATCTATTAATCGTCTGCAAACAGAATTAACTAAATATCACTTTGCAAATAAAAATGGCAGTAGTTCTCGTGAGTGCTAAAGTTTCTGTTTTTTACAGCAAGTGTAACAAGACTTACCCCAAGTCTTCCCAACAGTTCTACTTGGCACAAACACTAATTAAACACAAAACACAAAAAAGAAGAGTCTAGATAAATTATTATTACTAAACAGGAGCAAAAAGAGAGGAATAAAAATAAAATTGGGTTGCCTCCCAACAAGCGCTATCGTTTAACGCCCCTAGCTAGGCATAATAAGCAAGGATAGATCTAGGTATTGCCATATTTGGTAGGCAATCCATAAGTGGCTCTCATAATAGATTCATAAGGTAATTTAATTTTATTTATAGGAAATTGTTCCATGCTTTTCCTTAATGGAAATTGGAATCTAATATTTCCTTCCTTCATATCAATAACTGCACCAATCGTTCTAAGGAAAGGTCTACCAAGAATAATAGGGCATGAAGGATTGCAATCTATGTCAAGAACAATAAAATATATGGGCACACAATTCCTATTTTCAACAATAAGAACATCATTAATTCTTCCCATAGGTTTCTTAATAGTGGAATCTGCAAGGTGCAATTTTAAAGATCAATCATCAAAATCACAGAAACCTAACAAATCACACAGAGTTTTTGGAATCGTGGAAACACTAGCACCCAAATCACATAAAGCATAGAATTCATGATTTTTAATTTTAATTTTAATAGTTGGTTCCCACTCATCATAAAGCTTTCTAGGGATAGAAACTTCCAATTCAAGTTTTTCTTCATTAGATTGCATCAAGGCATCAACGATATGTTTAGTAAACACTTTATTTTGACTATAAGCATGAGGAGAATTTAGCACGGATTGAAACAAGGAAATAAAATATATCAAAGAGAAATTCTCATAGTTAAATTCCTTGAAATCCATAATAGTGGGTATAGCAACACCTAGGGTTTTAATTTCTTCAATCTCACTTTTATCAATTTTAGCATCAAGATCAAAAAATTCCGAATTCTTGGAACGCCTTCTAGGTAAAGGTGGATCATATTCAGTCCCATCATTATAAAGATTCATATTGCAAAACAAAGATTTAATAGGGGACACATCAATAACTTTTAGATCTTCATCTTTATTTTCATAGGAACTAGAAGGACACACTCTTATAAAGGCATCTTTTTTACCACACATCCTAGCGGTTCTTTCTTTGCACTCATCAATGGAAATTCTCATGGCTTTGAGAGACTCATTGATATCATGCTTAGGTGGATATAGATCTAAGTTTCAAAGAATCAACATCAAGAGAAATTCTATCAACATTCCTAGCCAACTCATCAATCTTAAGCAATTTTTCTTCAATCAAAGCATGAAAATTCTTTTGCGAAGTAATAAATTCTTTAATATTAGATTCAAAATCAGAGGGCATCTTATTATAATTTCCATAAGAATTGTTGTAGGAATTACCATAATTATTAGAGGGATTACTAGGATAATGCCTAGGATTGAAATTTCCTCTATACGCGTTGTTACCAAAATTGTTCCTACCAACAAAATTCACATCCATAGATTCATTATTATTCTCAATCAAAGTAGACAAGGGCATATCATTAGGATCAGAAGAAACACTCTTATTAGCAAATAATTTCATAAGTTCATCCATCTTTCCACTCAAAACATTAATTTCTTCTATCGCATGCACCTTTTTTTAGTAGATCTTTCAGTATGCCATTGAGAATAATTAGCCATACTATTATCTAGGAGTTTAGTAGCTTCTCCTAAAGTGATTTCCATAAAAGTGCCTCCCGCGGCCGAATCTAAATGATTTCTAGAAGCAAAATTCAATCCCGCATAAAATTTTGGTATAATCATCCACAAATTTAAACCATGAGTAGGGAATTACGTATCATTAGTTTCATTCTCTCCCAAGCTTGTGCAACATGTTCATGATCAAGTTGCTTAAAATTCATAATATTGTTTCTAAGAGAGATGATCTTAGCGGGAGGAAAATACTTAGAGATAAAAGCATCTTTGCACTTGTTCCATGAATCAATACTATTTTTAGGCAAAGACGAAAACCAAGCTTTAGCACGATCTCTAAGCGAAAAAGGAAATAGCTTCAATTTAACAATATCATTATCCACATCTTTCTTCTTTTGCATATCACACAAATCAACGAAGCTATTTAGATGGGTAGCGACATCTTCACTAGGAAGGCCGGAAAACGGATCTTTCATGACAAGATTCAGCAAAGCAGTATTAATTTCATAAGATTCAACATCGGTAAGAGGAGCAATCGGAGTGCTAATAAAATCATTGTTGTTGGTATTGGTGAAGTCACACAATTTAGTATTATCTTGAGCCATCATGACAAGCAAGTAAACTAACACACAAGCAAACAAAAAGCAAGTGGGCAAAAAGAGGCAAATAGAGAAAGAGAGGGAGGATAGAGAGAGAGAGGGCGAATAAAACGGCAAGGGTGAAGTGGGGGAGAGGAAAACGAGAGGCAAATGGCAAATAATGTAATGCAGGAGATAAGGGTATGTGAAGGGTACTTGGTATATTGACTTTTGCGTAGACCTTCCCGGCAACGGCGCTAGAAATCATTCTTGCTACCTCTTGAGCACTGCGTTGGTTTTCCCCGAAGAGGAAGGGATGATGCAGCAAAGTAGCGTAAGTATTTCCCTCAGATTTTGAGAACCAAGGTATCAATCCAGTAGGAGGCTACGCGCCAGTCCCTCGTACCTGCACAAAACAATAAATCCTCGCAACCAACGCGAATAGGGGTTGTCAATCCCTACACGGCCACTTACGAGAGTGAGATCTGATAGATATGATAAGATAATATTTTTGGTATTTTTATGATAAAGAGGCAAAGTAAAATAAAGGCAACGTAAAAAGCAAAGGAAATAACTAAGTAGTAGGAAATTAATATGTTGAAGATAGACCCGGGGGCCATAGGTTTCACTAGTGGCTTCTCTCGAGGGCATAAGTATTCTACGGTGGGTGAACAAATTAATGTTGAGAAATTGACATAATTGAGCATAGTTATGAGAATATCTAGGTATGATCATGTATATAGGCATCACATCCGAGGACCGACTCCTGCCTGCATCTACTACAATTACTCCACTCATCGACCGCTATCCAGCATGCATCTAGAGTATTAAGTTAAAAACAGAGTAACGCCTTAAGCAAGATGACATGATGTAGAGGGATAAACTCATGCAATATGATGAAAACCCCATCTTGTTATCCTCGATGGCAACAATACAATACGTGCCTTGCTGCCCCTACTATCATTGGGAAAGGTCACCGCAAGATTGAACCCAAAGCTAAGCACTTCTACCATTGCAAGAAAGATCAATCTAGTAGGCCAAACCAAACAGATAATTTGAAGAGACTTGCAAAGATAACCAATCATACATAAAAGAATTCAGAGAAGATTCAAATATTGTTCATAGATAGACTTGATCATAAACCCACAATTCATTGGTCTCAACAAACACACCACAAAAAGAAGATTACATCGAATAGTTCTCCACAAGAGACGGGGAGAACATTGTATTGAGATCAAAAAAGAGAGAAGAAGCCATCTAGCTACTAACTATGGAACCGTAGGTCTGAGGTAAACTACTCACACTTCATCGGAGGGGCTATGGTGATGATGTAGAAGCCCTCCGTGATCGATGCCCCCTCCGGCGGAGCTCTGGAACAGGCCCCAAGATGGGATCTCGTGGATACAGAAAGTTACGGCGGTGGAATTAGGGTTTTGGCTCCGTATCTGATCGTTTGGGGGTACGTAGGTATATATAGAAGGAAGGAGTACGTCGGTGGAGCAACAGGGGGCCCACGAGGGTGGAGGGCGTGCTTGTGGGGGTAGGCGCGCCCCCTACCTCGTGGCCTCCTCTTTTGTGTTTGGCGTAGGGTCCAAGTCTCCTGGGTCTTGTTCGTTGAGAAAATCACGTTCCCGAAAGTTTCATTTCGTTTGGTATTCCTTTTCTTCGAAACCCTAAAACAGGCAAAAAAACAGCAATTCTGGGCTGGGCCTCCGGTTAATAGGTTAGTCCCAGAAATAATATAAAAGTGGATAATAAAGCCCAATAATGTCCAAAACAGTAGATAATATATCATGGAGTAATCAAAAATTATAGATACGTTGGAGACATATGACTGCTTTATCATGGCACTGCCAAAACAGTAGCACAAGAGCAGGATCAACATGCAGGATCTTTGGCAAATGGTCAGACCAAAAAGGAACATACCTCGTGATGGGAACCATATCTGCAGTCATCGCCATCGTAGAAGGGATGACACCAGTCACCAACATGGATGATTCAATTCATGGGACCTTTTGGTGCAGTTCACCTAAAATGAAGCAATGTCCCATGAGCTAGCAGCTTCTTCTTCTTCTTCTTTTTAAGAAAAGGGATCCAGCCCCGGTTCCATTTCCATCAGAAAACGAAACCCACAGAGCTTCTTCTTCATTAGTTGCAATAAAATTGAGCAACATCAAGGTTGATCGTGAAGCTCTTGGAATGTTCAACTATAATTTGGATATCATTTGTGCAGTTCAACTAAGATCAAGCGTGAAATGTATATCTCTGTTTGCACAAAAAGGTGGAAAGGAGGGTGACTAACAAGTGATGAAACATGCATCAAATGAAAAAATCATGTTCCTTATCTGAATGGCAATCGTACAAGGACAGTAGCAATTTCTAGTAGCATTGCTAGATATTAGTGTGGGCATTAGGATTAACTATGACAACCGTTAAATACGACATTACTTTAATGGTGCCATTGCTTCACTTTACCAGCCATTACATCAACAGCTGCAACAGAGTCGGTATTTGGGCACGGGGAGAGTATGCGGACCAGGACATTTGCATCTCTAACAAAAAGAAGCAACTTATTTTAATGGGAAATTTAGCAAGACATGAAAAAAGTGCCATTGATTCATATTACTGTAGGCATTACATTGAAAACAACATTGGTTTAACGTGTCCATACTTTTAACAGTGCGACTGCTACATTTTACCAGTGGCATTCAATAACAGCGGCTCGGGGCAAAAAACATCAGAAGAGGATATCTGGGTTGGTCCCATTTTTGTTCGGTATATAGCCACCTTACACTGTTTGAGGCTAGCAAATCTAGTGCTGGACTTACTCTATTGACTTGTCCCCCAGTCCCCACTTTCTTTCCTTTTTTCAACCAATATATCGGGTTCATATTGAGTTTGTACTGTGTTCCCTTTATTTCCCTATTAGACCTAGAGACCAGTTGGATAGCTAGTCTCTGCTACTTTTTGCCCCCATTATTTCCTCTTTCGACCAAGTCCTAGATTCAGGTAACAAATCTTCCCCCACCCCACCCCATTTCTTCCTTGTTCGAAACAAGTAGTACTAGATTCGAGTGCATGAACTAGTTTTACCTCTTAACAGTAAAAAATTAGGTGGTTTTCGAACAACTGATCGATCCTATCTACGAGCGGGCCTGAGAAATAGTAAAAGATACAAATGCAGCGACGTCAGGAGCTCGGGAAGTAGAGAAAGGACGGTTTCGAAGGAAGTTGTACCTGAGGGTCGCCGGGATGTCGCTAGGTGGGTGGCGGGAGGCCGGATCTGCCCACACTACGGCAGCAAGGAAGAAGGGGTTGGAGGCCCTCCCTCGCCAGCGATGCTTGGGAGAGAACAACAAGGCACGCTGATCAGGACGTGCCGGCAGTGGGTACGAGCCGTCACCGAGGACGACCGTGTGAATGTTGCACCTTCTCACCTTCCCCGGCGGAGAGGATCTGGCTGGATCTGTGACCAGCGGTGAGTAGAGAGAGAGTGTGTGGCCACCGCTATCGTGCTTAGATCTGGAGAGGACGAGATAGTGTGAACAGAGAAACACTAGCAAGCAAGCGTGGAGCTCCTGCCTATATAGTGGACTACTAGTTTTCTTTTGTCTACCGGCCGGAGCCGGCTTGACCTCGGCAATGACTATCGAGAAGTCTTCATGCACGTGCCCCGGATGCGCAGTTGTCGTCATTTTGATCTGAAGCACCGGAATATAACATATAACCCGAAAAAATGCCACATGACAAGAAATCATAACCTCACTGCCCAAAGGAGACAAGATGAATCCCGGCGGACAAACTAGACGAGGATCAAAGCTCAAATTAAAGATAACTCGTAGAAAAGGGGTCCGTCGATAGCTGTCCTAATTAATATAGCTGGCTTGACCTAGATGGCAGCCGAGTAGTCTTCGTGCATGTGCCCCCAATGACTAGCCCAACTTAGTTGTCGCTGTTTAACCCTCGTAGTGATCTGAAGCACATGACACCTAATTTTGCGGGATGACAAGAAACTTTTTCTTAGATTTGTCACTAGAACTACAGCCCTGTACAACACAGCCTGCACAATATGTAGATGATAGCCAATCCAGGCGTGTATGCTGGAGTCTGGTCACATGCATGGACGAACTGATCTTCTGGTCACATCCAGGTACCAATGTATGTACTCCTACAACACTTCTCTAGTAGTACTATCTTTCATCTCTCTCTTATATTAACTCACCCGACTTGTGGGGCCGGGGAGTGTGCCTATGGTCGGTTCTCAATTGCGGTCCCACATGTGTGTGCAAACACAATATGGCGCACGTTCCATTCGAAGAGCAGCGTGCCAGACCGACCGATCGTCTGTGGTGCGACGCGAACAGGACGGGCGTGCTGTATACTCCATACATGTGTACCGCCGTTTTCTTGAGGCTTTGCTCCATGGCGCAATCCATGGATACAAAATTAGTATAATGTACTATTTAAAAGTCGAGGGCGGGTCTTTTCCCATGTGGTAGGCGGGGCAGTTCCGCCTAGTCGGTTCAACAGAGACACGAGAAGATGAGGGAGTAGGCTACTTCAAATGTATGGCTGTGTGATTTGATAGTGAGTTACTGCTAGACAGGTGGGGCCCGGTGATTTGACTTGCCATTATCATTCTAACTTTGGTGCTATGACTGGCGTGAGTCTCTCGATTCCTGACCACCTCCATACAGGTGCCTCTCCCAATGCTCCACCATGTAGAGGCTGGTTCTTGCTTTAGAGCCCACTCCTCCACTTTTTCCTTGCCTCTTTCCCCCACATATGCAAAAATGCCATGTAAAGCGGGCTTATAGCCACTATTGTACATGATCCTACAGGTGGTAAGCCTGCCACATAGGCATAAAGTCTGATGTGGCAAGTTAATTAAGAAGAGAGAGACTAGTTTGGTGACCCCAGGAAGAAACGGTGATAAGCGCGTGTACCTAGATGAAGCAAACTTAGCAACAAAAAACTAAGCACCTATGCGTTGGGGACTTGAGTTGCTTAGCCATTTAATGCCCATAGCACGTCATCTAAGCACCATTTCATTGGAAGAGGTCACTCCTTGGCAAATGCAATAAATACTACGAAGAAAGAGATAGAGAGAAGTAAACAAAAAATACTCTTATAGCCAACCTTATCGCTAACCTTGTTGTATGAGTGACTAAGTGATGATTATGTATGACATGCCAACATCAGATAGCCTAATGCACCGTGTTAAATCTCCAAGGGCATGACCGCGCGGGCAAGGCGACGGTCGTGGTAGGCGCGACCATGATACGGGCTGCTGGCAGCCCTTTGGATCTGAGATCGAACGGTCGCATGCTAAGTTGCTGAAAATTTGCAGAATAACCCTCTAGGATAGGATATTCACCCATAGGTCTAGAATCACACCATGCAACCATTCGATCTTAGTTCTAAGGCCTCTCGGAAGCCCGTATCATGGGAGAATGGAAAGCTCCGTATCGCCTGTAATTTTCCTGACACTTGACATGACATCAAAAGCCATTTAATTGGGCGTCTAGTAGACATGACATCTAGTTGGCCCCCCATAGTACTGTGCATGAATCCATTTATCCGCCAGGAAAGCCACTACCCTGCCATTCGCAC
>NC_041380.1:202343549-202374968 GCF_002162155.2 Triticum dicoccoides
AATCGATAAACCACTACTAGTTGTCCCATCCTTTCACATTACAGCAGTTCCACTAATCCTAACCTTCCTCCCAAATCCATGGCGTCCCAAATCTCCACGATCGGCGGTGAGTACAAGGTTAGAACCATCACCGGCGATGAGTTCGACGCCATCTACACCCATTCTTCCGCAACGGTGATAAAATGTCTTGATCGCTTCAAATGCATGTTAGAAAACTCAAATGATGAGTGGGTCGATGGGCTTGATGTTGAGTACACCACAGTCCTAGGAAGCGAGAAGAATCTAAAGGAGGCAGAGAAGAAGAAGCCCGCCATGATCCAGGTTTGCGTGCATGACTTATGCTTGGTCGACCACATATGTCATGCCGACGTTGAGTGCGAGGAATTTAAGAAGTTCCTCAAGGGCGGCCGAGTCAAATTTGTTATTGTAGACTTTAGGAACGACAAGGAAATCCTGGGTCGAATAGGCCTCATTGTAGGCAATCCCTTCGACCTCCAGAAGGAAGAGCTGGTGCCCTCCCGTGGTTAGCCTTCAATGCTGACCCTCGCAGGAGCCATGGTTCATCCTTCGTACGGTGAACTGAAAAAACCTCCGCACACATTTCATCGTGCATGGCAATGGACTGTACTAGATATAGACCACATCCACTATGCTGCAATGGATGGCTACCTTTGTTTCAATATCTACAAGGGTTGGATGAAGAGCAAGAGCTGGGTGTGCGGTTCAAGCAAAGAAGTATCGCCCAAGAGGAAGAGGGACAAGGACGAAGTCGAGGACGTGGACGAGGACTCCGAGTAAGGTGGCAGTGTTGTTGCTCATGGTGGTTCTATTGCAATGTCTATCGGATTAGTTACTTAGTTTAATTTCTGGTGTGCTTAGTTTTCTTTGAGGGGTGTGTTGTGCTGAGCCCCCAACAGAACTATATTATGTTTCTTCTCGTTATATATCGTACATTGCTACCTCTTGAGCATTGCGTTGATTTTCCCCTGAAGAGGAAAGGGTGATGCATTAAAGTAGCATAAGTATTTCCCTCAGTTTTTGAGAACCAAGGTATCAATCTAGTAGGAGGCCACACGCAAGTCCCTCGTACATACACAAACAAATAAGAACCTCACAAGCAATGCGATAAAGAGGTTGTCAATCCCTTCACGGTCACATACGAGAGTGAGATCTGATAGAGATGATAAGATGATATTTTTGGTATTTTTATGATAAAGATTAAAAGTAAAGATTGCAAAAAAAGGAAATAGAAATAGCTTGTTGACGGAAGATTAATATAATGGAGAATAGACCCAGGGGGCATAGGTTTCACTAGTGGCTTCTCTCAAGATAGCATAAGTATTACAGTGGGTGAACAAATTACTGTCGAGCAATTGATAGAAAAGCGAATAATTTTGAGAATATCTAGGCATGATCATATAGGCATCACGTCCGTGACAAGTAGACCGACTCCTGCCTGCATCTACTACTATTACACCACACATCGACCGCTATCCATCATGCATCTAGAGTATTAAGTTCATAAGAACGGAGTAACACATTAGGTAAGATGACATGATGTAGAGGGATAAACTCAAGCAATATGATATAAACCCCATCTTTTTATCCTCTAGGGCAACAATACAATACGTGTCGTTTCCCTTTCTGTCACTGGGATTGAGCGCCGCAAGATTGAACCCAAAGCTAAGCACTTCTCCCATTGCAAGAAACATCAATCTAGTAGGCCAAACCAAACTGATAATTCGAAGAGACTTGCAAAGATAACCAATCATACATAAAAGATTTCAGAGAAGAATCAAATATTGTTCATAGATAGACTTGATCATAAACCCACAATTCATCGGATCTCGACAAACACACCACAAAAAGAGTCATATCGAATAGATCTCCAAGAAGATCGAGGAGAACTTTGTATTGAGATACAAAGAGAGAGAAGAAGCCATCTAGCTAATAAATATGGACCCGAAGGTCTGAAGTAAACTAGTCACACATCATCGGAGGGGCCATGGAGTTGATGTAGAGGCCCTCCATGGTCGATGCCCCCACCGGCGGAGCTCCGAAAAAGGCCCCAAGATGGGATCTCTTGGGTACCGAAGGTTGTCGTGGTGGAAATAGGGTTTCGTGGTTCTCCTGGTTGTTTTCACGGTATATGAGTATATATGGGAGGTAGAAGTAGGTCGGTTGAGCCATGAGGGGCCCACGAGGGGGAGGGCGCGCCCAGGGGGTTAAGCGCGCCCCCTGCCTCGTGGTGTCCTCGTTGGTTGCTTGATGTCCACTCCAAGTCCTCTGGATCACGTTTGTTCCAAAAATCACGCTCCCGAAGGTTTCATTCCGTTTGATATTCCTTTTCTGCGAAATATTGAAATAGGCAAAAAAACAGCAATTTGCATTGGGCCTTGGGTTAATAGGTTAGTCCAAAAAATAATATAAATGTGTATAATAAAGCCCATTAAACATCTAAAACAGAATATATAATAGCATGGAACAATCAAAAATTATAGATACATTGGAGACGTATCAAGCATCCCCAAGCTTAATTCCTGCTCGTCCTTGAGTAGGTAAATGATAAAAACAGAATTTTTGATGTGGAATGCTTTCTAGCATATTCTTCAATGTAATTTTCTTTATTGTGGCATGAATGTTCAGATCCGAAAGATTCAAGATATAAGTTTAATGTTGACAAAAAAATAATAATACTCCAAGTATGCTAACCAAGCAATTATGTCTTATTAAAATAACATAGCCAAAGAAAGCTTATCCCTACAAAATCATATAGTTTGGCCATGCTTCATTTTCGTCACACAAAGTGCTCTCATCATGCACAACCCCGATGACAAGCCAAGCAATTGTTTCATACATAGACTTTTCAAACTCTCTCAACTTTTACGCAATATATGAGCGCGAGCCATGGACATAGCACTATGGGTGGAATAGAATATAATGATTGAGGTTGTGTGAGAAGACAAAATGGGATAAAGTCTCACATTGACGCGGCTAATCAATGGGCTATGGAGATGCCCACCGATTGATGTCAATGCAACGAGTAGGGATTGCCATGCAACGGATGCACTAGATCTATAAATATATGAAAGCTCATCAAAGAAACTAAGTGGGTGTGCATCCGACTTGCTTGCTCACGAAGACCTAGGGCATTTGAGGAAGCCTTCATTGGAATATACAAGCCAAGTTCTATAATGAAAAATTCCCACTAGTATATGAAAGTGAAAAAATAAGAGACTCTCTATCATGAAGATCATGGTGCTATTTCGAAGCACAAGTGTGGAAAAAGGATAGTAACATTGTCCCTTCTCTCTTTTTCTCTCATATTTTTTATTTGGGACTTTTTTGGCCTCTTTTTTATTATTATTTATTTTTCGTCCGGAGTCTCATCCCGACTTGTGGGGGAATCATAGTCTCCATCATCCTTTCCTCACATGGGACAATGCTCTAATGATGATCATCACACTTTTATTTACTTACAACTCAAGAATTACAACTCGATACTTAGAACAAAATATGACTCTATGTGAATGCCTCCGGCGGTGTACCGGGACTGCGATGAATCAAGAGTGACATGTATGAAAAAATAAGCATGGTGGCTTTGCCACAAATACGATGTCAACTAGATGAACATCCAAGGCAATATGACAATGATGATGCGTGTCATAATAAATGGAACGGTGGAAAGTTGCATGGAAATATATCTCAAAATGGCTATGGAAATGCTATAATAGGTAGGTATGGTGGCTATTTTGAGGAAGATATAAGGAGGCTTATGTGTGATAGAGCGTATCATATCACGGGGTTTGGATGCACCGGCGAAGTTTGCACCAACTCTCAAGGTGAGAAAGGGCAATGCACGGTACCGAAGAGGCTAGCAATAATGGAAGGGTGAGAGTGCGTATAATCCATGGACTCAACATTAGTCATAAAGAACTCACATACTTATTGCAAAAATCTACAAGTCATCAAAACCAAGCACTACGTGCATGCTCCTAGGGGGATAGATTAGTAGGAAAAGACCATCGCTCGTCCCCGACCGCCACTCATAAGGAAAGCAATGAAAGAACACCTCATGCTTCAAATTTGTCACACAACATTTACCATACGTGCATGCTACGGGACTTGCAAACCTCAACACAAGTATTTCTCAATTTCACAATTACTCAACTAGCACACCTCTAATATTACCACCTTTATATCTCAAAACAACTATCAAGCATCCAACTTCTCTTATTATTTAAAATTTATAACCAAAGAAAACTACCATGCTGTTCTAAGGGACTCTCAAAATAATATAAGTGAAGCATGAGAGATCAATTATTTCTATAAAATAGAACCACCACCGTGCTCTAAAAGATATAAGCAAAGCACTAGAGAAAAATTATCTAGCTCAAAAGATATAAGTGAAGCACATAGAGTATTATAATAAATTCTCATTCATGTGTGTCTCTCCCAAAGGGTGTGTACAGAAAGGATGATTGTGGTAAATTAAAAAGCAAAAACTCAAATCATACAAGACGCTCCAAGCAAAACACATATGATGTGGTGAATAAAAATATAGCTCCAAGTAAAGTTACCGATGGACGAAGACGAAAGAGGGGATGCCTTCTGGGCATCCCCAAGCTTAGGCTTTTGGTTTCCTTGGATTTTACCTTGGGGTGCCTTTGGAATCCCCAAGATTAGGCTCCTGCCTCTCCTTGTTCCATAATCCATCAAATCTTTACCCAAAACTTGAAAACTTCACAACACAAAACATAAACAGAAAATCTCATGAGCTCCGTTACTAAAAGAAAACAAACCACCATTTAAGGGTACTGTAATGAACTCATTATTTATTTGTATTGGTGTTAAACCTACTGTATTCCAACTTTTCTATGGTTCATAAACTCTACTACTAGCCATAGATTCATCAAATAAGCAAACAACACACAAAAAAACAGAATCTGTCAAAAACAGAACAGTCTGTAGTAATGTGTAGGTTTCGAATACTTATGGAACACCAAAAATTCTAAATAAATTTCTGGACGTGAGGAATTTATCTATTAATCATCTGCAAAAATAATTAACTAAATATCACTCGTGAGCGCTAAAGTTTCTGTGTTTTACAGCAAGATCGCAAAGACTTTCCCCAAGTCTACCCAAAGGTTCTAATTGGCAGAAACACTAATTAAAAGCATAAACACACATATAAACAGAGGCTAGATGAATTATTTATTAGTAAAGAGAATCAAAAATCAAGAAACAAAAATAAAATTGGGTTGCCTCCCAACAAGCACTATCGTTTAACGCCCCTAGCTAAGCATAAAATCAAGGATAGATCTAGGTATTATCATCTTTGGTATGCAATTCTTCAATAGAACACTTATAACCCTTAGGAGTTTCCTTCTTTCTATTAATGATTAAACTCCTAGGCAAGAAATCAAGAAAATCATTTGTAGGAAATGGTACCTTAATGATAGCGAGAAAGTTGGGGTGAACACTTATGGATTTGAGATCCGCATTTTCCTTAGTGGAAGTTTCACCCTTATTTTCAGGAACATACATTAATTTGGCAACTTTGGTAGGAGGATTTGAAGTACTCCTTACAGCAGAAAAAGCGGACCCTAAGTTGGTAATAATACCCTCAGGTTTATCAATTCTTTCAGAATCATGGTCTATTCTTTCATTCACTACGGGTTCTTTTTCTTTAAAACTTTTCGGAGTAACTCCTACTTTAGATCCATATTGGGTAATTTGGTTGTGGATCTTTTTATCAAAATTCTCAATCAATTCCACAGTGGCAACTTTATTTTCAATAATTTCGAGCCTTTGCATAACATGTTCCAAAGTTAACATAGTTCCATTAACCAAGGGAGGTGGTGTGCCAAATAAATCTATCATAGAATTATAAGAATCAGAAGTATGGCTACCCAAGAAATTTCCTCTGGTAATGGTATCAATAATATATCTATTCCAAGGAGTGATGCCTACATAAAAATTGTGAAGAAGAACGGAAGTAGATTGCTTGCTAGTAGATCTATTTTGTGCATTGCAAATTCTGTACCAAGCATCTTTTAAGTTTTCTCCCTCCCTTTGTTTAAAATTAAGGACTTCATTCTCGGGAGATAAAGGAGTGGATAAAAGACTAGCCATGATGACACACGGGATACAAGAGGCAAGCAAAAGAAAAGGCGAACGGAAAAAGAGAGCGAATAAAACGGCAAGGGTGAAGTGGGGGAGAGGAAAGCGAGAGGCAAATGGCAAATAATGTAATGCGAGGGGTAAGAGTTTATGATGGGTAGTTGGTATGTCTTGACTTGTGCATAGAATCCCCGGCAACGGTGCCAAAAATCTTTCTTGCTACCTCTTGAGCACTGCATTGGTTTTCCCTTGAAGAGGAAAGGGTGATGCAGCAAAGTAGCATAAGTATTTCCCTCAGTTTTTGAGAACCAAGGTATCAATCTAGTAGGAGGCCACACGCAAGTCCCTCGTACCTACACAAACAAATAAGAACGTCGCAACCAACGCGATAAAGGGGTGTTCAATCCCTTCACGGTCACTTACGAGAGTGAGATCTGATAGAGATGATAAGATAATATTTTTGGTATTTTTATGATAAAGATTAAAAGTAAAGATTGCAAAATAAAAGGTAATAGAAATAGCTTGTTGACGGAAGATTAATATAATGTAGAATAGACCTGGGGGCCATAGGTTTTACTAGTGGCTTCTCTCAAGATAGCATAAGTATTATGGTGGGTGAACAAATTACTGTTGAGCAATTGATAGAAAAGTGAATAATTCTGAGAATATCTAGGCATGATCATGTATATAGGCATCACGTCTGTGACAAGTCGACCGACTCCTGCCTGCATCTACTACTATTACTCCACACATCGACCGCTATCCAGCATGCATCTAGAGTTTTAAGTTCATAAGAACAGAGTAACACATTTGGTAAGATGACATGATGTAGAGGGATAAACTCAAGGAATATGATATAAACCCCATCTTTTTATCCTCAATGGCAACAATACAATACGTGTCATTTCCCTTTCTGTCACTGGGATCGAGCACCGCAAGATTGAACCCAAAGCTAAGCACTTCTCCCATTGCAAGAAAGATCAATCTAGTAGGCCAAACCAAACTGATAATTCGAAGAGACTTGCAAAGATAACCAATCATACATAAAAGATTTCAGAGAATAATCAAATATTGTTCATAGATAGACTTGATCATAAACCCACAATTCATTGGATGACAAACACACCACAAAAAGAGTTACATCGAATAGATCTCCAAGAAGATCGAGGAGAACTTTGTATCGAGATCCAAAGAGAGAGAAGAAGCCATCTAGCTAATAACTATGGACCCGAAGGTCTGAAGTAAACTACTCACACATCATCGGAGGGGCCATGGAGTTGATGTAGAGGCCGTCCGTGATTGATGCCCCCTCCGGCGGAGCTCCGGAAAAGGCCCCAAGATGGGATCTCTTGGGTGCGGAAGGTTGCGGCAGTGGAAATAGGGTTTCGTGGTGCTCCTGGTTGTTTTCAGGGTACATGAGTATATATAGGAGGAAGAAGTAGGTCGGTTGAGCCACGAGGGGGGAGGGTGCACCCCTTGCCTCGTGGCCTCCTCGTTGGTTGCTTGACGTCCACTCCAAGTCCTCTGGATCATGTTTGTTCCAAAAATCATGCTCTCGAAGGTTTCATTCCGTTTGGACTCCGTTTGATATTACTTTTCTGTGAAACACTGAAATTGGCAAAAAAAGCAATTTGCACTGGGCCTTGGGTTAATAGGTTAGTCCCAAAAATAATATAAAAGTGTATAATAAAGCCCATTAAACATCCAAAACAGAATATATAATAGCATGTAACAATCAAAAATTATAGATATGTTGGAGACGTATCATACAGTTGATCTTTTAGTTGGTATAGTACCACCACTCGTTTCTTCACATTATTATGTACAATATATATGGCCAACATCATATGGCCAGCAGTTTAGTTGTCAAAGAATTTCAGGTTTCTTAGTTTTGTCAAAGAATTCTAGGGTGCTTAGTTTTATTTGAGGGGTGTGTTATGCTGGACACCATTTACTTATCATTGTGAGAACCGGCTTATTTTTTTCATGTAACATGGTCGACGGGTTTGACGTGAAAATAATAATGTCTAATGGCATTTCTGCGTAAACATCTAACTTAACGATGGCATTTTTTAGATATCTAATTGCATTTTTGAGCAGGCATCTCACGGATCGATGGCATTTTTTGAGTAGTTGTAACTTCTAATGGCAAAACTAAGTAGTGATACACAACTAGTGGCATAAATAATAAGAACCCAAGAATTAAATAGGTATGCTAATTTCTTTATTTCTTTATACCTTTATGCGAAACAGTATACGCTACCTCCCCCCAGATTTTCTTTACAGAGCAACATAGAACTATATGAGTGCCCTGTTAAATTTTGGAATTATTCCAGGTTTGTTTGGCCTTTTTTATAAATTAATTGAGTTTCTGGTCATTTAGTGTGCATAATTCGAATTTGAACTACAAGCACATGCTCCCGTGTACCAAAGTTGATCGAAAAATCACATGTGTGTCCTCGGGTGAATTTCTAGGTCCCATGCAAGAAATGGGAATGAAATTCAAACATCTGGGCATCGTGGTTCGGCCAAGAACATTGAGAAGCTTAGTTTTAAAATTCTGGTAAATCCAAAACACGCCTGAAAATCATGAAACTTGGCATGGTGTCATGTCATGGTACTACCATGCTGTGGTAAAACAATTTGCAGAATAGGAACAAGTTTTGGTATAAGTTTCTTGCAAACCGGAGCTTCTCTCAAGAAGGCTCGTGGTTCTGAGAGGGAACGTGTCACCTTTGTGTGCATAATTCAAATTTTAAATACAAGCACATGCTCTAGTGCACCAAAGCTGGTTGAAAAATCACATGCGTGCCCTCGGGTAAATTTCTAGGTCCCATGCCAGAAATGGCAATGAAATTCAAACATCTGGGCGTTATGGCTCGGCTGGAAACATTGAGAAACTTGGTTTTTTAATTCCTGTAGATCTGAAACACGCATGAAAATCATGAAACTTGGCTCGGTGTCATGACATGGCACCAACATGCTGTGGTAAATTTGCTATACGATTTGCGAAGGCGCACACATTAACAATCAACAAAGTCATTTTGGAACAAGTGCTGTCAAGTTACAATCGGAAACACAAGTATTATTTAAACCGTGGGTGTTATATTTACCATTTACGTGCCGCCACGCGTCCCCTTTTTGTATTAGCTAGGAGGCACCGTGCAAGGTAGCTATTTGAGTACGGGAGGCGTGCGATCAGACCCCTGCGCGTGCTTATCGGGAGGAGAGCCCTTTGACCTCCATCTGCCGTCCACTCTCTCCCATGGTCTCCATTAATGACGCCTGAGCCTTTGTTTAATGGCGTGACAATGTCTCACTCGACTGAGATTTAAGAGAGAAAAAAGAAAACCTGAAAAGAAAATTTTGCACAGATCTTGATGTAAGATCCGACGGACCTATATAGCATCCCGCGACTTATAGCAAGACTGATGAATATATATAAGGATGACGAGAGCGGATAATAATTGTCTTACATAATTAGGAAGATAATTTAAAAAGCCACATGCGGCTACGCCCGAAATACACAAGGGAAAAAGAAGAAGGAAGACGCATACAACGATCTGGCTCGCTGATCTCTAATTTCTTTATGCACTACAGGTTGGAGAGACTAGTTCTCGTGGTGGGCGATGATCTCTTTCATCAGTTTCATGTCCTTAATATACTGCTTGGCAGCATCCATGGATTCCTCCACCAGCCTATTGCGCTCGATGCGGAGCATGGCATTCTCGTCCATAAGTTTCTTGATGATGATGCCCGTCCTCTGCAACAAGGCAGTGGTCTCCTCCTCCTGCTTCGCCCTTCCGACGATCTTCGCCCTCATCAGGCCGCGCTCGCTGTGGCGCTTCGCATTGCCCTCCCCTAGTTGCCGGATGACGCCGGTAGCCTCGTCCTGCAACCTCGGCCAGCCGGAGATCTGATCCATCTGGCTATGGACCATCGCATGCATGCGCCTGTAAGAGTCCTTGCCTACCCGAGAGAAATTTTCCCAGGCTATCGCGGCGCGGCAGGACCTCCGTGCTTCTTCGGCGGCACGGCGGGACATCTCTGCTGCTTCCGCAGCGTGGCCGGACCAGTCTGCTACATCGACGGTGCGGCGGGACCTCTGTGCTACTTCGGCGGCGCGGCGGGACCTCTATGCTGCTACTGCTGCGTGGCTGGACATGTTGGCTGCTTTTGCGGCGAGGCGGGACATCTCTTGTGCTTCCTCTTCCATGCTCACCTCTCCCTGGTGGAAATATCTCGACCCAGAACTCACGCTAGCCATGGCTTGATTGACTTGATTGCTTTTTGTGGATGAGGAGTTGAGGAGGAATGTGCAGTCATCTTAGCATAGTAGTATTTATAACCGAGTACTACTAATACACTCCTAAGTGGGAAACCGTTTAGGTTGTGATTGGTGTGAACAGGTTTGCAATTAAATATATCGCGGTAGTAGTAGTAATTTGGAATGTGATGAGACACGCTCAAAATTTATTGACAGTTCTAGTTTCGAAGTGCGGCACTATTCCCGGATGGCGTAACGTCGGCAAGTTTTCTCGGTCGTGGTGTAGCATATGCCATGGTACTAGTTCTTTTTCTACTGCTGTGTACATGCAAAAACTGGCACCGTCAGATACATATCTTACGGTTGGCGTTTGACAGGAATAGCCTCGTGGCGAGCTATAGACTAGTCTTTTTTCAGACACATTACACCTATCTCTCGGGACTTCTTGCATGCACCATCACTGCTCCCTAGGTCGATGCCACCCACATACACTTGTACTCTGAGAAGAGATGCACGCATGCACTCGTCCTCTCTCACACATGCATCTGTAGCTACGAATTGTAGTGTTCTCAACCATCCGATTGGCTCTATCATAGGTTTCACGTTGCTCCTTGGCCTTGAGATTGAGAATTTTAGGCTAAGATGGAGGCGCGGGGTTTTGGTTAATGTGCGGGCTGCACACGGCACCAACACGACACGAGCTTCATCTGCCTGGTGCGCATGCAGTCGGGTGAGTTGTCCCAGTATAGACACAACTAGGCCCTCGTTGGTATCGGCGCCTTGACTTTGGCTGGTCTATGTTACTAGTACCTTCATAGTGGGTAGTGTCATATACTATATGCATAATTTGGCGACGAGCGCTCTCTATATGTACCACCTTTTTTCTTTAATTTCATCTTGTTAGTTTTGCCCCATGGCGCAATCCATCGATACTACTACTGTACAAATTCCCATGTGCCACATAACCATGGGCACGGCTCTCGAAAGTTTATACCCCGCAGGGGTGTCCCAACTTAGCCCATCACAAGCTCTCACGGTCAACGAAGGATATTCCTTCTCCCAGAAAGACCCGATTAGTCTCGGAATCCTGGTTACAAGACATTTCGACAATGGTAAAACAAGACCAGCAAGACCACCCGATTGTGCCGACAAATCCTGATAGGAGTTGCACATATCTCGTTCTCAGGGCACACCGGATATGCTAAGCGTACAGGTACCAACATAACCCAAGTTGCCAAGGGACTGTCCCGCACGGTGCTCTAGTTTGGACCAACACTCAGAGGAGCACTGGCCCGGGGGTTTAAAATAAAGATGATCCTTGAGTCTGTAGAACCCAAGGGAAAAGGCTTACGTGGAAAATGCTAAAACCAAGGTTGGGCCTTGCTAGAGGAGTTTTATTCAAGGAGAATTGTCAAGGGGTTCCCATAACACCCAACCGCATAAGGAACGCAAAATCAAGGAACATAACACCGGTATGATAGAAACTAAGGCGGCAAGAGTGGAACAAAACACTAGGCAAAAGGCCGAGCCTTCCACCCTTTACCAAGTATATAGATGCATTGATTAAAAATAAGAGATAATATGATTACCCAACATATCCATGTTCCAACATGGAACAAACTTCAGCTTCACCCGCAACTAGCAACGCTATAAGAGGGGCTAAGCAAAAGCGGAAACATAGCCAATCAACGGTTTGCTAGGAAGGTGGGTTAGAGGTTTGACATGACAATATGGGAGGCATGATATAACAAGTGGTAAGTAGCGCGGCATAGCGATAGAACCAACTACTAGCAAGCAAAGATAGAAGTGATTTCGAGGGTATGGTCATCTTGCCTGCAATCCTGCAAGGAAGAAGAACGAGTCCATGAAGAAGACAAACGGACGTAGTCGAACCGATCCTCACAACTCCGAAACGAAAACAATGCTAACGAGAGAAGCAACCCGGAAAGAAGAAAGCAACATGGTAAACCAACAAGCATAAACATGGCATGATGCACAACCAAGGATGATGCATGTCCGGTTTAAATATGCATGGCATGGCAAAGTGCACAAACAAAACTACAAGTTAAGTGGAGCTCAACATGTAACAAGATACATGTTGATGAAACACCAAATTCGATTATTTAGTTCACTCCCGGTTAGGTACTCAACAATATTAAATTTTGGTTAACATGGCAAAAGGTGAGGCATAAGTAAACTAACTATTTAGGCAAGTTTATATGAGGCCGAAAATAACAACAACAATTCCGGTAAAATCCCACATGTCATTTTGAAAATTTTAATCCAAACAACAATTTTAAACATTTAAATGTTGTTATCATGATGCGAATGACATAAACAAGTTTTATGCAACTTTTGAAAATGTTGATATGAACATATTACAAAGCATTTGTCATCATGGCGGAAACGAAAGGGGTGCCACGGCAACAACAACGGAAATGGTGCCACGACAACATTCCGGTTCCGGTAACTCGATTGAGATGCCGGTGCAAAAGGAAGTGTGATGGAAGCGTGTCATAATGAATGGTGAGGTGCTCTCGGTTACTGGGTTCCCACGTGTTGGTGGCAAGGCAAACAAGGAAGGAAGGTGCGAATACAACTCGGACACGGTGCAAACACGGGCATCTCATACGTCACACATGCATTCGGTCCACAGTCGTCGTTCCGGCGGTTATACCTTTGAAGCGTGCAAACAGGACGGTTCGGGTTCAGTGCAATGTAGGGGAAGTAGGCATTCTCGGGACGGTCATAGTGGAAGTAGTAGTACACGGGTCATAGTGGGAAGTAGTCGTACTCGCGAACTTGTCAGATCCACGACGAGGGTAGTCGTTCACGGCGCGTGTGCCCCGCGGCTCTTCGGCCAACGGTAGTCGTACACGTCCGTAAATGTTCGGGGCCGTAATGAGGAACTTGACGTCCACAAGGTCTTCGAGGGTCGACAGTAGTGGTACCTACGTCATCAGGGTACTTGTGGATCCGAGAGGTACATGGCGGAAAGCACGTCGACGGTAGTTGTACTCATATCATCGTGGTACTTGGCGATATCCGAAGGGGTACTTGCCGGGCTGAAGAATCGAAGGGGCATGGAGGGACTTGCAAGGGCCCTGCCTCAGGAGGTCACCGGAGGTGCGTGGAGGCGGCGGGGACGGTGCTGCGCGGACGCGGGCACAGAACGGGCGGAGCAGAGGAGTTGCAGGGGGAGCGGCTGAAGATGGTTGCAGGAACATGTGCTCAGCGAGGACGGGGCTATGCTTGGGGCTCGAGGTGGCGCTGGGAATGAACCCGAAGAGGAGGAGGGAGGGGCAGAGCAGAGCAGCTCAGATGAGGAGGCAGCGCACGCCGGAGTTGATGGCCAGCGCGGCGGCAAGTGAAGGAGGAGCGAGAGAGGAGGTGGCTGTGGCATGGAGGAGGAGCAACAACTCGGGGCTGGAGGAAGGCCATGGCAGAGGCGGTCCGGTGAAGTAGGCATGGCTCCGGTGGAGCTGCTCGCAAGTGACGGCAAGAGGCGGAGGCGGGGGCGATCTAGCGATGGGTGTAGGAGAGGGAGGCGCGAGGAAGGAGGGGCCGGCGCGGGATCCGGGCAGCAGAGGAAGGAGGGCCACGGATCGGGAGGCGTGGGCGTGCGCTCGTCTCTGTCTCTCCTCCTGGCGGTGCGAGGAGGAACGAGAGGATAAAGACGAGGGGGTGGAGAGGTTGCGAGGATCGCTAGGGTTAGAATAGGAGGAGGGTCGGCTGGGCCTAAAGGGCTGGCCTAGTCGGTCAGGCCTTAGAGGCCGGCTGGGCTGGCTCCTCTCTCCCTCTTATTCCATCTCTATTTAAAAAACAGAAACATAGAAAAAATGTTGAGAGAGATTGGAGTGGACATTGGGCATCGAGTTAATTTTACTGGACTCGCAAAAATGAGATTGATCCAAGGAAAATATAAATGAGCATGTGTGCAAAGTTTGGATTCGAACTCGTTTGAGTTAAATTCAAATGAGTTTGAATAAGAAGTGGGCGTTTGAAAGGTCCCAAAAATGTTGAGATTTTTGTAGAGCTCCGGAAAAAGATAAAAGAATTTATGGGCGAAGTTTGAGGAGCAAAGTCGAAGCAGAAAAGACATGAGAGTTTAAATTGCAAGTGTGTATGCGGTTAATTCCAAACTAATGGAATATTTATAGTAGCTCCCTAAATACTGGGAGGATATGTTACAAAGAGAACTCACCATGTGAATTCCCTCGGTTTAAATAGATTGAAAGATCTATGCAATTTATTTAAGCGAGTTTTAGTTAGCTTTAAGAAAAAGATGGCATGATGACATGATGCCATGCAAAATATGCAATAATGAATGCAAGAAGCAAAACAAATCACTTGACGATTAACGAAAAACATGGAAGGCTTCTGAAGCGTCGGTTTTGGGGCGTCACAACACTCCACTACTACGAGAGGATCTCGTCCCGAGATCTAGGATGGCAACGGAGAGAAAACGAAAGATGAAGAGGTAAAACAAAGTTGCTTCTTTGACAAATGAGTGAAACCAAAGAACCTTGAAAGGTTAAACCATTTTGAGAAAAGAATACAATGATGATGATCGAAGTTGAAAACACTCCGTTAGAAAAGAGGAACAAGGAAGAACAAATTCGGACAGCACTCCGGTTGAAAAGAGATGGAAGACTTGATAAGATGAAAAGAACTTGAGCAGAGGACATAAATTCCGGTTAAATGATAAGCATGAAAAGAACACAATCCTCACAATTCGAGATGATGAGTGAAGAGAGCAACATCACAATGCCTCCAGAAGAAAGAATAGAAGATAGATCATTGGAATGAAAGAATGGAGAAGAAAATGCCAACTTCTGCCACAAAAGAGCTTGGAGAGCACCCTTCCAAGAAGGTTATAACGAAGTTGTTGGAAAAACCAACAATGAAATGAATAAAATTTTAGTGGGCTTATGGAAAACTTCTCAAAATTGAGGCGAAATTGTGCCACTACGGAAACAAAAGATTGGATTGATATCAATAAGGAGACGAGAAGCTTATTTCACCGGGAGGATAAATGAAGAACTTGGGTCATTTTTAAGCACCATAAATAGCAACAATCCTTAGGGAAAGATTTAGGTGAAATATAACCCAAGATAATTCCTATGAAGAGATTGATGGGTTGCAAAGGATCTCATGAATGAATTGAAAATGATGGGTTTAAAATATGTCATTCTGGACAACTTGTGAATCATGAAACACAAATAAATTGTCAAAAATGATATAACACCACCTCAAATGATAAGGTAGAACGAATTGGACTTCGGAATGCAAGATTAAGAATGCTTGAACTCCTCAAAATAAGACATGTCCTGAACACCATGTTAATTTGAGAGTAAAGCTTGGCGGATCATAACTTCGAGAGAAATCTTAAGAAACAATTGAAGAATGAAAGGAATCCTTGACGAACCACCGTGTTGAGCCTCCGTGAGAACTCCAGCAAAAAAAGAATGATCAAATGAAAGGAAAGAGAAGTTGAAAACACAAGGTGAAGTCTTGCAATGATCTAGATGGAGCTTCATGATGATGTAACCGAGAAAACTTGGAACTCCGGAAAAGAAAAATGAGAAATTGAAACCAATAATTTTGATGAACCTCCGGAATAAGGAATAGAAATTACTCGATGAAACAAGAATAAAAATTACATTATCCTTATCCTTCATCAATTAAATTGATGACCCACAATGGATTTGTCATGCCACTTATTCTCATTGAAAAAATGATTAAAGAGAGATAGAACAAACTTGGGACGGTCTTGAACGAACCACCGGTAGGATTAGAAAGAACGAATGAAATGATATGATAATAAAGGAATAGGAATGTTGAATGACCCACCGTAAGGATTGAAAACGGATAAATAAGAGAATGAAACACTGGGAAGAATGTGAAAAACGAATGAAGGTACTTGAGGGAATTTGGATACAAGTGAACGAAGAGATGACGAGCTGATTAGAGAATACTTGAACATTCGAGAATGAGAGTTGAAAGCTGGAACGAATAATTCTGAGATGATGGGCTCAGGAGAATCAAACTAAAGGACTCTTGAATTGCTCCGGATGGTTGAAAAGAATTCTCACAATCGAAAACAATTATGAGAGGATGGCATCAAGCTAGAAACATGAATCTTGAAGAGGATGGAGGGATTTAAGAGAAACTCTTGTTCGGTCTTCAAATGCAGAGAATGATGATGAGAAAAACCACCACAAATTGTTGAGGCACTCCGGAATGAAAAATTAGAAAGGTTGAACCAACAATGATAGAATTTCGAAAGATCTTGGAGAAAGGTATTTGATTGATGATAATTCATTCTTACGTCAGACTTGGAGAAGAATTTGAGAGTAACTCCGGGAAAATTAGAAGAGTCAGGTAAGATCCTAGGAAAAGACCTGTGGATTAGGGCCCACTCAAAATAAACACCGTTGAAACGATTACTTGAAAAGGAGATTGCACGGGTTGAATTAAATGTCTTGAATGAGATAAGAACCTCGAAATAGCTTAAATGAATTAGGAATGGAAACGCAAATCTTTTGAGATATCTTCAACACTCCGGGACAAATGAATAGCGAGAGGTGAATAAATAAGAGAGTCTTCGATAAGAACTTCCAACATGGAAAGCATGTGAACCAATGAAAATGATATGATCAACACCGAAAGCTTGATTTGAATCCACCAGAGAAGAAAGAGAACGAAGAATGATGAACTTGAAGCTCTGTTAGTTTCTTCCTGAGAATACCAGATAAGAACATTGATTGAAAAGAATGAAGAGACTTCAAATGAATAAAATCGATACTAGATTAAGAAATTTGATTCCTTGAAGGAAAAGGGTGGGAGGGCGGGAAAACAAAGGCAACTTGGGACACTTGATACAAACACCGTTGAGAAAAAACTGAGATTGGATCTTGCAGAAGGGAAAAAATGATAGGGTCATCTTGAAGAGAATTGCACCGGATGGAAAGAATTGACATGACAATCTCGATGATCACGAAGGATTAGCATCCACGTAGAAATATGAGAACACCGCTTAGAAAGAGGCATGGAATCAACATTTGACATTGAAGCAACTCGAATACCACAACAAAAACAAAACAAAGGATTTGGCTTGCAGAAAAAGCCAGAAACAAACATATGATAGATCACATATCGTATCATGTGTCTGTTGGAAAGATATCCTATGTGATACTTGAATTCCCACTTATAAACTCCCGAAACTTTCTGGTTATGCAATCAGGTGTTGGGGATACAGTGGAAGCATAATATCTCACCCAAACTAACAATTCCTACATCCAGCTGTATCCATCCTTCAACACATAACCAAGAAACCTTCGGAAATCATGTACCTCAACCTAGGAAAAGCATCTGTTATACAAGTTATGGCAATACTCCCAAACTCCCGCCCCAGTACTAGGTGGCGTCGAGGTTATCTCACCAACAAATACATAAAAGAGATTTTCAATGTCAGCGAACTCAGGTATTCCAGAACAGCAACGATAAAATTGTGACGACAACACCTTGGAGCTCAACTCCCCGGGACACTTCCACAACCCCTAAATGTCAGGAGGCACCAAGAACAATGTTATTGTCATAAGACTATCGGAATGATTCCAAGATACCCGCATGATCCTAAAAAAAATTCGTGAAACTTGAGGAGAGAAAAGTCAAAACTTCTACATCAGGAGGCCTCACCAGAGTGACAAAGGAACTGAGGAGTAAAAAGAATCCTACTCTCCGATATATATAATCCTAAGACTCAAAACATTTTGTTCTAGACTCGACAATGTTAGCGATTCGATCAAGCAGGGGGCTCCTAAGTCGGGGATGGCTCTGATTACCAACTTGTAACACCCACGATGCGGCTATATCTCCCACGTGTCAAGGCATGACTTAGAGGCATAACCGCATGGTGGTTTAGTCGCAAGTGGGGTAATCTTCACACAATCCAATGTACTGAATAAGAAAGGGATAAAGAGTTGGCTTACAATCGCCACTTCACAAAAATAACAAGTTAAACATACATCATCCATAGTACAATCAAGGTCCGTCTACGGAACCAAAATAAAAGAAGACAAAACCAAATGCTAGATCCCCGATCGTCCCAACTAGGCTCCACTACTGATCATCAGGAAACGAAACATAGTAACGACCCAGATCTTCATCGAGCTCCACTTGAGCTCGATTGTGTCACATGCACTGGTATCATCGGCACCTGCAACTGTTTGGAAGTATCCGTGAGCCACGAGGACTCAGCAATCTCACACCCGCGAAATCAAGACTATTTAAGCTTATGGGTAGGGGTAAGGTAATGAGGTGGAGCTGTAGCAAGCACTAAGCATATATGGTGGCTAACATATGCAAATAAGAGCGAGAAGAGAAGCAACCAACGGTTGAAAAGCTATAAGTGATCAAGAAGTGATCCTGAAACTACTTACGTTCAAGCATAACACAAGACCGTGTTCATTTCCCAGACTCCACCGGAAAGAGACCATCACGGCTACACAGGCGGTTGATGCATTTTAATTAAGTCAAGTGTCATGTTATCTACAACCGGATATTAACAAATTCCCATCGGCCACATAACCACGGGCACGGCTCTCAAAAGTTTATACCCTGCAGGGGTGTCCCAACTTAGCCCATCACAAGCTCTCATGGTCAACGCAGGATATTCCTTCTTCCAGAAAGACTCGATCAGTCTCGGAATCCCAGTTACAAGACATTTTGACAATGGTAAAACAAGACCAACAAGACCACCTGACTGTGCCGACAAATCCCGATGGGAGCTGCACATATCTCGTTCTCAGGGCACATTGGATAAGCTAAGTGTACATGTACCAACATAACCCAAGTTGCCAAGGGACGATCCCGCACGATGCTCTAGTTTCGACCAACACTAAGAGGAGCACTGGCCCGGGGTTTAAAATAAAGATGACTGAGGGAGTCCTGGATTAGGGGGTGTCCGGATGGCCGGACTATACCTTCAGCCGGACTCCTAGACTATGAAGATACAAGATTGAAGACTTCGTCCCGTGTCCGGAAGGGACTTTCCTTGGCGTGGAAGGCAAGCTTGGCAATACGGATATATAGATCTCCTACCATTGTAATCGACTTTGTGTAACCCTAACCCTCTCCGGTGTCTATATAAACCGGAGGGTTTTAGTCCGTAGGACAACATACAGAACAACAATCATACCATAGGCTAGCTTCTAGGGTTTAGCCTCTCTGATCTCGTGGTAGATCTACTCTTGTACTACCCATATCATCAATATTAACCAAGCAGGACGTAGGGTTTTACCTCCATCAAGAGGGCCCGAACCTGGGTAAAACTTCGTGTCCCTTGCCTCCTGTTACCATCCGGCCTAGACGCACAGTTCGGGACCCCCTACCCGAGATCCGCCGGTTTTGACACCAACAATGACCCTTGAGTCTATAGAACCCAAGGGAAAAGGCTTAGGTGGCAAATGGTAAAACCAAGGTTGGGCCTTGCTGGAGGAGTTTTATTCAAGGCGAATTGTCATGGGGTTCCCATAACACCCAACCGCGTAAGGAACGCAAAATCAAGGAACATAACACCGGTATGACGGAAACTAAGGCGGCAAGAGTGGAACAAAACACCAGGCAAAAGGCCGAGCCTTCCACCCTTTACCAAGTATATAGATGCATTAATTAAAATAAGAGATAATATGATAACCCAACATATCCATGTTCCAACATGGAAAAAACTTCAGCTTCACCCACAACTAGCAATGCTATAAGAGGGGCTGAGCAAAAGCGGTAACATAGCCAAACAACGGTTTGCTAGGAAGGTGGGTTAGAGGCTTCACATGGCAATATGGGAGGCATGATATAACAAGTGGTAGGTAGTGCGACATAGCGATAGAACGAACAACTAGAAAGCAAAGATAGAAGTGATTTCGAGGGTATGGTCATCTTGCCTGCAATCCCGCAAGGAAGAAGAACGAGTCCATGAAGAAGACAAACGGACGTAGTCGAACGGATCTCACAACTCCGGAACGAAACCGAAGCTAATGAGAGAAGCAACCCGGAAAGAAGCAAGCAACGAGGTAAACCAACAAGCATAAACATGGCATGATGCACAACCAAGGATGATGCATGTCCGGTTTAAATATGCATGGCATGGCAAAGTGCACAAACAAAACTACAAGTTAAGTGGAGCTCAACATGTAAGAAGATACATGTTGACGAAACACCACATTCGATTATTTAGTTCACTCCCGGTAAGGTACTCAACAATATTAAATGTTGGTTAACATGGCAAGAGGTGAGGCATAAGTAAACTAACTTTTTAGGCAAGTTTAAATGAGGCGGGAAATAACAAGAATAATTCCGGTAAAATCCCACATGTCGTTTCGCAATTTTTAATGCAAACAACAATTTTACACATTTAAATGTTGTTATCATGATGCGAATGACATAACAAGTTTTATGCAACTTTTGAAAATGTTGGTATGAACATATTATGAAGCTTTTGTCATCGTTGCGGAAATGAAAGGGGTGCCACCGCAACGATAACGGAATTGCTGCCACGGCAACATTCCGATTTCGGTAACTTGATTGAGATGCCGGTGCAAAAGGAAGTGTGAAGGGAGCGTGTCATGATGAACGGTGAGGTGCTCCCGGTTACCGGGTTCCCACGTGTTGGTGGCAAGGCAAACGAGGAAGGAAGGTGCTAAGACAACTCGGACATGGTGCAAACACGGGCATCTCATACATCACACATGCATTCGGTCCACAGGCGCCGTTCCGACGGTTATACCTTCGAAGTATGCAAACAGGACAGTTTGGGTTCGGTGCAATGTAGGGGAATTAGGCATTCTCGAGACGGTCGTAGTGGAAGTAGTAGTACATGGGTCATACTACGAAGTACTCGTACTTGCGATCTTGTCAGATCCATGGCGAGGGTAGTCGTTCCAGGGGCGTGTGCCCCGCGGCTCTTCAGGCAACAGTAGTCGTACACGCCCATATATGTTCGGGGTCGTAGTGAGGAACTTGACGTCCACGGCATCTTAGAGGGTCTACAGTAGTGGTACATGTGTCATCGGGGTACTTGTGGATCCGAGAGGTACTTGGCGGAAAGCACGTCGACGGTAGTTGTACTTATATCATCGTGGTACTTGGCGATATCCGAAGGGGTACTTGCCGGGCTAAAGAACAGAAGGGGTACTTGGCGATATCCGAAGGGGTACTTGCCCTGCCTCAGGAGGTCACTGGAGGTGCGTGGAGGCGGCAGGGATGGTGCTCCGTGGACGCGGGCAAAGAACGGGAGGAGGAGAAGAGCTGAAGGGGTGCGGCTGAAGATGGTTGCGGGCACGGGTGCTCGCGGACGACGGGGCGATGCTTGGGGCTCGAGGTGGCGCTGGGAACGAACCCGAAGAGGAGAAGGGAGGGGCGGAGCAGAGCAGCTCAGACACGGAGGCAGCACACGTCGGAGTTGATGGCCGGCGGGGCGGCAAGTGAAGGAGGAGCGGGAGAGGAGGTGGCTATGGCGTGGAGGAGGAGCAACAACTTGGGGTTGTAGGAAGGCCATGGCAGAGGCGGTCCGGTGAAGTAGTCATGGCTCCGGCGGAGCTGCTCGCTGGCAGCGGCCACAGGCAAAGGCGGAGGCGATCTAGCGATGGGGTGCAGGAGAGGAAGGCGCGAGGAAGGAGGGGCCGGTGCGGGATACGGGCAGCAGAGGGAGGAGGGCCAGGGATCGGGAGGCGCGGGCATGCGCTCCTCTCTGTCTCTCCTCCTGGTGGCGCGAGGAGGAACGAGAGGATAGAGACGAGGGGGGTGGAGAGGCTGCGAGGATCGCTGGGGTTAGAATAGGAGGGGGTCGGCTGGGCCTAAAGGGCTGGCCTAGTTGGTCAGGCCTTAGAGGCCGGCTGGGCTGGCTCCTCTCTCCCTCTTATTCCCTCTCTATTTAAAAAAGCGAAAACATAGAAAAAAATGTTGAGAGAGATTGGAGTGGAGATTGGGCATGGGGTTAATTTTACTGGACTTGCAAAAATGAGCTTGATCCAAGAAAAGTATAAATGAGCATGTGTGCGAAGTTTGGATTCGAACTCGTTTGAATTAAATTCAAATGAGTTTGATTAAGAAGTGGGCGTTTGAAGGGTCCCAAAAATGTTGAGATTTTGGTAGAGCTCCGGAAAAAGATAAAAGAATTTATGGGCGAAGTTTGAGGAGCCAACTCGAAGCAGAAAAGACATGAGAGTTCAAATTGCAAGTGTGTTTGCGGTTAATTCCAAACTAATGGAATATTTATAGTAGCTCCCTAAATACTGGGAGGTTATGTTATAAAGAGAACTTACCAAGTGAATTCCCTCGGTTTAAATAGATCGAAAGATCTATGCAATTTATTTAAGTGGGTTTTAGTTAGCTTTAAGAAAAAGATGGCACGACGACATGATGCCATGGAAAATATGCAATGATGAATGCAACAAGCAAAAAAAATGACATGATGAATAACAAAAAAACATGGAAGGCTTCTGAAGGGTCGGTCCTGGGGCGTCAAAATGGCGAGCTCCTCCTTTATATTGACGTCGCGGACGCCATCGGAAAACGTTGAGATGATGGCCTCGTCCGTCACCTTGGGGATCTTGAGGCGAACGATGTTGAAGCGCTGGATGTACTTCTACAGGGTCTCTCCCGGCTGTTTCTTGACACGGTGCAGGTCACCCGCGGCCGGAGGGCGGTGGCGACTGTTCTGGAAGTTGGCGATGAAGCGGTCGTGCATCTTACCCCATCAGGAGATTAATCCCGCGGGCAGGTTCAGGAGCCACCAGCGAGCGCCATCCTTGAGAGCCATGGGAAACCAGTTTGCCATGACTTTTTCGTTGCCGTTGGCCGCCTCAATGCTCAACTCGTAGAGCTGCAGGAACTCTGCGGGGTCGGGGGTGCTGTCGTAGCACGGAGGCAGATCTGGCTTTAACTTGCCTGGCCAAACAACGGTGCGCAGCTCAGGAGTGAAGGCTCGGCAGCCGGCTGTGGCCACCGGGACCCCTTGCAGAGGTGGAGCTTGCCCTTGATGTCCACGCACCGCCGCTGCAGGCGGCACGCGGTCTTGTCGTGGTGGCGTCGGGAGAGCAGGAGCATTTTCTTGTGGTCGAGGGACCTCCTGGGAGCTTCCTTCTTCGTGCGCGGGCACATGGCGTGGCGGATCACACCGCGGGACCGCGCGTCTTGGGGCGAGGAGACCGTCTTGATGCGGAGCAGGCGGTGGCGCTCCCTGAGCTGCGCGTCTCGGTGCGAGGGCGCCGTCTTGATGCGGCAGCGGTGGAGGCGCTCCGTGAGCTACGTCGCCCGCAACTGGAGGGGGGCGACGCAGCGAGAGGGATGGTGCAGGAGAGCCCCCAGCGGCACTGATGAGCTTAGCGATTCGGTTTAACCAGTCCTCATAGAGGTCGTCAACCGAGCGGTAACGCAGGAGCTCGCACGCCATGAGCATCGCGACCTGCGCATCGGTGGGCACGCGACGAGCGTGGGATGATGAGCCGGCCGGAGTCAGCGACGGGGTGGCGGTGCGGCCGTCCCGCCGCACGGAGGGGTGCAGTGATGATGCTTGCCGCTCGTTTGCTGTCGGCCCGGTAGCGGCGTTCGCAACAGGTGATGGAGAACGACGGGGAGGCCCGCCGACAGGGGCCGTCTGTGCGACACGGGCGGCGAGGGCGGCCCGACGCTCGGCGCGGGCTCGACGCGCGTCTGCCATGGATGCGATGGAACAGTGGAACATGGATCAACGGAAGGATAGCTTCAGCGCACCCCTACCTGGCGCGCCAAATGTCAGATTTCGGGTTCCGGCAAAACCCTTGAGGTTTGAACTCTGGGGTGCGCACGAAGATCTCTCCTCCCCCTAGCTCACGCTCTCACCACAATCTCAAAGCTAAGCTCGTGGAACTCGCAGAACAAAGGACACAGGGTTTATACTTGTTCAGGCCACCGATGTGGTGTAATACCCTACTCTAGTGTGGTGTGGTGGATTGCCTCTTGGGCTGAGGATGAACGAGTACAAGGGAAGAACAGCCTCCCGAGGAGAGGTGTCCTTGAGCCTAGTGAGCTTGTGTGGTTGAGGATGATCTAAATGATCCTAGACCCATTTCTCTTATTGTGGTGGCTAGTCCTATTTATAGAGGCCTTGGTCCTCTTCCCAAACGTAGGCAGATAGGGACCCAATAGCGGCCAAATTTGAAGCGAGACAACTAGTACAAGTTATCCTGACAAAAGGTGGTCTTCACCTGCCAAAGGCTCTGGTGGTGACGTCGTCCTAGGCTCCATGGTGACCTTTGTCCTACCGTCCTGCTGGTTTTGGTCTTGTTGCACCGATATGGAAACCTTTGCCTGATGCCTCGGGACTCCTCCCCCGTGCTTGCCTCTTTAGCACCAAAAAGGAAACGAGTACACTACGCGCTGGCGCCCGCCTGGCCTTGGTCTTCATGGCTTGCGTCACAGGGACCTCGCGAGGTGCCCCTCGCCTTGATCTCTTTACCCCTCATGAGCCAGCCTGGTGAGGCCGCCCCCGAGGAGGTCTCGCATCATCCGCCTCGCGAGGCTTGGCCCCTCGCGAGGGTCTTCAGTGTTCGCTGATGAAGATGGGCCGTATAGGGCCGCTGGTGGAGCCATGACGTGGGCCGCAGGCAGGCAATTCTGGGGACCCCCTTTCCCAGGATGCCGGCAACAGTTTTTTCACTCACTCTTTCTATTTCACACACACACTCTCTCTCTCTAGTTAGGTTCTCTCTCACGTCTAGTATAAACAACCCAATCTCCATTTGCGCCTGCCCAGGCCTTACCCTTAACACCACATGTATCATTATCAAGCGGCATCAACTTGCACAAGGCGAGGCTTCCGTCGCCCCCGCACCAGCAAACAGGGTCATGGGGAAGAAGATGGGGGAGATCAAACCGCTCCTGAACCCTTGGGTTCTTTGTAATGATGTTATTTGTTGAGTCGAGATTGGTCTTGAACGAACCTGCCATGCTAGCCGAGGTGATGATGTCGCACCGATCATTGAGTTCCTCCACCACGTCATCTTTCAGATCAGGTCAAGAATAACGGGGTCGTTTCTGGCCTGTTCCCTCCATGGAGAAGATGATCAAACAATGGAAGGAGGAAGGGTGAAGGGAAATGGAGGGAGGAAGAGCGTGCGACAGCAATTCCAAATGAAGACGGAAAGGCGAAGAGGTGGTGGAAGAGGCGCCCTGGCCTACATAGACGTCTTTTCGGAAATTGTACAAAAGGACACATCAGCGTCTCACTAACATGTTGGAATGGGGCCACATGTCAACGAAACATGGTGTGTTATTTCTCGTGCAACATGCGATCTGGTCGTGTTGGCCCGAGGTGCTGCATTATTTCTCGACTTTATTTTTTTAATGGCATGCCGTTCAGTTTTGAAGCACGACTAACTGGTATTGTATGCAGAGAAAATATAAACTACTCTACCACTACTCCACCTCTAGTACTATTATAAAAATATATATATAGGCTAGAGCTTCAACGCTTGCTTGCTAAGGGCTGCCCACTTCCTTCTCACACTATCACCCTCTCTCCAGATCTAAAAAAGACGATGGTGCCCCTCTCTCTCCCTCCTCACTGGTGGTCATAGATCCGCCGAGGAAGAAAAGGACGTGCAGCGTTGACGCACTCGTTGTCGGCGAGCGAGGTCACGCACTGACGACAAGGCCGTCCACTTAGACCTAGCGCTCGCGCGAGATGGCCTCCGTCCCCAAGCTCACCGACGTAGTGTATGTGGAGGACGACGACCACGAGTGAAGCCACTTCCCGCCGACCCTCAGGTACGCTACCTCTTTTCGAACCATACCCTTGTTCTAGTCCCCATCGGCCACATCGCTGCATGTGGATCTTTTTCTCTCCACCGTCTTCCCAATTTACTATCCTCTGCTTTGCTACTCACGCAGACAAAAACCTTAATTTGCACTATTAAAGGAAACCCTACTTCATGCAGACTAATCCATGTCTGGGTTGAATAAGGAAAGGAAGGAATAAATTCATGTCGAAGAGACTAGGCATCGAACCCGCATCTAGGTTGAAAAGGGGAAAATCAGTAGCTAAGGAACGAGTCTCGTGTCTCTTGGTTGAAAAAGGGTGAAAAGGGTAGAAAGGCATGACAACGCAATAGAGAATGACCAGGTCGATCGGTTTGTTGTCCTCACATACGAAAAAGGTGGCTAAAGAGAACAAAAATGGGACGTAATCCACATATGCTGCCTGGATATTTGTTGCTCTGGGCAACCATACCTCCCTCACCACTATGCGTCCGTGGAGGTACATCGTACTGGTGTGCCGACTGTCCAAATGGGCCTCCCATGCTCTTATTGCCACGTTTTTGTTGTTAGTATAACGCCAGCGGTAAAGTCAAGCAATGCTACTTCTAAAGTAATGCCTCATTTTACTAATGTCACACTCATCTAATAATGGCACCGATAAATTTAAGAAATGACATTTAATGTCACTGGATTATTTCAGAGTTAGCTGTTGATTGTGGATGTATTAAAGATTTTTCAGCTAAGCCATTCTCATGTTGTTGCACAACCAGTATACTAACGATCAAACTTGCTACTACTTTCAGATTTTTGCATTGTTAATGCTTATAGATTACATACCTCACTTTCATGAGATAAGTCAATTTTTTGTATAGTGTCACCAAAATGCCAAGGCGCTGATGTCATTTTATTTTGGTTAAACTGCACAAAAAATTATGAAGAGAAAACGAAATGCCAGGAGTGGGCACCTCCTGCTCCGGCTCTTTTCTTGATTTGTTCGATCAATTTTTTATGTTTGACCGATTATCAAGAGGGATAGCAATTTTTCAAGTCCCCTCGAGTTCGAAATGATATTTACCTTGAAGGTACATGGTTTGCAATTTTTTAATATTGTCATTAGTTAATAATGCTAGTTACCTTCAGACTTTTGTATTTGGTTTAATGTTGTTGCACAGCTAGTATGCCAATGCTAAAACTTGTTACCTTTACATTTTGTATTGTTAATGCTTTTATAAATCTTCCAGTTCTAGCTTATGGAAATCTGTTCAGTAAAACCATTATACTATATCCCGTAATAAAAAAACTACTCTACTGTTGCACTAGCCACTGGATTAGTGTATATTTGTACTATTTGAATGTTGTTGCATTAGCGTATGGACATATATTATGTGTGGCAAGCTTTCCCAGCTATGTGCTCAAGAAAACTACTACCTGTTTTTCTAAATACTAGATGTTTGGGTACTTTAAATTGAACTGCAAAAACGTCTTATATTAAGGAACAGAGGGTGTAGAGTTCACTCAAATTATCCAAGTAAAGCTAGTCTGACCTTTGTTAAAATTAAAGTTCATTATGTTATAGGAGGATGTTTGTATGTTTGTTTCTAATGCATGTCGATTACATACCTGACATCGTGATCTAATGGTAAGTCATTTCTTTTTGTACAGTGTCACTGAATTGTCAAGTCGGTGATGGCATTTTATTTTAGTTGAACTGCACAAAATATGCTTAAAAGAAGAGGAAAGGTCAAGAATGGTTCAGTGTTTAAGAGAATACTATGTATGCCTTCCCGACCTCAGCCGTTTTTGCCTTATTTATTCCTTCAAACAGGTGGTTAGAAATAGTCTTGCTACCTTTTCCCATTAAGAAATTGGAATGCTTATATTTTTGAGTCTATGCCTCAACAAGTGCCACTTTTATAGTAATCACACTTCCAATATCTGTGCAAATAGGGATGCTCGATTTTAGTGGAACTGCACAAAAAGTCGAAATTGTTCAACATTAGGAGCATGTTTTCTTCCAAACTGTTATATCCAATTGGTGGCACTACGAGTTGTTCATTATGAAGGTACATGGTTTGCTACTATCTTGCTACTCTTTTTGTATTGTCATTAGATAGTAATATTGGTGGTTTGCATGTGAATTTATTGGCAGGGTAGACCTACATTGGAGGTGCAGGACATGATTCAATGATTGGATGCTCAATTTCGGTTGTATCGATTTCACCTCTTCCATCACTGCAAAGATAGATATCCTTGGCCTGATGAAGAATAGGTGCTATATTTCTGCTCTATACCAGCAAATCAATTCCGTACAGAATTGTCTAGGGCAAAACATGACAGTATCAAATTATCTAGTGCAAAACATGATAGATGCTAAGCAGAAGAGACGTATTTAAACCAAAAATACAAGGTGGGGTATATGTTTACTAGCTGCTTGATATTTGTGCAGACAGATGTCTGCCCATTGCTATTTGGCAAACAAACAAAGTGACCGAAGTTTTGGTGGAACTGCACAAGAGAATAGTATAGTCACTGCATGCAGAGCCATTTGAAAATAGACACAGAAAGATTGAATAGTCACTGCATGGACTTCATAAAAGTAGTATTGTACTATTTATTGGCCAACTCCAGGTGCTTCATTGCTTTGGTATGATTATACAATGGGCATCATTTTGCCTAAGTTAAAGTTTGTATTCCGAAAATAGTCTCGCCGTGTGATCGAGAGAAAACCAAATCATATTGGAGTGGATGTTCCTCCATCATGTGTGGTTCATTCTCATGGTTCCACCTGTTGGTGAAACCACTTACGTTTGCAAGAGGAATTGTAGACTTCACAAACAAAATTTTCTTTCACTTTGTACTAAATGTTGGCCCAAAGAAGCATCCATCTTAGTAGGAAGAGCAAATGTTTTTTCTAGATCTTTGGTATTGGAGCTACATATTTGTATATGATATGTGAATCATTGAGATGCATTAACATGTTGATCTTATGTATGGGAATCGTACTAGTTGGTTGTGAATTTGGGCTACTAATGTGAACATATTACAATGCCAGGCATGTGAGTCTTGTGTAAATATTTTGAACGGATTGTCTCTTACTACTGTCCATAGCATGATCCTTATTTCTGAGTTCTCAGTGTTTACAAGTTACTAGCAGTTCCTTATTTCTTTTCGCTTAGTGTTTACAAGTTACTGATCGATCACTAGCTAGCCTACTAATACGCTCCTAGCAGTTTTAGTGGCGACGCAAGATCCAAAGGTGGTAGTTTTTTGAATAAAAATGCCCACCTCTGAAGAAACTGACATGCTGTTCTGAAGAAAATGCCAAGCGAATCTGAAGAAGCTACCAGCAAAAACGTTCGCAAATGCCTTATCTCCCAGCAAACATTCATCAGCTAGTGCGGTCCTACCCGTACACTATCCAACCGACTCGATCCTACATGAATAACCAGCGGATCATGCACGTACCTCATCTGGATGAATCAAGCGCACTTGTTTGACCATCATGCCGATGTGCGACCCAGCACGGACGGGATGGGACATCACTGTCATAATTTCAGTTTTTCTAGTTTTCCATGGCAAGCTGGCGCGCTAAGCCATGCCTGCTTATGCATTGAATTTCGATGACCGCGATGTCCATCGCGTTTCCCGCGGCATGCTGGTTCACCTACCTTTTGCCTATAATTACTAGTTCCCGGCGTTCTCCGGTAGCACCATCACCCAACACGCCTTATCCTCATAATCCCCCACCGGCCCGACGTCGCTCGCCACTTGCCCTCGCTCTCGCCACATCCGTCATGCCCCCTGCCCGTCCGCAATAGGCGACGCCGGAGGCGGTCATCGCCGGAACTAGAGTTCGGTTTTTCACCGGAAGGCAGGCGGATGGAGGAGGCATTCTATCGGTCTTTAGATGGCAATGCGGAGTATGAGGACTTGTTGGAGCGTGACCGCCTAGCGAAGGAGCAGCGTGTAACGCCCCGAGACCGTTGCGCCAGGTGTCTTCCAGTTTCGCGCGTTGTTGCCATGTCATTTGCTTGCATGTTGCATCTTGCTCAGAATTTCATCTACTTTCATAATATGCAACTTTCATCCATGTTAAAACAATCAAACTTGCTGTTTATTAAATTTGCTTAAATGCCATGTTAAAATGCTTTATTTCATAACTAATTAACCGTAGCTCCGAATTTAATAATTTATATATGTAAATGTGGTGGAAAAATGCATAGATTAACATGGTGGCATTACTTTGCATGTTTAACAACTCTAAAATATGGTTTAGGGCAGAACCGTACCAAATTCATAATATGCATATGGGGATTTTCCCGAATTGTTTCTTGTTGTTCCGGCCTCATTTAAACTCACCTAGATAGGTAGTTGTATTATGCTTCCCCCCTTGCCATGCTAACCAACATTTAATATTGATGAGCACATAACCGAGAGAGAACTAAATAAGTCATGTGGTGTTTCTTCAATACGCAACTCGTTGCATATTGAGCTCCACTTAATTTGTAGTATTGTTTGTGCACTTTTCCATGCCATGCCTCATTAAACCGGACATGCATCATACTTGGTTGTGCATCATGTCATGTTTATGTGATGGTTGTTTATTATGTTTCTTGCTTCTTTCCGGATTGCTTCTTTCGTTAGCTTTGGTTTCATTCCTGAGTTGTGAGGATTCGTTCGACTACGTTGGGTCGTCTACTTCTTGGACTCGTTCTTCTTCCTTGCGGGATCTCAGGCAAGATGACCATACCCTCAAAATCACTTCTATCTTTGCTTGCTAGTTGTTCGCTCTATCGCTATGTCACGCTACCTACCACTTGTTATATCACGCCTCCCATATTGCCACGTCAAGCCTCTAACCCTCCTTCCTAGCAAACCGTTATTTGGCTAAGTTACCTCTTTTGCTCAACCCCTCTTATAGCCTTGCTAGTTGCAGGTGAAGTTGAAGTTGGTTCCATGTTGGAACATGGATATGTTGGGATATCACAATATCTCTTATTTTAATTAATGCATCTATATATTTGGTAAAGGGTGGAAGGCTCGGCCTTATGTCTGGTGTTTTGTTCCACTCTTGCCACCCTAGTTTCCGTCTTACCGGTGTTATGTTCCTTGATTTTGTGTTCCTTACGTGGTTGGGTGTTATGGGAACCCTTGAAAATTTGCTTTGAATAAAACTCCTCCAGCAAGGCCCAACCTTGGTTTTACATTTTCCTAACAACCTAAGCCTTTTT
>NC_041380.1:202375316-202426858 GCF_002162155.2 Triticum dicoccoides
CCCGAGCAAGTGCTTTTCTAAGTGTTGGTCCGAACCGGGCAACCTGCGGAGCCACCTCGGGGCAACTTGAGGGCTGGTTTTACTCGTAGCTTGACCTATCCGGTGTGCCCTGAGAACGAGATATGTGAAGCTCCTATCGGGATTGTCGACACATCGGGTGGCTTTGCTGGTCTTGTTTTACCATTATCGAAATGTCTTGTAACCGGGATTCCGAGACTGATCTGGTCTTCTCGGGAGAAGGAATATCCTTCGTTGACCGTGATAGCTTGTGATGGGCTAAGTTGGGACACCCCTGCAGGGTTTGAACTTTCAAAAGCTGTACCCGCGGTTATGTGGCAGATGGGAATTTGTTAATATCCGGTTGTAGAGAACTTGAGACTTAACTTAATTAAAGTGCATCAACCGCGTGTGCAGCCATGATGGTCTCTTTTCGGCGGAGTCCGGGAAGTGAACACGGTCTTGTGTTATGCTTGAACGTAAGTAGTTTCAGGATCACTTCTTGATCACTTCTAGCTTCACGACCGTTGCGTTGCTTCTCTTCTCGATCTTATTTGCGTATGTTAGCCACCATATTTGCTTAGTGCTTGCTGCAGCTCCACCTCTTTACCATAACCTACCCATAAGCTTAAATAGTCTTGATCTCGCAGGTGTGAGATTGCTGAGTCCTTGTGACTCATAGATACTTCCAAACAGTTACAGGTGCCGATGATACCAGTGCAAGTGATGCAACGGAGCTCAAGTGGGAGCTCGATGAAGATCTTGATCGTTGTTTTGTGTCTTTTCCGGTTGATCAGTAGTGGAGCCTAGTTGGGATGATCGGGGATCTAGAATTTGGGGTTTTCTTCTTTTATTTTGGTTCCATGGTCGGACCTTGATTGTACTTTGTATGATGTATGGTTAACTTGGAATTTGTGTGAAGTGGCGATTGTAAGCCAACTCTTTATCCCTTTCTTATTCAGTACATGGGATTGTGTCAAGATTACCCCACTTGTGACTAAACCACCATGCGGTTATGCCTCTAAGTCATGCCTCGACATGTGGGAGATATAGTTGCATCGTGGGTGTTACAAGTTGGTAATCAGAGCCATCCCCGACTTAGGAGCCCCCCTGCTTGATCGAATCGCTGACGTTGTTGAGTCTAGAACAAAATGTTTTGAGTCTTAGGATTATATATATATCAAAGAGTAGGATTCTTTTTACTCCTCAGTCCCTTCGTCGCTCTGGTGAGGCCTCCTGACAAAGAAGTTTTGACTTCCCTCTCCTCAAATTTCACAAATTTTTTTTAGGATCACGCGGGTATCTTGGAGTCGTTTCGATATTCTTGTGATGAGAACATTGTTCTTCGTGCCTCCTGACATTTAGGGGTTGTGGCAGTGTCTCGGGGAATTGAACTCTGAGGTGTTCTCGTCACAATTTTATCATTGCAATTCTGGAATACCTGAGTTCGCCGACATCGAAAATCTCTTCTATGCAGTTGTTGGTGAGATAACCTCGACGCCACCCAGTACTGGGGCGGGAGTTTCGGAGTATTGCCATAACTCATATAACGGATGCTTTTCAAAGGATGAGGTACATGATTTCTGGAGTTTTCTTGGTTATGTGTTGACGGATGGATACAGTTGGATGTAGGGATTGTTAGTTTGGGTGAGATATATTGCTTCCGCTATATCCCCAACACCAGATTGCATAAACAGAAAGTTTCGGGAGTTTATATGTGGGAATTCAAGTAGCTCCTAGAATATCTTTCCGAGAGATGCATGATATGGGATTGGGTAAATCTCTATCATATGTATTTGTTCCGGCTTATTCCACAAGTCAATCCTTTGTTTTGTTTTGGTTTGTGGTATTCGAGTTGCTTCAATGTCAAGTGTGATTCCATACCTTTGCTAAACGGTGTTCTCATATTTCAATGGGAGTACTAATCCTTCTTGATCACTGAGGTTGTCATGTCAACTCTTTTCCAACCGGCGTGCTTCTCTTCAAGTGCATCCGACATTCCAACATTCGCAAGATCAATTCTAAACTTTTTCTCAATGGTATCCATTCCAGCTGCCCCAAGTTGCCTTTGTTTTCCCTCCCTCCCGCTCTTTCTCTTTATTCAAGGATTCATATTTTTTAATCATGTATCCTTTTATTTGTGAGAAGTCTCTTCACTCTTTTCTTTCAATGTTTTACCCAGTTTTTCTTATGAAGATGCTAAGGGAGCTCCAAGTTCGTCACTCTTCACTCGTTTTCTTCTCCGGTGGATTCAATTAAATCTTGGTTGATCATATCCTTTTACTCATTCCAAATGTTTTCCCATGCCGGTGCACCCCTGAATCATCCACTACTCGCTATTCAATGGTTCCGGAGTGCTGAAGATATCTCAGAAGATTCAAGTTTCCATTCTCAATTCGCTCAAGTTCTATTGAGGATGCTATCTCATTCAAGCCATTTAACTCAACTGGTGCAATCTCTCTTTTAAAATCATTCAACGGTGTTTCTTTTGAGTGGGCCCTAACCCATAGGTCTTTCCCAGGATCTTATCTAACTCTTCTAATTTTCCCGGAGCTATCCACAAATTCTTTCAAAGTTGACGTAAGAATGAATTATCATCAGTCATATGTCTTTCCCCAAGATCTTTCAAATTTATTTTCATTGTTGGTTCAACCTTTATATTCTTCATTATTCTGGAGGGTCTCAACAATTCCTGATGGTGTTTCTCGTCGTCATTCTTGAATTTGAAGACCGAAGATGAGTTTCTCTTCAATCATATCCGTTCTCTTCAAGATTCATGGTTCTAACTTCATGCCATCCTCTCAAAATTGTTTTCAATTCTAAGAATTCTTTTCACCCATCCGGAGCAATTCAGGAGTCTTTTCAGTTTGATTCTCCGGAGCACATCATCTCAGAATTATTCATTTCAGCTTTCAGCTGTCGTTCTCCAAATCATACCGATGCATCATTCAATTATGATCTAATCACCTCGGGATCTCTTCGTTAACTTGTATCTAAATTCTCTCAAGTATCTTCGTTCATTTTCTAATTCTCCCCGGTGTTTGTTTATCTTTTCTTCGTTCATTTTCAATTCTTACGGTGGTTCGTTCAAGAGTTCTCTACCTTGGTTATCATATCAATTCATTCGTTGTTCCAATCTTATTGGTGGATCGTTGTAGTATTTTCTCAAGATTGTGCTATATCTATCTTAATCCTTTCTACGAAAATAAGTAGTATGCCAAATCCGTTGCTTGTCATAAATCTAAATTGGTGAAGGATACACATAACATAATTCTTATTCTTGGTTCATCCAGGTGATTCATCTTTCTCTCTAGAGTTGTCCTTCTTATCACATTCTTGGTTCGAGATGCTTCATCTTTTCTTTTTCGGAGTTCGTTCATGATATCAATTCTCGGTTTCTAGTTGTTCATCTTTTCTTTTCTGGAGTTCAAAGTTGTCACAGTCATATTGTCGTGAAGCTCCATCTAAATCATTGCAAGGCCTCACCTTGTGTTTTCAACTTCTCTTTCCTTTCGTTTGATCATTCTTTTATTACCGGAGTTCTTCATGGAGGCTCAACATGGTGGCTCATCAATGATTTCTTTCATTCTTCATTCGTTCTTTAAGATTTCTCTTGAAGTTATGATCCGCCAAGCTATACTCTCAAATAAACATGGTGACATATGTCTTGTTTTGAGGAGTTCAAGCATTCTTCACCTTGCATTCCGAAGTGCAATTCTTTCTATCTTATCTTTTAAGGTGGTGTTATGACATTTTGACAGTTTTCTTCATGTTTCATGATCGACAAGTTGTCAGGAATGAGGTATCTTAAATCCATCAATCTCTTCATTGGAGTTATCTTGGGCTATATTTCCCCTAAATCTTTCCCTAATGATTGTTGCTATTTATGGTGCTTATAAATGACCCAAGTTCTTCTTTTATCCTCCCGCGGAGATAAGTTTCTCGTCTCCTGGTTGATATCAATCCAATCTATTGTTTCCGTAGTGGAAGAATTTCACCTCAATTTTGAGAAAGTTTTTTTTCATAAGGCCACTACAAGCTTATTCATTTCGTTGGTGGTTTTCCAACAACTCCGTTATAACCTTCTTGGAAGAGTACTTTCCAAGCTCAATTGTGGTAGAAGCTGGCTTTTTCTTCTCCATTCTGTTATTTCAATGATCTATCTTCTATTCTTCTTCCGGAGGCATTGTGATGTTGCTCTCTTCACTCATCATCTTGATTTGTGAGGACCGTGTTTTTTCATGCTTATCCATTTAACTGGAGTGTTGTGTTCTCATTCAACTTCTTTCATCTTATCAAGTTTTGCCTCCCTTCTCAACCGGAGTGCTGTCTGGAATCTTTCTTACCCCTTGTGCCATTCTTTCTATAGTTCCGGAAGCAGTGTGTTGTTGATTTCATCAAGTATCCTCTCATCTTGTCAAGATCATGTTCGATTCCTTCCATTTACAGTCAGAGTGATGTCCAAATTATATAATTCTTTTCCTTCTCTATCTTGTTTTAACCAGAGTGGCGTGTCTATCATTCCTCTTCTAACCGGACTCTCATCCAAGTGGTTGCATTTTGCCAAGCTCATATTCTTTACCTTCCATTTCCAACCGGAGTGTTGTCGTAATTGATCCTTATCGTTCCTTGTACATCTCGTTTCAACTGGAGTGCTTGCATGTACTTCTTGTCCATTGCAACCCTTTTCTCATGTCTTTCAACCTACAGTGTTCTCATGATGTTCCTTGTTCCTCTTTTCTAACGGAGTGTTTTCAACTTTATTCATCTTCGTTGTATTATTTCTTTCAATTTGTTGAACCTCTCAAGGTTCTTTGGTTTCACTCATTTGTCAAAGAAGCAATTAGTTTTACCTCTTCTCTTCCTCTTCCGTTTCTCTCTGGTGCCATCCTAGATCTCGGGACGATATCCTTTTGTAGTGGTGGAGTGTTGTAACGCCCCGAGACCGTTGCGCCAGGTGTCTTCCAGTTTCACGCATTGTTGCCATGTCATTTGCTTGCATGTTGCATCTTGCTCAGAATTTCATGTACTTTCATAATATGCAACTTTCATCCATGTTAAAACATTTAAACTCGCTGTTTATTAAATTTGCTTAAATGCCATGTTAAAATGCTTTATTTCATAACTAATTAACTATAGCTCTGAATTTAATAATTTATATATGTAAATGGGGTGGAAAATGCATAGATTAACATGGTGGCATTACTTTGCATGTTTAACAACTCTAAAATATGGTTTAAGGCAGAACCATACCAAATTCATAATATGCTTATGGGGATTTTCCCGAATTGTTGCTTGTTGTTCCGGCCTCATTTAAACTCGCCAAGATAGGTAGTTGTATTATGCTTCCCCCCTTGCCATGCTAACCAACATTTAATATTGATGAGTACATAACCGAGAGAGAACTAAATAAGTCATGTGGTGTTTCTTCAATACGCAACTCGTTGCATATTGAGCTCCACTTAATTTGTAGTATTGTTTGTGCACTTTGCCATGCCATGCCTCATTAAACTGGACATGCATCATACTTGGTTGTGCATCATGTCATGTTTATGTGATGGTTGTTTATTATGTTGCTTGCTTCTTTCCGGATTTCTTCTCTCGTTAGCTTCGGTTTCGTTCCTGAGTTGTGAGGATTCGTTCGACTACGTTGAGTCGTCTACTTCTTGGACTCGTTCTTCTTCCTTGCGGGATCTCATTCAAGATGATCGTACCCTCGAAATCACTTCTATCTTTGCTTGCTAGTTGTTCGCTCTATCGCTATGTCACGCTACCTACCACTTGTTATATAATGCCTCCCATATTGCCACGTCAAGCCTCTAACCCTCCTTCCTAGCAAACCGTTATTTGGCTAAGTTACCACTTTTGCTCAGCCCCTCCTATAGTGTTGCTAGTTGCAGGTGAAGTTGAAGTTGGTTCCATGTTGGAACATGGATATGTTAGGATATCATAATATCTCTTATTTTAATAAATGCATCTATATACTTGGTAAAGGGTGGAAGGCTCAGCCTTATGCCTGGTGTTTTGTTCCACTCTTGCCGCCCTAGTTTCCGTCATACCGGTGTTATGTTCCTTGATTTTGCGTTCCTTATGCGGTTGGGTGTTATGGGAACCCCTGGATAGTTTCTTTGAATAAAATTCCTCCAGCAAGGGCCAACCTTGGTTTTACATTTTCCTAACAACCTAAGCCTTTTTCCATTGGGTTTCCAGAGCCCGAGGGTCATCTTTATTTTAACACCCCCCCGGGTCAGTGCTTCTCTAAGTGTTGGTCCGAATCGGGTAACCCGCGAGACTACCTCGGGGCAACTTGAGGGCTAGTTTTACTCATAGCTTGACCTATCCGGTGTGCCCTAAGAACGAGATATGTGCAGCTCCTATCGGGATTATCGGCACATCGGGCGGCTTTGCTGGTCTTGTTTTACCATTGTCGAAATGTCTTGTAACCGGGATTCTGAGACTGGTCGGGTCTTCTCGGGAGAAGGAATATCCTTCGTTGACTGTGAGAGCTTGTGATGGGCTAAGTTGGGACACCCCTGCAGGGTTTGAACTTTCGAAAGCCGTGCCCGCGGTTATGTGGCAGATGGGAATTTGTTAATATCCAGTTGTAGAGAACTTGACACTTAACTTAATTAAAATGCATCAACCGCGTGTGTAACCCTGATGGTCTCTTTTCGGCGGAGTCCGGGAAGTGAACACGGTCTTGTGTTATGCTTGAACGTAAGTAGTTTCAGGATCACTTCTAGCTTCATGACCGTTGCGTTGCTTCTCTTCTCGCTCTTATTTGCGTATGTTAGCCACCATATTTGCTTAGTGCTTGCTACAGCTCCACCTCTTTACCCTAACCTACCCATAAGCTTAAATAGTCTTGATCTCGCGGGTGTGAGATTGCTGAGTCCTCGTGACTCATAGATACTTCCAAACAGTTGTAGGTGCCGATGATACCAGTGTAGGTGTTGCAACCGAGCTCAAGTGGGAGCTCGATGAAGATCTCGATCGTTGTTTTGTGTCTTTACCCGGTTGATCAGTAGTGGAGCCTAGTTGGGACGATCGGGGATCTATCATTTGGGGTTGTCTTCTTTTATTTTGGTTCTGTAGTAGGACCTTGATTGTACTTTGGATGATGTATGGTTAACTTGTTATTTGTGTGAAGTGGCGATTGTAAGCCAACTCTTTATCGCTTTCTTATTCAGTACATGGGATTGTGTCAAGATTACCCTACTTGCGACTAAACCACCATGCGGTTATGCCTCTAAGTCGTGCCTTGACACGTGGGAGATATAGCCGCATCGTGGGTGTTACACAACGTATCACCGATTTGTGCCGGCAACGGGGCATGGAGCAGTAGCGCACCGATGCTCTGAGTCGCGAGCAGAGCGCCCACAACTGGGACGACTACGTGGAGGCCGGCACCCGACAAATAGCCCTAGAGGCTGTCGTACACGCATGCGTCGCGTCGCTGAATTTTACGACCAGCTCGTCAAGTGTGTTTCCTGCTTAGAAGCCGAAGCTTCGGTGGACCATGCCAGCATGGAAAGGGCCAATGCGCGCGAGCAACGCGCCCTATCGCACCTCTGGCAAGTCCGAGGCGAGGAGGAGGACGTCGGCGCCGGCCCTTTAGCGTGTACCGCAGATGGCAGCCGACATCGTCTAGTTAGCTAAGAGTAAGTTAGTACTTGTACACTACTAGAGTATTAGTGGGAGTAGATACTTAACTTGGCTATGATGGTTGTCAACGTGGAAGTTAAGTATTCTATATCTGGAGTAGACCTGTTACTTTGCTTTCAATGTTGAACTTTCCGTTTAAACGTATGGAATGGCCTGTTGTTTTTTTAAATGGGTTATATTTGTCTGCCACGGGTTTAGAGGCTGATTGTCGGCCTACTAGGTTGACACGTACACAATCAGGAGATGAGTGTACGTGGAGAGGATGACAGCAGGGACCCAGCATGGTCATGGTAGTATGCAAGCAAGTGCCTCCTTATTTTAATCTAAGAAAAATGGTTCCTCCTAATGGACTTCTGACATCTAGGTCCCATGTTATTGTAAACGTAGTCAATAAACGAGAGAAATGCACAACGAGCGGCTAACACCAGGGACCAGCAGCTCGCCTAGTTTTTTTTCGAGACGGAAGCAGGGTGTCAACTGGGCTGTGCGTGGCACTCTGGCCTATCTAGCCAACCTTTTCTTTTATGTTTACCACAAGACCAGCCCAACAGTTTTTTCTTTCTAAAAATGTCTAGCCTAGTTTTTTTCCTTTGCGGAATACCCAACCGAGGCCTACATGCTTTGTGAGACCTGCTGGGCTGCAAATATTTCACGACGAGGAGAGCTTCACTCGGCTTGCCCAGAAAATGGGCTATCAGTCATCAGAAAAACGGGTTATACATTTTTTAAACACACCAAACCGGCAATTAGTTTCAAATTTCATTTTTTTCATTTTGAGATTTTAAATTCCATTGATTTTTATGCGTGGACAATTATTTGGATTATATATTGATATAAAATTATTTTCCAAATTAGCTTGAATGTGACTCGAAATTTCGGGATTAAAAACAGTTCATACCGCACCGAAATATGCAAAATTTCGCATAATTTTTTAACCATGGCCGCAATATGGGTTGTAATGCTAACAAAAAGAATATGGGCTCCAAAAAACCTTAAGAATTAGCAAATGGGATATAAATTATTAGAAATAATGGCCGACGAGCTGTATGCTATTTTCCACATATTTGAGGCTGACTTGTGCGTGTACAATAGGTTGGCGCGTACGCTTTTCTAAAAAAGGTTGACGCACATGCAACGCCGTGTCAACTTAGTCAACACACGAGAGCAGTGAATGTTGGATGTCCATCCAACGGCCGTCGTGCTTCTTCAGTCTCTGCTCTTCCTGCTCCAGCTGCTCAAACAAGCAACGACGGGACTGCCTGCTCCCACCTCCCGTGGCCGGCTATGCTGTCGCGCAGGCCTCATCGCCCCACCCTACTCCCATGGCTGGCCGGGATATCCCTCTAGTCACCCACACATGTTCTTATTCTCTAGCGACGGCAGATGAACTAGTAAACCATCGTACTCCCCTCTACATGGGAAACAACTATCGAGTCTTTCCTGGCTCTGTGTTGTTCCCTTACTATGCACCGCCATTGTCCACCGCCCTGGTGCTCTCGGCGCGGCTTGGTCAACATGGTCAACGAACGACACCCATCGGAAGAGGACTGTACATGGAGACACTGACAGCTGGGTCCACAACTGCACACCAGGAAGTACCTCCTTATTACACGCAAAATAATGATTCCTCCACTTGACAGCTGGGACCCATAGGAATGGCCTGTGTATTTCGCAAAAAAATGTTCCATCCGCTGATAGCTTAGACCCACTAGCTATACAATACTAGGGAAAACCTTATACACAGAACTTTAGCAGTAGCGCGTGTTAAAAGAGCACGCTAGTGCTAAGTAGTAGTAGCGCGTTGGCGTAAACCGCGCTACAGATATAATTGTAGATGTAGCGCGCCTGAAGATAAAACCGGTACTACTAAAATTGCCACTACTAAGCCGATAGGCTACACATAGTAGTAGCGATCTACTGCGAACAGCGCTACCACTACTTGCTTTGTAGCAGCGCATTCTCGCAGGAAGGCGCTACTGCTAAAGGAAATAAAATTAAATGGAAAGCAAATAGAAAGTAAATGAAAATGAAAGAAATAGAAAAAGGAGAAATGAAAAAAAATGTAAAGAAAAATAAATGAAAAAGGGGAAAAGAGAAAGGAATAGCAGTGGAATGCGCTATAGCTAACTTAGCAGTAGCACACTTCCTGGAACGCGCTACAGCTATTTTTGACTTAACCTCGCGGTTCGTTCTTCCCCACGGCCACTTCCCCCAAATCCCAACTCATCCGTCGTCGCCGTCGCCCATCGGCCGCCTCGCGCTCTCCCGTCGCTCTCCGCGCACCCTCGACGCCACCCCCGACCACGAATTTGATGCCGCCCCCGACCCCGATCTTGATGCCTCCCTCCGTCGTGCGCCCGAGCTCTGACCCCGACCTCGACGCCCCCCTGCCCCTCCCTCGCCGCAGGCACCCGAGGTGAGCACGCCTGCTCCTCCCCTCCCCTACCTCTGCCTAGGGTTCTTCAAATTTTGCATCAAATTAGTTAGGGTTCATCTAGAGGTGGAAACGAATTAGATGCGGATCGGATAGTGCTCTTACCACTTCCGTTTTCATATCTACAAAAACGAATACAAATGCGAATACGGATGTTATCGGATACAGATGTGGCTCGGATGTTTTCTTGATTCAGAACAGATACGAATAATAACGACATATTGCTTAAGTGTATTAGTCAATAGCTATGTGACATAAAGTATTCAACTTGTGACATACAATAAGTCAATGATAAATAGGTTTATGAATAAACACTATTGTAATGCATAATAATTTCTAAGGTTAATCATAAAATGAGTAAAATTTGACCACTTATTTGACTTTTAAGTTGGATAATTGGATTATCTGATCGAATACGAATATAGGATATTTCGTGTTATCCGCTACCACTTTCCACCCCTAGGTTCATCAAATTAGATGGTAATTAGGGCAGTAGTTCCTAGGTACTAATTAGTTAGTAAGAACTAGGTACTAATTAGGTACTAGTTTATTTTTATTTATAGTAAGTTTATTTTTAGTAAGAACTATTGAATTAATAGAACAAGCAGGACATGTCACATTTGTTGTTATTTTTTAGTTAAAGCAATTAATCCCGCATCGACATTGACGATGCCTATCCCGCTTCCTCGTCATCGACTCGACGTAGGACACCTGCTTGAGCAGATGAGCCATGTCTAGGACTGGGCTCCGTCGGGCTGGTACTGGGAGGCACTACCTACCAGGGGGCGCAGCTTGGTGAGGAGTCAGCTCGTCGTTGACTCGAACCTTCTTTGGTGGCGGTCGCGTGGGCCAGTGATGGTCCAGAGGCTTGAGGAAATATCGAGTGCCCTAGAATTATGTGTTGAGTATCCTGGTAGTTGCCTTCGATCGATTTTCAATTAATGTTTCAACTATGAACATAGGAAATGTCTCACAATGAAAAGGATTTTGGTATTTGCGAATACTGTGAAGACGAGCGCGGCCTGTGCGACAGAATCTTCCTAGATGATGATAGGCGCTTCAGCATCAAGCTGGACGAGAACTTCGAAGTGGATACAGTAAGTCACAACGACAAATCTTTTTTGTTATTAAGCATGACATCTGCTTCATTTGCTTCAACTTATAATATATTTATTTTACTATTCTACTAGCGTATCCCCAGCCATGCAAGAGTTTTTGTCTTGGATAAGTGTGGGGACCCCGACTCATAAGTCATGATCACCGAATGCACGTGTACAGTGATCCCAAAGATCAATGCTCACTGAACACACAGAAGCTAAATAACAAGAGTCTTACATCCATACATATCGTCTTACACAAATTATGACCATTATGGTGAAGTCTCACATAGATAAAACCACAAGGGCTGAATACCAAATAAATTTTACTAGCGGAAATCTTTGCCGATAAGTAGAATCCATGCCATCTGCCTTAACCCTACAGGCATTCTGACTAGGAAACGTCCTAGTTCGCATGTTCGTCTCCCAAGAACTCTTCATCGAACTCCTATTCTTCCATGCTTGGCCAATTAAATAACCAGTGGCAAGCCAATGAGTACTTTGAATGTACTCGCAAGCAACCCATGTTTTGGCTCAAGATACAACAATGCATGACATAGGTAAATTTTTGTAGAAAGCTAATTTTGTTGTGTTATGACATGTTCAACAACTAGTAAAACATGCATCATATGAATTCAAGTAACCTTAGGAATTGGTTACAGATATCAACATAAAGGGAGTGGGCTCCAACCCAACTCATCCATGTCAAGTCCTTTCACTTGACCCAATTAGTTCTTCCCACACACTAGTTTGTAAACAAGTGGACGTAGCCCAAGAGCGGTTACCCAACTGTCCTTGTCCGTGGACACGGCTATTCGAATAGTTTTACACTCTGCAGAGGTTGCACACTTTACTCACAAGATCCGAGGAACTTCTGTGTCATCCACAACCTGCGGTACCTCAAGTACCCGGGGTAAGCACCCGATCATTACCTTTCCCTAGACTACACTAACATAGAGTCCACTCGATTAGTAGCAACCCTCGTGCCCAACATTTCTCATCATAAGAATTTGGAGCCATGCTCCCATATTCATCTCATACCACAAGCACGGGGTACCAACGGTGTGTCCGGTGCCCTGTAAAAACAGTCATGGCCGCCCTACCTTGCACGACCCCGTCCCGAGAGAGCGCAACAACAACTCTCTCGTCACTAGTAATGCGGGCTCCAAGCTAGTATCGGCCTAGGTAATCAATAATGCCCTTTCCCATATAAGGGTAGAGTGGTTGCGCATGTAAGGTTGGAATAACGGTCGCAACTTAAACCAATCCATTTTGAAAACTACACACACACTTGCCTCGGTACACCACTTCGTCATCAAGTGGTTACCCAACTCATTATCTCCCTCGGGCATAAGTGGCACCTGACGGGGTTTTCGAAAAGTTTATGAAAACAATCTTGCTTCCATCACCATGCATATACCCAGCCCATTTGCGTTGTAGGTACTTAGCATCCTAACTACACCCACTCACATAACCCTCATAGAAAGGTAGGGTCATGCATCATGCAAGTGTCAACGAGAAAAACAGTGGAAGCAAACCACCTCAAGTGGTCACCACATTATCATGACTTTGATGCAAGCAATAAAAGTGCCATATGACATGCATAAAAAGGGTTTCTTAGACATGGTCAAAGGGCTTCTTGCCTGGCTCAGCAAAGTCTTCTGGGTCTTCAAAGTCTTCTGGTCCAACTCCATCGTCAGCAACGCAATCTATCATCGCAAAATAATAATGAGAAAAATAAGGCAATAATAAAACAGAAAACCAAAGTGCTCAGAAAAATGTCAACTCATTTTGTTAAATACTAGGGTGAAAACTAAGAAGGGGGAAATTCCTAGTTTTGGTCTTGGAGTGGCAGAATAGGAGAAATGGATTTTTAGAGGGTTTTAAACATATTCAAATTTGAATTTGAATATGAACAGTACATAAAAGTTGTTTGGGCATGAGTGAAAGTTATACCATTAAATAGGTGGGATTTTTTGAAAAATATGGGAGTTGGAATTATTGCATTTGGATGAATATTTAATCTTGTGGATTTTTTGGAAAAGTGACAGAAAAGGAAAAGGAAAAAGGCCACTGTGCAACTGGGCCAGAACAGCAGCAGTGCACAGGACCAAAGGCGATTCGGCCCAGGCGAGCCGAGCGGCACGCGCGCGCCAGGTTTGAACATGAAGGGCGGGGCCCAGGCGCTAGTGAGGGAGAGGGAGGCGAGGGAGAGGAGAGGTTGACAGGCGGGGCCCGCCTGTTATCCCTAACCCTGCGACACAGGGCCGGCGAGCTCATCGGCGATGTTTTCGGGCACGGCGGGGTGAGCTGATGGCACCGTTGGACTCCTCGTCGTGTCGCCGTTCGGGTGGTGCCACAATTGGCCGGAGGGGAGCAACGGTTCACCGGCGACGAGGTCCACGGCAGAGGAGAATCAGACGTTGATGGATCCAGCCGTTTCCGGCAGCTACAGAGAGGGGAAACAGGGGGAAACAGATCAGTGGAGTGTGGGGGTTCCAGATCGGGGCTTAGAAGCAGCGGGGACTCCTGTACCACGCGAACTCTGGCGAGCTGAAGCTGCGGAGCTCGAGCTCGATCTTGAGCTCGGGCGGCTCTAGAGAGGAACTCGGGTGTAGGTGGATGATTTGGTGGTGCAGAGGGCGAGTGGTGAGGAGAGGAGAGCTCGGGGAGGCCCTTAAATAGGCGAACGGTGGGGTGCCGTGGACCCGTGCGCCGGCGAGCTCCTGCTCGTCGCCATAGGGCTCAGGAGGTACTGGCGCTATGTCTGGGGTGTTTCTGGGCGTGGACTATGCCGAGGGGAACTAAGGGAGAGAGCGGGGGAAGGCCAGATAGCATTGCGCATGTGAGCCACGCCATTGGCGCGCTCGGGCGGCCGGTGCACGTGCGAGCAGGGGCAGGATAGAGGGAGGAAGGAGGGGGCTGACCAGCTGCCGTGTCTCAGACACGGAGGCGCAGCGTCGGGCGTGCTGGGGAGGCCCGAGGTGGCCGGAGGTGGTTGGCAGGAGCCAGCTACAGTGCCTGGCCGCACTTTAGCATGCTCTAGAGCGTGCAAATGGCATGCCATGGCATTTTATATGCCTTGTAGGCACGACCACTGATGTATGGCTACCCTAGGGGGCAGTAAAGAAGAGGGGAGGGGCATTGGGTGCCCTGGAGAGCCAGTAGGAGAGGAGTGGGCTTGAGAGAGAGAGGGAAATGGGATGTCCAGAGAGAGAAAGTGGGGTTTTACCCCTCCAATAATTGAGCTATGGATTTGACATTGTTACTGGAGGTGCAAGGGGACTAGGAGGGGCTGTCGTAAAACTTTGAGCCCATGGAGATTAGTGGAAGGGGCCAGAATGGTGTTTTTGGAAATATGGCAGAAGGTGTTTGTTGCTTGTTTGGGTAAGCAAATGAACTCCATTTGGCATAATACTCCAGAGGGTGAAATGTAATATATAATTAGGGCCTCACACCAATTTTGAGCTCATTTGGGCAAAGTTTCCAATGCAACTTTTGTAAACCCTAGAAATCAATAGAAATGCATTCACCAAGATCTAGTCATGCAAAACCATTCCCCTTGACGCACCACTTGGTCTAGTGTCATAATTTGGGCTTTTGAGCATGACCACAAAGTTTGGGGGCATTTGGAATAAGTTGGCAATGTAAAGTTGTTCAAACTTGAATCTGGACAGAGAGGGTTTCGGGGCACTTTGGTGAACCAAAATAGTTTGAATTGAGATGACACTTTTCAAGGTCATCATACTATGCATATGTGACTTGCTAGAATTTTCCTGGATTTATTGGAAAATATTTCTTGTAGAAATATTTCAAATCCTTGAAATGGGCAGAAATGGTTTTGGGAGGTTTTGTCCAATATTTTGAACATGACCATGTGTTGAAACTTTTATATATGGAAAATATATGTCCACTGCGTTTCCCTGATTTTTGTCAAATATTTTTGAAACAATAAAACAATTGTTCCCTATTAAAGACAATTTCTGGCCTTAAGAAAAAGCTTTTAAATAAAATAGGAAAATAACTTTTAAAATTATATTTTTGTGGTCTATGGGAATCCTATATCTAATAGGTTTCAAATATACTCTTTGAAATATTTTTCATACCCCAAATCAAGTACTTGTAGTGCAAACCTCAATTCAAGGGTTTTTGGAAAACTAATTTTAGAAAATACTATTTGGCCAAATTATTTTTGTAAGAAAATACTATATTGCACTATACAGATGGCATGATCATTGGGCAGAAATTTGGGGCAAGGAGATGAAGTACAGAAGGTGGAGTAGTTGACTTTAAAGAGCACTTGAAAATCACAGAGAGAAAACCAACTCCAAAATAAAAAGCCAAATAATACAAAAGTTTTTGTCAAACCACACTTTATCATGATTTATTAGCTTATAAGTGTTGTGGCATGAAAATCAGGGTGTGACAATAAGATAGGTTTCAGTCCTATGAAAACTACTATGGAGGTAAAGAGAGTTTACTTGAAGACCGAGCATGGTTATACTTTCCACGCAAAATTATACAACGCGGACACCTACACCTATTTTAAATGCAAAACTTGGCAAGCAGTATGCAAGACTTATGCATTTGAGCCTGATATGGTTATCACCTTTGATATTCGTCCTGAAGAAGATATTGAATGTAATATCAACATCTGGGTCGATGTGCAAACGCCTCCAGTTATACCATTATGTGAGTTTCTCAACCATATTTATGTCTTCGATATTGTTTATTCAAAAATAGTTGACAACTAATTTCTATTGACAGCTTATTTCCATTCAAGCAAACATGTCCAGCGCTTGGTAGACATGACCGTCCACTGTCCCGGGGCTGAACTAAACTGCGTGGAGATAGGTCATTATGTTTCATGGCTTGAGGATCTTCATACTGTCAAAGACAGATTATTTTCCTGGATTTAAAAATCTTAGTACTCAAAACATGCGACCAATATTGTTCGTATTGAACTACGGTCACATCTATTTAGGAAAGATGGTAAAATGTTTACTATTTGTCCTTGGTGCATCTTTTGCATACATTATTTTTTAAGCTAAACTTCATTGCTAAGTATGTTACTATACGATGTCCTTCAACAGGGATTGCCGATGAATGTTGTGCCTTATTGGATCGAGACTAAAGGTCGCATGAGAATGGTTAGCTTACGGCCAAGACATCCTACAATGCACTTTAGTGCATTCGGGATTTCTAAAAGCGAGGAATGCTTAATAGTGAAAGACTGGAGCAAAATTGTGAACGATCGCAGAGAAGTACTAGGGGGCAGCAATCAGAAGTGCAGCCCATGATTAGGAGATAGGTTCATCTGCATGCTCCAACATGATGAAGCAAGAGTGCTACACATGTTTTATGCTATTTTACCTGAGAGAGAGCAGCAGGAGTGATTAGCTAGCTAGAAATGAGTTTGAAGATGATGATGTGCTACACTATGACTATGATGATTAAATAGCTAGTGTTGGTGGTAATGACTATGATGATTATTATTAGCTAGTGTTGGTGGTGATTAGATAGCTACCGCAGCTAGTGTTTGGTGGCGATTAGCTAGCTAGAATGAGTTTGAAGATGATGATGTGCTACACTATGACTATGATGATTAAATCGCTACTGTTCGTGGTAATGACTATGATGATGATTAAATAGCTTGTGTTCGCAGATTAGATTCAAGTGGAGGCAACATGTGGTGCACATCGAAAGTAGTACTAGTCCAAACTAGATCAAGTTTTGACTAGTAGTATACTTTTGACATGCACCACATGTTGCCTCCACTTGAACCTAATCCACCTTCATTTGACACACTGTTATGCACATAATGATATAACAACCTCATAATTGGTATTGTACCAAAATTTGTATAACGGCGTATAAATGCACCAAAAATGAAAAAATGAACAAAAGAATACTAGTAGCGATGGAGAGTAAACACGCTACTACTAGCTGTATTAGCAGTACCGCTGGAAACAACACACGCTACGGCTATGTGTATTAGCAGTAGCGTGTGTCACATGCACTACTGCTAAGGAATAGCTGTAGCGCCTTACTAGTAGCACGGTGCCCCGCGCTACTAGTAGGCATTAAACCCGCGCTACTACTAGGGTTTTCCCTAGTAGTGATATCTTTGCACGCAAGGAAGTGCCTCCTTATTACGCACAAAAAATGAATAATCCCCCTACTAGCTGGGACTCACCATAGTGGGAGGCTGACTTGTGGGCGTACTAAGTTGACACGGATGGAGGGCTTTGTCAACTTAGTCAATATGAACGATTCTAGCTCCAGTGACCGTACGATGTCCATCCAACGGCCGTAGTGCTTCTTCAACCTCTGGTCTTCTTGCGCCAGCCACCGAAACCAGCACTGGTCGTGCCGCCTGCTCCCGCGTCCCATGGCCGGCTCTGCTGCCGCACAAGCCTCACCGCCCCACCGTACTCCAACCTCTGGCCAGGCCATCCCTCTACTCACCCACAACCCCTGTTATTTTGTGATGACGACAGCCCCACACCATGGCCGAACCAGTCAACCCTCGTACTCCTCTCCGTGTGGGAATCCACTGTCGTGTCTTCCCCAGCTCTACGACGTCCCCTTCCTAGGCCTCGCCATCGTCCACCGCCTTGGTGCTCTTAGCCCGGCGTAGTCAATGTGGTCATGGAATGACTTCCATCAGAAGAGGACTGTACGTGGAGAGGCTGACAGCTGGGTCCATGACCGCAGCAAGGAAGTGTCTCCTTATTACGCGCAAAATAATGATTCCTCCACCTAACAGCAGGGACCCACCTGACTGTTGGGGAACGCAATAATTTCAAAAAAATTCCTATGCGCACACAAGATCATGGTGATGCATAGCAACAAGAGGGGAGAGTATCGTCTACGTACCCTCGTAGACCATAAGCGAAAGCGTTATGACAACGCGGTTGATGTAGTTGTATGTCTTCACAATTGACCGATCTAGCACCGAAGGTATGGTACCTCCGCGATCTGCACATGTTTGGCTCGATGATGTCCCGCGAACTCACAATCCAATAGAGCTTCGAGGGAGAGTTTTGTCATCACGACGACATGATGATGGTGATGATCTTGCTACCGGAACAGGGCTTCGCATAAGCACCACTAAGATATAACCAAGGTGGATTATGGTAGAGGGGGGCACTGCACACGGCTAAAAGATCAATGATCAACTTGTCTGTCTATGGGGTGCCACCCTCTCTATGGCGCGCCCTAGGGGAGTCCTAGTAGGACTCCCCCCTTCCAAGTAGGAGTAGGAGAGGAAGGAAGGATGAGAGAGGGAGGAAGGAAAGGGGGGCCGGCCCCCTCCCAATTCGTATTGGGCTTGGGGGCGCGCCTCCTTCTTTTCTCTTCCCTCTCCTCTATTCCACTAAGGCCCAATAAGGCCCATATACTCCCCGAGGGGTTCCGGTAACCTCCCGGTACTCCGGAAAATGCCCGAACCACTCGGAACCATTCCGATGTCCAAATATAGGCTTCCAATATATCGATCTTTACGTCTCGACCATTCCGAGATCAAATCCGGGACTCTGAACTACCTTCGGTACATCAAAACACACAAAATCATAATATCGATCGTCACTGAATGTTAAACGTGCGGACCCTACGGGTTTGAGAACTATGTAGACATGACCGAGTCATGTCTCTGGTCAATAACCAATAGAGGAACCTGGATGCTCATATTGGCTCCTACATATTCTACGAAGATCTTTATCGGCCAAACCGCATAACGGTATATGTTGTTCCCTTTGTCATCGGTGTGTTACTTGCCCGAGATCCGATCGTCAGTATCTCAATACCCAGTTCAAACTCGTTACCGGCAAGTCTCTTTACTCATTCTGTAATTCTACATCCCGTAACTAACTCATTAGCTACATTGCTTGCGAGGCTTATTGTGATGTACATTACCGAGAGGGCCCAAAGGTACCTCTCCGACAATCGGAGTGACAAATCCTAATCTTGATCCATGGCAACTCAACAAACACCAACGGAGACACCTGTAGAGCACCTTTATAATCACCCAGTTACGTTGTGACGTTTGGTAGCAAACGAAGTGTTCCTCCGGTATTCGGGAGTTGCATGATCTCATAGTCATAGGAACATGTATAGTTATGGAGAAAGCAATAGCAACAAACTAAACGATCATCCTGCTAAGCTAACAAATGTGTGAAGTCAATCACATCATTCTCTAATGATGTGATCCCCTTAATCAAATGACAACTCATGTCTATGGTTAGGAAACATAACCATCATTGATTCAACGAGCTAGTCAAGTAGAGGCAAACTAGTGACACTCTGTTTGTCTATGTATTCACACATGTACTAAGTTTTCGGTTAATAGAATTCTAGCACGAATAATAAACATTTATTATGATATAAGGAAATATAAATAACAACTTTATTATTGCCTCTAGGGCATATTTCCTTCAGTCTCCCACTTGCACTAGAGTTAATAATCTAGATTACATTGTAATGATTCTAACACCCATGGAGTCTTGGTGCTGATCATGTTTTGCTCGTGAGAGAGGCTTAGTCAACGGGTCTGCAACATTCAGATCCGTATGTATGGTGCAAATCTCTATGTCTCCCTCCTTGACTTGACCGCAGATGGAATTGAAGTGTCTCTTGATGTGCTTGGTTCTCTTGTGAAATCTGGATTCCTTTGCCAAGGCAATTGCTCCAGTATTGTCACAAAAGATTTTCATTGGACCCCATGTACTACGTATGACACCTAGATCGGATATGAACTCCTTCATCCAGACTCCTTCATTTGCTGCTTCCGAAGCAGCTATGTATTCCTCTTCACACGTAGATCCCGCCACGACGCTCTGCTTGGAACTACACCAACTGACAGCTCCTCCATTGAATAAAAACATGTATCCGGTCTGTGACTTAGAGTCATCTGGATCAGTGTAAAAGCTTGTATCGACGTAACCGTTTACGACGAGCTCTTTGTCACCTCCATATACGAGAAACATATCCTTAGTCCTTTTCAGGTATTTCAAGATGTTCTTGACCACTTTCCAGTGATCCACTCCTGGATTACTTTGGTACCTCCCTTATAAACTTATAGCAAGGCACACATCAGGTCTGGTACACAGCATTGCATACATGATAGATCCTATGGCTGAAGCATAGGGAGCACCTTTCATTTTCTCTTTATCTTCTGCAGTGGTCGGCCATTGAGTCTGACTCAACTTCACACATTGTAATACAGGTAAGAACCCTTTCTTTGCCTGATCCATTTTGAACTTCTTCAAAACTTTATCAAGGTATGTGCTTTGTGAAAGTCCAATTAAGCGTCTTGATCTATCTCTATAGATCTTGATGCCCAATATATAAGCCGCTTCACCGAGGTCCTTCATTGAAAAAATCTTATTCAAGTATCCTTTTATGCTATTCAGAAATTCAGTATCATTTCCGATTAACAATATGTCAACTACATATAATATCAGAAATGCTACGGAGCTCCCACTCACTTTCTTGTAAATACAGGATTCTCCAAAAGTCTGTATAAAACCATATGCTTTGATCACACTATCAAAGCGTATATTCCAACTCCGAGAGGCTTGTACTAGTCCATAAATGGATCGCTGGAGCTTGCACACTTTGTTAGCACCTTTTGGATTGACAAAACCTTCTGGTTGCATCATATACAACTCTTCTTTAAGATATCCATTAAGGAATGCAGTTTTGACATCCATTTGCCAAATTTCATAATCATAAAATGCGGCAATTGCAAACATGATTCGGACGGACTTAAGCATCGCTACGGGTGAGAAGGTCTCATCGTAGTCAACTCCTTGAACTTGTCGAAAACCCTTCGCAAGAAGTTGAGCTTTGTAGACAGTAACATTACCGTCAGTGTCAGTCTTCTTCTTGAAGATCCATTTATTCTCTATGGCCTGCCGATCATCGAGCAAGTCAACTGTTCTCATACATGGATCCCATCTCAGATTTCATGGCTTCAAGTCATTTTGAAGAATCTAGGCTCATCATCGCTTCCTCATAGTTCATAGGTTCATCATGGTCAAGTAACATGACTTCTAGAACAGGATTACCGTACCACTCTAGTGCGGATATTACTCTGGTTGACCTACTAGGTTGGGTAGTAACTTGATCAGAAGTTTCATGATCATCATCATTAGCTTCCTCACTTACTAGTGTAGGAATCACTGGAACTGATTTCAGTGATGAACTACTTTCTAATTAGGGAGAAGGTACAATTACCTCGTCAAGTTCTACTTTCCTCCCACTCACCTGTTTCAAGAGAACTCCTTCTCTAGAAAGGATCCATTCTTAGCAACGAATATCTTGCCTTCAAAATCTGTGATAGAAGGTGTACCCAACAGTCTCCTTTGGATATCCTCTGAAGACACATTTCTCCGATTTGGGTTTGAGCTTATCAGGTTAAAGCTTTTTCACATAAGCATCATAGCCCCAAACTTTAAGAAACGACAACTTGGGTTTCTTGCCAAACCATAGTTCATAAGGTGTCGTCTCAACGGATTTAGATGGTGCCCTATTTAACATGAATGCATCTGTCTCTAAAGTGTAACCCCAAAACAATAACGGTAAATCAGTGAGAGACATCATAGATTGCACCATGTCTAGTAAAGTATGATTACAACATTCAGACACACCATTACAATGTGGTGTTCCAGGTGGCGTGAGTTGCGAAACTATTCTGCATTGTTTCAAATGAAGTCCAAACTCATAATTCAAATATTCGCCTCCATGATCGGATCGTAGAAAATTGATTTTCTTGTTACGATGATTTTCCACTTCACTCTGAAATTCTTTGAACTTTTCAAATGTTTCAGACTTATGTTTCATTAAGTAGATATACCCATATCTGCTCAAATCATCTGTGAAGGTGAGAAAATAACGGTATCCGTCGCGAGCTTCAATGTTCATTGGACCACACACATCAGTATGTATGATTTCCAATAACTCTGTTGCTCACTCCGTTGTTCTGGAGAACGGAGTTTTAGTCATCTTGCCCATGAGGCATGGTTCACAAGTACCAAGTGATTCATAATCAAGTGATTCCAGGAGTCCACCTGAATGGAGTTTCCTCATGCGCTTTACACCAATATGACCTAAACAACAGTGCCACAAAGAAGTTGCACTATCATTATCAACTCTACATCTTTTGGATTCAATACTATGAACATGTGTATCACTACTATCAAGATTTATTAAAAATAGACCACTCACCAGGGGTGCATGCCCATAAAAGATATTACTCATATAAATAGAACAACCATTATTCTCTGATTTAAATGAATAACCGTCTCGCATCAAACAAGATCCAGATATAATGTTCATGCTCAACGCTGCCACCAAATAACAATTATTTAGGTCTAATACTAATCCCGAAGGTAGATGTAGAGGTAGTGTGCCGACGGCGATCACATCGACTTTGGAACCATTTCCCACGCGCATCATCACCTCGTCCTTAGACAATCTTTGCTTAATCCGTAGCCCCTGTTTAGAGTTGCAAATGTTAGCAACTGAACCAGTATCAAATACCTAGGCACTACTACGAGCATCAGTAAGGTACACATCAATAACATGTATATCAAATATACCTTTCACTTTGCCATCTTTCTTCTCCGCCAAATACTTGGGGCAGTTCCGCTTCTAGTGACCAGTTCCTTTGCAGTAGAAACACTCATTCTCATGCTTAGGTACAGACTTGGGTTTCTTCACTTGAGCAGCAACTGGCTTGCTATTCTTCTTGAAGTTCCCCTTCTTCCCGTTACCCTTTTTCTTGAAACTGGTGGTCTTGTTGACCATCAACACTTGATGCTCCATCTTGATTTCTACCTCCACAGCCTTTAGCATTGCGAAGAGCTCAGGAATCATCTTATCCATCCCTTGCATATTATAGTTCTGTACGTATGTGTACACTATATTAACGGGACTGTGTGACATGCTATGTCCGCGCCTCTACTATGACACATGCCCTTCCTTACTCGGCCACGGTTCATCGCTGCAGCCTGCTAACAGACCGATCGACCAGTATGTACGTACGCATTCGCGACCAAAATGACAATGCTACATACGCTTCGACCAGGTGGGTCCCGACTATCAGGGAGGATAAGGAGGTACTTCCTTGCGTGCAAAGATACAGCTGGTGGGTCCCAACTAACAGGGGGAGAATCATATTTTTTTGCCCGTAATATGGACGCACTTCCTTGCGTGTGAAGATGTAGCTGGTGGGTCCTAGCAGTCAGGGGGAAACGTTTTTTTGCGAAATATGGTGGCCCGTTCGGTGGGTCCATGCTGTCAGGTGGAGGAATAATTATTTTATGCATAATAAGGTTGCACTTCCTTGCTACGGCCGTGGACCCAACTGCCAGCCTCTCCACGTACAGTACTCTTCCGATGGAAGTCGTTCCTTGACCACATTGACCACGCCGCGCCGAGAGCACCAAGGCGGTGGACAACGGTGAGGCCTAGGAAGGGGACGACGCAGAGCCGGGAAAGACGCGGCAGTGGATGCCCACATGGAGAGGAATACGAGGGTTGACTGGTTCGGCTACGGTGTGAGGCTGCCATCGCCGCAGAATAACAGGGATTGTGGGTGAATAGAGGGATGGCCTGGCCAGAGGTTGGAGTAGGGTGGGGCTGTCAGGCCTGCGCGGCAGTAGAGCTGGCCACGAGAGGCAGCAGCAAGCGGCACGACCGACGCTGGTTTGGACGGCTGGAGCAAGAAGACCATAGGTTGAAGAAGCACTATGGCCGTTGGATGGACATTGTACGGTCACTGGAGCTAGAATCGTTCGTATTGACTAAGTTGACAAAGCCCTCCATCCGCGTCAACCTAGTAGGCCCACAAGTCAGCCTCCCACTATGGTGGGTCCCAGCTATCAGGCGGAGTATTCATTTTTTTGTGCGTAATAAGGAGGCAGTTCCTTGCGTGCGAAGATATAGCTGGTGGCTCCGAGTTGTTAGCGGGGGGTACTTTTTTCGTGAAATATAGAGGCCCTTTCGGTGGGTCCTAGCTGTTAGGTGGAGGAATCATTATTTTGTGCGTAATAAGGAGGCATTTCCTTGTGTGCGGTTGTGAACCCAGCTGTCAGCCTCTCAACATACAGTCCACTTCCGATGGATGTAGTTCATTGAGCATGTTGACCATGACGGCGAGGCCTAGGAAGGGAACGACACAGAGCCGGGGAAGACTTGGCAGTGGTTGCCCATGTGGTGGGGAGTACGAGGGTTTACTGGTTCGGCTACCATCGCCAGAAAATAACAGGAGGTGTGGGTGAGTAGAGGAATGGTCTGGCCAGTGATGGAGTAGGGTGGGGCGGTGCAGCCTGTGCGGCAGCACAGCCGGCCACGGGAGGCGGGAGCAGGCTGTCCCACCGGCGCTAGTTTGGGCGGCTGGAGCAAGAAGATCAGATATTGAAGAAGCAGCATGGCCTTTGGATTAACATCCCACGGTCACTCCTGCTAGAATCGTTTGTGGACTAAGATGACAGAGCCTTTCGTACACGTCAACGTAGTAGACCCACAAGCCAGCCTCCAAATCTGTCCCAAACAACATACAGCCCAAAATTTCTAGCCAGATTCAAATTAATTTAAAAACTAAACATACCTTAATTTTAATCCCATGAAATTTTACCCGCACAAAAACAATGAAATTTAAAATATCAAAATCCGAAAGAAAAAAGTATTTTGGAACTAATTGCATATTTGCTGTATTTTTTCATTCTACACCCCATTTATTATTACTCATAGCCCATTTCTTATTACTTATAGCCCATTTTCTGGGCAAGCCTGAATGCATCCCTCCTTGTCTAGAAAGATTTCCGGCTCAGCAGGGCGTAGAAAAGCAAGTAGGCCTACGTTGGTTATTCTGCAAAAAAACAAAATAGCTAGGTTAGTCATTTTCAGAAAGGAAAAAAACTAGGCTGGTCATGTGGTAAACATATGAAATAAAAGCCTGGGCTAGACGGGCCACAGCTCCCACACAACCCAGTTGATACCCTTCTTCGTCCCAAAAAAAAATTGTGCACGCTACTGGGTCCCTACTGTCATCCTCACCATGTAAAGTCGTCTCCTTATTCCTCTTAGTTGTTGACCATGTTGACAACACCAAGGGCGGCACCGCGGTGAGCGAACCAAGGCGGGCGACTATGGTGAGGCCTCGGACAGGAACGAACAAGAGCCGGGGAAGATGCACAGAGTTTTAGGGTGCGATGTGGCCACAATGCATGCCCGGCATCACAGCCAGCCGTGGGAGGCAGGAGCAGGCGGTCCCGTCGGCGCTGGTTTGGCTTTGGCGGCTGGAGGAAGAAGAGACTGAAGAAACACGATAGATGTTGAATGTCAATCCAACAGCCAAGGTTGGCACAATCGTTTGTTGACTAAGCCGACACCAAGTAGCATGCTTTTTTATATACAGGAAGAAAAGAAAAAGTGGGCTCGTTCGCCTCATAACATTCCCGAAACTGCAACCGTTCGATCTTGCGTCGCAACTAAAACTGCGAGGAAAATGTGTTTGCTTGCCTTCCTCCTCCGAGGGAATATTTGCCACATAAGTGACTAGCACCCTTGGTTTTCAATCGAGAGGTCTTGGGTTCGAGTCCCAGGAACTCTCAATTTTGTCCTCCTTCCTTGCTCGCAAAAAAAGAAAGAAAATCAAAGACTTGTGAAGGCATACAGAACAAGCTAGTGTACCAGTAAAGAGACGTTGTTGAGTTTTAGAAAAAAGAGAGACGTGCTCCTGTAGCTGCTTCGAATCCAAACCTAGACTATGACTATATATGGTGCTATTCTACTTTGCAAGTAATGAAACTTACATATCCAACATTCGCTTCTCCTCTTCTCTACTTACTCTGCCTAGCATCAAAGCTCTGGCCGCAGCAACCATGTCCACTGGTTGCTCGTCCACCTACTCTTCAGCGGGCAACAACTAGATATGCGCCAAGTCACCACCCGTACATCGCATGTGGGTCTCATCACACCCCCGCACGCACACGCACCGCAGCCGGTTACTCATCACAAATAGCTGCCGTTGGTGTGGTGCCACTACTGCAAATCACGTAGAATCATCCATCATGTCTCAACCACAATCCTCAACCCTGGCCGAGTCTTCAACAAATGCCCGACTCATGGGGTAATAATATGTTTAAGTGTTGTTCTGCTGGTTTCAATTGCTGATTTTTTTAATAGTTTGGTTGATGATCCTCCAATTTGATTCATGCAGAAAAGGGAAGATTCATGTGATTTTTATTTCTGGGAAGTTGCTGATGTGGGGGAATGCAATTACGCTAATTATTTGGTTAGCCGAGGAATCCCAACACCAGTAGGTTGGGGTGTTGGACAAGTAACTAAAGGAATGGCAGAAGAGGAAGATGCAGAGCAGAAGGTTAAAGATGCAGTTCCTATGATCATGGCCAAGCAACAACTGTTGAACGGCCTTGACAACAATGAGGATATGAAAGAGCTTGTGAAGATAATTTTCTGATTTCGGGTTCCAGCAAAACCCTTGAGGTTCGAACACTAGGGTGCGCACAAGGATCTCCCCCCCTCTCTAGCTCGCACACTCTATGATCTCACGGCCTAGCTCGTCGAACCCAAAGAACATGAGACACAAGATTTATACTGGTTCGGGCCACCGTTGTGGTGTAATACCCTACTCCAGTGTGGTGTGGTGGATTGCCTCTTGGGCTGGGGATGAATAGTTACAGAGGAAGAACAACCTCGCAAGGAGAGGTGTTCTTGTGCTTGGTGAACTTGAGTGGTCGGTGTGCTATGGATTCTATCTAGGTCTGAACCTCCCCGTTTCCTATGGTGGTGGCTAGTCCTATTTATAGAGGCCCTAGTCCTCTTCCCAAATATTAAGTGGGAAGGGATCCCACAACGGCCAAATTCGAAGGGAGACAACTAGTACGAGCTATCCTGACAAAAGTAGTCTTCGCCTGCCAAAGGCTCTCGTGGTGACGCCATCTTGGGCTCCATAGTGACCTCCATCCTGCCATCCTGCTGGTCTTGGTCTTGTTGCACCGATATGGAAACCTTTGCCTGATGCCTCGGGACTCCTCGTCTGCACCAAAGAGGAAACAAGGACAATGCGCGCTGGGGCCCGCCTGGCGCCCGCCTGGCTCAAGTCGTCATGGCTTGTGTCACAGAGACCTCGTGAGGTGCCCCTCGCCTTGATCTCTCCGCCCCTCGCGAGCCAGCCTGGTGAGGCCGCCCCTGAGGAGGTCTTGTGTCATCCGCCTCGCGAGGCTTGGCCCCTCGCGAGGGTCTTGAATGTTTGCTAGTGAAGATGGGCCATACAGGGCCGCTGGCGGAGCCACTTTGCGGGCCGCAGGCAGGCAAGTCTGGGGACCCCCGTTCTCAGAATGCCGACAGTAGCCCCTGGGCCCAAGGCGCGCTCGGGCTTGGCTTCGACGCGAAGCCAAAGGGCAAGCGCGGAGCGCCATGGGCCCCATCAGCCTACGGCCACGGTTGGCGCGTGGCAACCGATTTGATGTGGGCGTCTCCGCTTCCCCATGCTGCCTCGGCAACCTCTCGACTTGATGGGTCCTTGCTGCATGCAGAAAAAGATCATTATTACCTTAGATCATGGAGGCCGGCGGTTGGCCTCCCCTTGGCTATAAATGGGAAGTGGGGGGCGGAGCGCCCGTCACCCGTCTCTTCCTTGCTTCTCCCTCTTCTTCTTCTTCCTTGCTCTACTACCGGCAGTGACACCCATGGCGCCTGCGAAGAGGCTCTTAGTTGTGGAGAAGGGGAAGGCTCATCGGAAGGGGATTGACTCACCCCGCCCATGAGGGGGCGCGGCCGTGCCCGCAAGCACACCGTGACCCCCACTGTGGCCCCTCGCGGCCACGGTGGTGCCTCTTCTCGTGGTGGCAGCCGCCCAGGACGTGGTAGTCCTATTGATGAGGTGAGGCATGCCGTGGTTGCGCGGGCCCCTCGGCCGCGCTTCTATTCGGCGGAGGTGACGCCGGAGTTCATCGTGTGGTCGGAGAACCCAGCCGGTACTTGGCTCCAGCTCCTGCGCTTCTTTGTCGGTGAGCTGCCTGCCAGTGGCGCAGGCGGTCTTTGGCTGCAGGCTGACGGCTGCTGCAGCAAGGCTTCCTGGGTCGCACTCGAGGTCTCCGCCGCGGGCAACGCGGTCCTGGCTCGCGGCTGGCAGACGTTCGCCCGCACGTGCGGATTGGGCAGGCGGTGCGCCCTCCACTTCAAGTACGACGGTGACGCGACCCTCTTTGTGAGGGTATTTGGGGAAGATGGTTGCCGCGTCAGGTGCTGCCCCGAGGACAACGACGGTGACGAGGTACTCGGCCTTGGCGACGGTCGTGACGAGGAGGCAGGCGGCTTCGTCCTCGGCGCCGGCCATGGCCCGTCCAGCTACGGCGGCTCCTCTTCCGACAGCAGCTCCAGCAGTGGCGGCTACGACCAGCCGCCACACCGCTGCGCCCGCTTTGAATGTGGCGGTGGGTCGTCCCGTCACCGCACTGCAGTGAAGCGCGAGGAGGGGTCTGGCTAAACCCAGGAGAGCGCCACGGGCCCGTCCTCGTGACCTGCCGCGGGAGCACGTTCCGCTTTTGTTCCGTTCTTCCTTTCCTTCCTGCATTAGAGAGAGACAAGTATTTTTCATTTCGGGACTGGGCATCCCTAATACCTTTGCCTTACTCTCGTGCAATGACAAGTGAATAAACACTCATCGTGAGAATAACACATCTAGCATGGAAAATATTAGCCACCCCTCAGCGCCTCGCGAGCGGTATGAGCACACAAAAGAGAAATTTATTTTGAATATTAGAGATGGCACATAAAAATTTGCTTAGAACAGAAAAAGAATACCGCATATAGGTAGATATAGTGGACTCATGTGGCAAAACTGGTTTGAAGGGTTTTGGATGCACAAGTAGTGATCATACTTAGTGCAAAATGAAGGCTAGCAAAAGATTGAGAAGCGACCAACCAAGAAATGAATAATCTCATAAGCGAGCATTAAGCATAATTAACACCAAATAATGAACCACAAGTAGGATGTAATTTCATTGCATGACTATTAACTTCCATGCTTGCATGGGGAATCATAAACCTTAACACCAATATTCTTACTAAAGCATAATTACTCATCAACATGACTCACATATCACATCATCATATCTCAAAACTATTACAACGAATCAAGTTTATTTTGTCCAATGATCTTCATGAAAGTTTTTATTATATCCTTCTTGGATATCTATCACTTTGGGACTAATTATCATGTGTTGCTTTTGATAAGCTCAAATAAATATGTGAAGATCAGACCATAATATTTCTTTCTCTCAAATTAATTTAAGTGAACCAAGAGAGCATTTCTTGAAAATTTTACTATCTCTCAAATAAATCTAAGTGAAGCAAGAGAGCATTTCTTCAAAAATACTAAAGCACACCATGCTAAAAAAAGATATAAGTGAAGCACTAGGGCTAGTCCATAGCTCATAAAAATTGAAGTGAAGCATAGAGAGAAATTCTAACAAGTCATGACATAATTTTGGCTCTCTCAAATAGGTGTGTCCAGCAAGGGATCAAGACTAAAAACACAAAGCCAAACAAGCAAAGACTTATATCATACAAGATGCTCCAAGCTAAACACAAAGTATGTGACGAATAAAAAAAAGGCTTCGGGTAAAATACCAATGGTCGTTAGAAGAATGAGGGGATGCCACTCGGGGCATCCCCAAGCTTAGTTGCTTGCTTCTCTTTGGATAATAACTTGGGGTGCCATGGGCATCTCCAAGCTTAGGCTCTTCTTACTCCTTATTCCTTCATCCATCGTAAGATAACCCAAAACTTGAAAACTTCAATCACACAAAACTCAACAAAACCTTCGTGAGATCCGTTAGTATAAGAAAACAAATCACTAATATAAGTACGGTAGCAAACTAATTCATATTTTATCCCTCCATTATATCTACTATATTCCAACTTTTCTATGGCAAAAACTCATCAAAGAAAACCATAGAATCATCAAAACAAGCACACAACGCAAAGAAACCAGAATCTGTCAAAAACAGAACAGTCTATAGCAATCTGGATATTTCAAATACTTATGTAACTCCAAAAGCTCTGAAATATTAGGACAACCTAGGCAATTTGTATATAAATCTTCTTCAAAAAGAATTTGTATTTTATTGCTCTCAGGTTAGAAATGAGAATTGTTTTCATGAGCACAAAAGTTTCTGTTTTTCAGCAAGATCAAACAACTATCACCCAAGAAGATCCTAAAGGCTTTACTTTGCTCAAACACTAATTAAAACACAAAAAACACAATCCTAACAGTAGAATAATTGTTCTAACACTCAAGAACATAAATCAAAAAGAAAAAATAAATTGTATTCATTGGGTTGCCTCCCAACAAGTGCTATAGTTTCACGCCCCTAGCTGGGCATAAAGCAAGGATCTAAGTTTTGTCATCTTTGTTTCGAGATCCATAAGATTCCCTCATGATTGATTCATATGGTGGCCTAATTATTGTTCTAGGGAAGTGTTCCATACCCTTCCTTAGTGGAAATTGAAACTTAATATTGCCTTCTTTCATATCAATCACGGCACCGATAGTGTGTAAAATGGTCTACCAAGAATAATTGGACAAGGCGGATTGCAATCAATATCAAGAACAATAAAATCTATGGGCACATAATTCCTATTTGCAAGAATAAGAACATCATTAATTCTTCCCATAGTCTTTTTAATAGTAGATTCTGCCAAGTGCAAATTTAAAGAACACTCTTCAATATCGGTAAAACCAAGCACATCACATAAGATTACGAAATTGTAGAAACACTAGCGCCCAAGTCACACAAAGCAAAACACTCATAATTTTTAATCTTGAATTTGATAGTAGGTTCCCATTCATCCTGGAATTGAAACTTATAATTCCAACTTTTCTTCTAAAGCTTTCATCATAGCATCAACAATATGTTTAGTAAAAGCTTTATTTTGTTCATAGGCATGGGGTGAATTTATCATGGATTGCAACAAATAAATACAATCAATCAAAGAGAAACTATCATAATTAAAGTCTTTCTAATCCAAAAGAGTGGGCACATCACTAGTTAAAGTTTTGACCTCTTCAAACCCACTTTTATCAATTTTCTCAACAATATTTTCACCCTCCGAATGATCGAGACGCCTTCTAACTAAAGTTGAATCAGCTCCAGACCCTTTTTCATCAATATTAACTTTACTAAACAAGGAATCAATAGAAGAAACACCAATCATTTTAGGATCTTCATCACTTTTACGAAAGTAATCACAAGAAAACGCTTTTTCTAAAAATTCTCTTTTAGCTCTAAGCATAGAAGTTCTTTTCTTACTTTCATCCATAGAAACATAAAAAGCTTTAATTGATTCCTCAAATTTAGGCACAAAAATTTTAATCTTGAGAATTTCTACATCATGATAAATTCTATCAACACTTCTAGACAAATCATCAATCTTATTCAACTTTTCTTCTATGGTAGTGTTGAAAACTTTTTGTGTGTTGATAAATTCTTTAATACTATTCTCAAGATCAGAGGTGTTCCTATTATTATAAGAAGTATTTCCATAGGAATTACCATAATTATTAGAGAAACTGCTAGAAAAAGGCCTAGGATTAAAATTACCTCTATAAGCATTGTTATTGAAATTGTTTCGTGAGATAAAATTCACATCTACGGCATCACTATTTTTCTCAATTAAAGTAGACAAAGGCATATCTTTGAAATCAATAGGAGCACTTTTACTAGAAACCAATTTCATAAGAGCATCAACTTTTTCACTCAAACAAGAAATTTCATCAACCGAATTAACTTTTTTACTAGTAGGAGCCCTTTCGGTATGCCATTGTGAATAATTTGCCATAATATTATCAAGCAATTTGGTTGCTTCACCCAAAGTAATTTATATAAAAGCACCACCCACGACTGAATCTAAAAGATTATGAGAAACAAAATTCAACCCCACATAAAAAATGTGTATGACCATGCAAAGATTTAACCCATGAGTTGGGCAACTCCTTAGCATCATTTTCACCCTTTCCCAAGATTGTGCAACATGCTCATGTTCAAGTTGGTTGAAATTCATGATCAGGGTTCTAAGGGAAATAATTTTTGCGGGCAGAAAATACTTAGTTGTAAAAAAATCTTTGCACTTATTCCAAGAATCGATACTATTGCGAGGCAAAGAAGAAAACCCATTTTTTGCAGAATCACGCAAAGAAAACGGAAATAATTTCATCTTCACAATATCATTGTCCACATATTTTTTCTTTTGCATATCGCATAATTCCACGAAGGTATTAGATGGGACGCGGCATCCTCATTAGGAGTACCAAATAATTGATCTTTCATAACAAGATTCAGCAAAGTAGTATTAATATCACAAGATTCTGCACTAGTGGTGGGAGCAATCGGAGTGCCAATAAAATCATTGTTGTTTGTATTTGAGAAAATCACACAACTTGGTGTTCTCTTGAGCCATGGTGACTATGCTACAAGATTGCACTCAAAAATAGATCCGGCAAGAAAACTGCGAACGAAAAAAAGGCGAATAAAACAACAAATTTTGTGAAGTGGGGGAGAGGAAAATGAGAGGCAAATGGAAAATGATGTAAATTGCAAGGAGATGAGATTTGTGATTAGGAACCTGGTAGATGTAGATGATCCTCCCTGGCAATGGCACCAGAAATTTCTTTTGATGCAGCTTGAAGCTACGTCGGTATTTCCCCAAAGAAGAAGGGATGATGCAGCACAGCGAAGGTAGGTATTTCCCTCAGTGATGAAACCAAGGTTATCGAAACAGTAGGAAAACCAGGAAATACTACGTAAACAACATCTGCACACAAATAACAAATACTCGCAACCTGTAAAAGGGGTTGTAAATACCTTTCGGGTAATGGTGCCACAAATTGGCAAACGGGCGTGAGCGAGTTGTAAATATTGATAGATCGAATGCCAAATAAAATAAATTTCAGCAAGGTATTTTTGTATTTTTGGTTTAATAGATCTGAAAATAAAAGGCTAATAAAATACATCGCAAAGGCAAATAATATGAGAAAGAGACCCGGGGGCCGTAGATTTCACTAGTGGCTTCTCTCAAGAAAAAATAGCAAACGGTGGGTGAAAAAATTACTGTTGGGCAATTGATAGAACTTCAAATAATCATGATGATATCCAGGAAATGATCATTATATAGGCATCACATCCAAGATTAGTAGACCGACTCCTGCCTGCATCTACTACTATTACACCACACATCGACCGCTATCCAACATGCATCTAGTGTATTAAGTTCATGGACAAACGGAGTAATGCAATAAGAACGAGGACATGATGTAGACAAGATCTATTTATGTAGAAATAGACCCCGTCGTTTTATCCTTAGTAGCAACGATACATACATGTCGGTTCCCCTTCCGTGACTAGGATCAAGCACCGTAAGATCGAACACACTACAAAGCACCTCTTCCCATTGCAAGATAAATTGATCAAGTTGGCCAAACAAAACCCAAATATCATAGAAGAAATACGAGGCTGTAAGCAATCATGCATATAAGGGATCAAAGAAACTCAAATAACTTTCATGGATAAAAAGAGATAGATCTGATCATAAACTCAAAGTTCATCAGATCCCAACAAACACACCGCAAAAGAGTTACATCATATGGATCTCCAAGAGACCATTGTATTGAGAATCAAACGAGAGAGAGGAAGCCATCTAGATACTAACTACGGACCCGAAGGTCTACAAAGAACTACTCAGGCATCATTGGAGAGGCACCAATGGAAGTGGTGAACCCCTCTGTGTTGGTCTCTAGATTGGATCTAGTGGTTCTAGACTCTGCGGTGGCTGGAATTGATTTTTGTCGACCCCCCTAGAGTTTCTGGAATATTAGGGTATTTAAAGATCAAAGAGGCGGTCCGGGGGGCACCCGAGGTGGGCACAACCCACCAGGGCGCGCCTGGGCCCCCAGGCGCACCCTGGTGGGTTGTGCTCCCCTTGGAGCACCCCCAGGCGCTTCTCCGGCTCATTGGGTGTCTTTTGGTCCAAAAGATCCACAAAAGGTTTCACTGTGTTTGGACTCCGTTTGATATTGATTACCTATGATGTAAAAACATGCAAAAACAACTACTGACACTTGGCACTATGTCAATAGGTTAGTACCAAAAAGTGATATAAAATGACTATAAAATGATTATAAAACATCCAAGAATGATAATATAATAGCATGGAACAATTAAAAATTATAGATACATTGGGTACGTACTAGGGTGCAACGCAAACATGACAAGAGTGATGTACAGTCAAAACCGATTAACCGGTCGTCACCAGAACCACTATTCACACCAGAACCTTCGCTGCTCGGCTACGACAGCCACCGCCCCAAAACTACACCTCCTCTCTAGCCCATTCCCCCACCTTTCGATCCCCTAGCCCGCATCAAGCGTCCCCTAATTCGCCGGAAAGCCATGGTGCACCGCAAGATCACGTACTACAAGATGCTAACGCCAGAGCGTCACGCAGAAATCGCGGCAGCGGTCGGTGCCACAGACCTCCGTTCCCAAGCTCGCTTTGCGGCGGGCCAATACCCGAGTTCTCTGGAACCAAGCTCAGAGGAGGAGGAAGCCGATCCAATGTTCATGGCAGAGGTCGTGGGGCAGAAGGCCCCCGATGCGTATGAGATGATGGACGTCGACTTCGTGCCGGCGTCCGGCTCCCCCATGGTGCAGGCGGACCAGCGGTTCAACCTGGTGATACTAAAGGAGGACCGGGAGGCGGAGGCTCAACTCGACGCAGAGCGCGGAGCGTGCGCATGCCGCTGCCATCAGGCCCTCCTGCAGGCAGAACCGGATGTCATGGATGTGAACCGGGCAACGGAGGCTCAACTTGACGCGGAGCGCGCGGATGCCGCTGCCATCGAGGCCCTCCTGCAGGTGGAACCGGACGTCCTGGACTTGAACTGGGCGGCAGAGGCTCAACTCTACATGGAGCGCGCGGATGCCACTACCACCGAGGCCCTCCTGCAGGAAGAACTGGACGTCCTGGACTTGGACCGGGCAGTGGAGGCTCAACCCGATGCGGAGCGCGCGGATGCCGCTGCCATCGAGGCCCTCCTGCAGGCGGAACCAGATGTCCTGAACTTGAACCGGGCGGTGCTCTCATTCATGCAAAGCACCCGCACGCTCCGCTTGAACGAGCGGTTGGAGGCCGAGGACAACCATTGAGGACAACCACGGTGCAAAGACACACGTCGGCAGCTATGGCTTGTTCGCGTCAGTGGCCAAAGAAGTCGAGGTCGTCTCGTTCCGCGAGCAATGATAGTTTTTGTTGTTTTTAGGGATCTTTTGTTGTGCAAAAACATATATTTATGCAAGTCGCCTGACTTTCATCATTTGGTTCAGTCGACCATTTCAAGCGGTTGGATGAATATCCTACGTCTCCTAACCCTTCTTCCTCACCTCTTCTTCTTCCCCAACAAACCAGCGCATGGGCCGTACGAATCTTCCCCAACATGTGGTTGGATAAACATATTGTATGAATGGAAATTGTGTGTCAGCGGTAGGATGGCTGAGTTTGGTTTGATCACATGCGGTAGCACGTGTTAGTGAGGGTGTGTTCCCTTGGTTGGGTTTGCGGCGTGCAGGAGCGACTGTGTGAGGGTGCGGTGCGACCACGACAGCCATGCACAAGTGTACCTCCTTTCCATTTTGAAAACTTTAGGCAAGGTTGGCAAAAATGTGTGGTAAAGTATGGCAATGCAAGGCCTAGACCCAAACGGGATACAAGTTCGAATATGATGTGACGGCGAGAGATGCCCTTGAGTGTCTATATGCTAGGGGGAGGGGATAGAGGCATGTTAAGAAAATATTTTGTGTGTGTCGGCGTCCTGGGAACGGGGGTACCCAGGACTTCCCTGCCTGCGGCCCACGGCGTAGCTCCGTCAAAGGCCCGGTACGGCCCAGCTTTAGCAACAACAACTCAAGACCCTCGTGAGGGGCCAAGCCTCACAAGGCGGATGACACCGAGACCTCCCTGGGGGGCGGCCTCGCTAGGCTGGCTCCTGAGGAGTGGAGATATCAAGGCGAGGTGCACCTCGCGAGGTTCACATGACGTGAGCCATGACGACCAAGGCCAGGCGAGCGCCAGCGGGCGCAGTGTACCAGTTTCCCCTTAAGGAGGCAAGCATAGGCGCGGAGTCCCGAGGAATCAAGCAAAGGTTTCCATATCGGTGCAACCAGACTAAGACCTCCTGGGCAGCAGGAAAGAGGTCATCGCGGAGCCCACCTTGGCGTCACCACCAGAGGCTTTCGCAAGCAAAGACTACTTTTGTCAGGATAACTTGTACTAGTTGTCCCCCTTCAAATTTGGCCATTGTGGGATCCCTTCCCGCCTTACATTTGGGAAGAGGATCAAGGCCACTATAAATAGGACGTAGCCACCACCATAGAGGGGGGATCATTCAGATCATCCTCTCATCCACCAGCTCATCGAGCTCAAGAACACCTCACCTCCTGAGGTTGTGCCACCACTATACTAGTTCATCCTCAACCCCTCGAGGCAATCCACCACAAAGCTAGACTAGGGTATTACACCGCAAGGTGGCGCAAACTAGGATAAAATAGTTGTGTCTCTTGTCCCTTGGGTTCGTCGAGCTAGGCCGTGGAATCGTTGAGCGGGCAGATTGGGAAGGGAGAGTTCTCCGCACGCACCTTGGTGTTTGAACCTCTCAAGGGTCTGCGAAACCCTGAATCCGACATTTGGCGCACCAGGTAGGGGAGCGTCGAAGCCTCACTTCTCCGTCCGCTTCGGCTCGCCAACCTGCTCCCATGGCAAGCACTGCCCCGCCGACTGGGCCGACGAGCGCGCACGGAGGTGCTGCGGGCCTTCGGGCTTTCACCCCCGCCTTGCGACAGGTATAGTGGCCGCCTAAGTTCGGGATGGAGATGTCACCTTGCTACAATGGCACGACAGATCTGGCAGGTTTCCTACAGGCCTACGAGGAGGCCATTTGGGCAGCCGGCAGCGACGACAAGGTCATGGCCAACTGGTTCCCCATGGCCCTCACTGGCGTACTGCGCACCTGGCTTCTCAGCCTGCCAGGGTCTTCTGTGACCTCCTGGGAGGAGCTACGTGGCCTCTTCGTCACACACTTCGCAGCACCGGTGCCCCACCCTGTCGCAGCCCTCCTCGGCAGTTCTCAGGTGCCGCCCTCGGACCGCCACATCAAGCAGTTCTTCCGCCAAGTGGGTGCCGCCCGCGTGCTGCAGGGAGCTCCTCCAGGATGAGCGACACCAGAGGCGGACCTCACCTTCGACTCAAGAGACCATCCTGTGACCACCGCGGGCGCAGGCACGCTCCCGATGCTCTGCACCCCCACCATCTACAACGTAGCGGTAACCAAGACCCTCATTGACGGTGGGGTCGGGCTCAATGTGCTCTCCATGGAAGCTTTCGGCTTGCTTCACGTGTCACATGGCTGGCTCCGCCCAACCAAGCCGTTTTCCGGGGTCGGCGGCGGCTCCACCAGCCCCCTGGGGCAGATCCGCCTCCCCGTCACCTTCGGCACCCGCAACAACTACCACACTGAGATCATCGACTTTGCCATCACCCGCATCGGCCTCTTGTTGACAGAGGCGAAGGTGTCCCGATGTTTCGATGAGATAGATATCATTTTCTATGGGAGTCGACTTTGACGATCCAACAACGAGTGTGTGAAGACGTCGCGCCTTAGCAATCGCAAAACCAACTTTTGAGGGTTATTGACCACGCCGGAGCACAATCAACCTGACCACGAGGGTCTATTTCCTGCGAGCAAACGAAGAACAAGCAAGAAACTGAGATTGCAATCTGGATATTGCAAATTAAAGAGGAAAGCTTTATTAATGAAGGTGGGGTTCTGTGACGTCTTGGTCTGGTCGTTGGACACAAACGAAGTACGCGAAGTTGCAGCTATGGCGAACTTTTAATCTAAACAAAACCCGAAGTCTAAACGACGCCCTAAGGGCTGTATATATGGAGGAAGAGGGGGGAATTTCGTGGCCCTTGGAGGAGGGTTCGGAAACCAACCCTAACTCTTGTTTCCCCACACATACGGACTCTAAAATCAGCCTATACTTAAGTATTTCGAAAATACATGGGCCTGGCCCAATAATAAGGTGACGCAGCACCTAGAATAACCTCTGGACGAAATTTATGAAGTGGTGTCTTGTATATTTCATCCAAGGCTTCATGCACTCCTTATGGTGGCTTCAAAGTCCTGAAATCATCACTTGTAACTCCGTTCTTGATCCCCTTGCACATGCCATCATCTCCATGCTTGAACTTGCTCCAAAGTTCATCTTTCTTGTCCAAGCTAGGCCCTTCATTTGTAAGCAAAACAAATGTATCCAATTTAGGCAACATCATATTCTCATGAACATTAGAATCATTGCCAAGAAACGGAAGTACCTGATAATTCAATTGGCATGCGCGAGCTCTAGTAATTGGTCCAGTATGTATAGTAGTAGGGGATGTGGGTGTAACAATGGTATTGATGTCCTCATGAAAGTTCATCTTGCTCACCCAAATAAGGCTTCAAATCTGCAATGTTAAAAGTGGGACTAACCCCAAAATCTGCAGGCAGCTCAAGTTTTATGCATTATCATTTATTTTCTCTCACACCTTAAAAGGAAAATCAACACATGGCATTAGCTTTGATTTATGCAAATTAGGAAATCTATCCTTATGCAAATGTAACCAAACAAGATCTCCAGGTGCAAACACGACATGTTTTCTACCCTTATCTCCAGCAAGTTTATATTTAGCATTCATATGCTCAATGTTTTCCTTAGTTAACTCATGCATTTTTAAAATCAATTCAGCATGTTCTTTAGCATCAAATTTAACATTCTCCGAAGATGGAAGAGGCAACAAATCAATAGGTGCACAAGGTAGGAAACCATACACAATTTCAAAAGGGCACATCTTAGTAGTAGAATGCAATGAACGATTATAAGAAAATTCAATATGAGGCAAGCATTCTTCCCACATTTTCTTATTATTCTTCAAAACAGCCCTAAGCATAGTAGACAATGTTCTATTGACTACTTCAGTTTGTCCGTCAGTTTGGGGGTGACAAGTAGTACTAAAAAGCATTTTAGCCCCCAACTTAGCCCATAAACATCTCCAAAAATGGCTAAGAAATTTAGTATCACGATCTGAAACAATAGTGTTTGGCACACCATGCAAGCGAATAATTTCACGAAAGAACGAATCAGCAACATTAACAGCATCATCGCTTTTATGACATGGTATAAAGTGTGCCATTTTCGAGAACCTATCCACGACAACAAATATGCTATCCCTCCCCTTCTTTGTTTGAGGTAAACCTAAAACAAAGTCCATAGATATATCCTCCCAAGGAACACTAGGTTCAGGCAAAGGCATATATAAACCATGAGGATTGAGTCATGACTTAGCTTTTTGACATGTAGTGCAGCGAGCAATAAAACGCTCAACCTCCTGTCTCATCTTTGGCCAAAAGAATTGTGTAGCAAGTATATCCTCCGTCTTCTTAACGCCAAAGTGTCCCATTAATCCTCCTCCATGCGCCTCCGGCAACAACAAAAGACAAACGGAGCCAGCTGGAATGCATAGCTTGTTAGCACGAAACACAAATCCATCGTTAAGAATGAACTTGTTCTAGGTTCTCCCTTCCTTAAAATTCTGTAATACATCTTTAAATTCAGCATCATGCACATATTGATCTTTGATGGTCTCCAAACCAAATATTTTAAAGTCAAGTTATGAAAGCATAGTATAACGACGAGACAATGCATCAGCAATAACATTTTATTTACCCTTCTTGTGTTTAATGACATAAGGGAAAGTCTCAATGAATTCAACCCATTTAGCATGTCTACGGTTGAGTTTTGCTTGACTTAATGTATTTCAAAGATTCATGATCAGAACGTATAACAAATTACTTGGGCCATAAATAGTGTTGCCATGTTTCTAAGGTCCAAGCAAGAGCATATAATTATTTATCATAAGTAGAACAGTTCAGACTAGGCCCACTCAATTTTTCAGAAAAGTATGCAACATGTTTGCCATCTTGTGATAACACACCTCCTAATCCAATTCCACTAGCATCACATTCAAGCTCAAAAGTCTTATTAAAATCAGGAAGCTGGAGTAAAGGAGCATGTGTTAACTTATCTTTCAATACCGTTAAGGCATCTTCCTGTGCGGTACCCCAAACAAAAGGCACATCCTTCTTTGTAAGCTCGTTGAGAGGTGCAGCAATGGTGCTGAAATCTCTCACAAAACGCATATAGAAACCAGCGAGGCCAAGGAAACTCCTCACTTGTGTGACCGTTTTGGGCTGCGGACAACTCTCAATAGCTTCAATCTTGGCTTTATCAACTTCAATTCCCTGTGGAGTAACAACATAGCCCAGAAAAGATACTCGGTCGGTGCAAAAGGTGCACTTTCCAAGGTTACCAAACAAACGTGCATCACGTAGAGCAATAAAAATAGCACGTAAATGTTCCAAATGTTCCTCCAAAGATTTACGATAAATCAGTATATCATCAAAATAGACTACCACAAATCGTCCAATGAAAGCACGTAAAACTTTGTTCATTAACCTCATGAAAGTACTAGGTGCATTAGTTAACCCAAAAGGCATGACTAACCACTCATATAAACCAAACTTAGTTTTAAATGCGGTTTTCCATTCATCTCCCAATTTCATATGAATTTGATGGTATCCACTACGCAAATCAACTTTGGAGAATATTGTAGAGCCACTCAATTCATCAAGCATATCATCTAGCCTAGGAATAGGATAACAAATAGTAATATTCGCTCTACAGTAAATATTCAAAAAAACGAATAGTAATATTATTAATGCCTCTACAATCAACACACATACGCGACGTACCATCCATTTTACGCACTAGTATAATCGAAACAACACAAGGACTAATATATTCACGTATATAACCTTTGTCGAGCAGCTCCTGTACTTGACGCATAATCTCCTTCGTCTCCTCTAGATTAGTACTGTATGGTGCATGGTTGGGTAGCGATGCACCGGGAATTAAGTCAGTTTGATGCTCAATACCTCGAATAGGTGGTAATCCTGGTGGCACGTCTTGTGGAAAGACGTCAGCAGACTCCTGCAAAATGTGAGTGGCAGCAGGGGGCAAAGAGGAAGGCACGTCCTCGAATGAAAATAATGCCTCTTTGCACACAAAAGCATAGCGAACAGATTTGTTGAAATCTAGCTCATCAATATCAGATTTTGTGGCAAGTAAACATGCACTTTTCAATTTAATTTCAGAAGCAACACTAGATTGTTTAGTATTAGGCTTCATTTGTTGCTCAAATTCTTTGGCCACAATCTGATTTTCACTCTTATTTTTCTCCTGTTTTGCTTTATTAGCTCTATTAATATCATCTTTCAAAATGGAATCAGGAGTCACATGAAGCAAAGTAATATGGCTATCCTTATGAACAAGAGAATACTGATTATTTCTACCATGGTGTATAGAATTTTTATCAAATTGCCATGGTCTACCAAGTAATAAGGAACATGCTTGCATGGGTACCACATCACAGTCAACATAATCAACATATGTAGAGATACTAAAATGCACACGAATAGTACATGTTACCTTAACCTTGCTGCTGTTGTTGAACCAATGGATGTAGTAAGGATGTGGATGTGGTCTTGTGGTGAGAGATAGCTTCTCCACCATCTCCATGCTAGCCAAGTTGTTGCAGCTCCCTCCATCTATGATGACGCGAATAGAACGTTCCTTCACAACTCCCTTTTTATGGAACAAATTATGCCTCTGATTTTGCTCAGCTTGTGTAACCTGCACACTCAAAACACGTTGAGCAACTAAACATTCATACTTGTCAGCATCTTCAGCAGCCATGTATGGCGTCTCATGATCAGAATCATCTCCACCGTGTTCTTCATGTGTAATAAGAGCCAAAGTCTCCTCATCATAGTCACTAGCGGACTCATACCCACCATCCTCAGTTGAAATCATCACACGCTGAGATTTGCATTCTCTCGCAAAATGTCCTCTTCCCTTACAACAATGACAAATAATATCACTTGTGTTCTCTCTTGATGCCATGGAAGAAGAAGAGCTATGCGCAGGCCCGGCAGGTGTGCTCTTGGCAGATAGTGGTGGTTGTGCCTGCTTTCTTGTATCATGACTGGAGGTGGAACCTGATGGAGGTGCTGGTGCAGTGGAAGTAGAGGATACACGTGGTGTCCATGATGAAGATCGACCTGCAAAAAAGTTAGTTCACGCCAATGCATGTCGATCATGCACTTCACGTTCAGCTTTACAAGCAAGATGGAATAAATGAGTGATATTATTATACTCCTTATACTCTAGAATGGTCTGAATCTATCTATTTAATCCACCCATAAAACGTGCAAGCATAGCTTCATTCTCCTCAACAATACCACATCTAATCATAACAGTTTGTAATTCCTGATAATATTCTTCTAGAAAAAAAATTCCTTGTCTTAAACGCTGCAATTTTTCAAGTAATTCACGTTGATAATATGGTGGAACCCAACGAGTATGCATAGCAGTTTTCAAAGAAGCCCAAGTAGCTGGAATAGGATACAATCTACAATGTTCAGACCACGAAACACATGCAAAGCTAGTGAAAGCAAAAACAACAGCAGGAACACGTCTCTCCTCAGGATATTTCAAACATATAAATCATTGTTCAGTTTCTAACTCCCAAGTAAGATATATATCAGGAACATATCTACCCTCAAATGGTGGAATATTCAATTTCAGTTTAGGGAGATGGTCATGATCTCGTACCTAATAGGGAGCCCTACCGTTGTCATTATTTGCATGTGGACGACCTGGTGGTTGTGGTGCTGGTGGTTGCACGTAGTTCTGATTTTGATCAACCTCATCCTTGTAATCTCCCACATAATCATCCTCCTCCGCATCAGCAGCAGGAGCCACAGAAGAATCAATAGCGGCACCAACAGTTTGACTAGGCACAAGAGGGACACGGCTCGCTCGGAGGAGGGCTATTTCGCGACGTGGAGGTAGTCGTCGTCGTCGTTGTTGTTGTAGAGGTGCATTGGGTGCAGCGGTGGTGGTGGTGGAAGACGCGCGAGCAATTCATTAAACTTGTTACCGAGATTTGTTTCGAACGTCTTCTCCATGCCATCTATCTTCTCCATGGCCTCTTCAAATCTGTTTAGCACATCTTGCACCTATCCACTCATCATTTGCTGAAATTTATCATGCAACTCATTATCCGTCATGTTCTCCCAGTCAGTCTCATCGGCTTGTGATCCTGCCATGGTTAGCAGCAATAGAAACATACAAGAATATGATCCTACAGACTACTAACAAGGTGGTGGTGGGCGTCACAAATCCGTCAAGCAAATCTCAAATTCTTACCAGTTCTTACCCAGCAGCAGGCGATGATCGGCAACCGTCGTAGTCAAAACTCTCAAAGCTTGGATAGAGCGATTACCAGGGAGAGTCAAACACACGACGTAGATGTATGTGGAGCTAGGAAAGCTGATAATATGGTAGCAAAAAGGGTCAGCAATAATCAATTCAAAGTTGCAAAGTTTAATAAACGCTCAACGACGGTACTGTGCTGGTCCTAGGCTAGACCGTGCTAGAGACGCGAGCCTAGAACACTAACAAAATCACGATGCTGCATGTAAACAAGGGAGGAGCACGCTCTGATTTTTTTCACTTATTTTCCTCTCTTTTTTGCTCCGCAGCATTTTTTTTTGAAAAAGTCTACAAATGGTCTAAAAACTGCCTAGCCAGGAATTTTCCAGACTTAGTATTTTTTTGAGTTTGGAACTATTTTTGTACTGCGGGTAGGACGGAAGTTGGGGAGTCTGACTCTGTCACGACTCCGAGTATGGCATGATAGGGAAATCGAAAACAAAGCGACAAATATTGGACTCGGACTAGGACTGGTGGCGGAGATGAATCTGGTGGAAACTCGGACTGGTGACGGATATATGTAGGGCCGTGGAACTCGGACTGGTGGCGAATCGGTGATGGAGGTGGACCCGGATTATCATGATGGCGGTGGATATGTGGTAAAGGCAACGGTGATGACGGTGGTGGTATATGGCAGCGGTGATGACGATGGTGGTATATGACAGCGGTGATGACGATGGTGGTATATGGCAGCGGTGATGACGATGGTGGTATATGACAGCGGTGATGACGATGGTGGTATATGGCAGCAGTGATGACGATGGTAGTATATGGCAGCAGTGATGACGATGGTGGTATATGGCAGCAGTGATGACGATGGTGGTATATGGCAGTGGTGATGACGATGGTGGTATATGGTAGCGGGGATGACAATGGTGCGGCGGCGGTGTGACAACTTGTGAATAGAACTCAAAACTCTAAAGGACTAGACACTAAGACCAGCAACTAGACACGACGATGTAACCGCAAATTCAACAATTCAAAACCCTAAAAAGATTATGCAAAGGCTCAGATTGGTTCGGATATGATTAACTAACCCTAATTTTTTTGGCTTTTTCGTGGACTGTAGGTATGAAGAACAAACTCGATCTAAACTACGAAAAACTGTAAAATCTCATCGAGCAACTTGGAAATCTGATACCACTTGATAGAGGTGAAGGTGTCCCGATGTTTCGATGAGATAGATATCATTTTCTGTGGGAGTCGACTTTGATGATCCGACTATGAACGTGCGAAGACGTCGCGCCTCAGCAATCGCTAAACCAATTTCCGAGGGTTATTGACCATGCCGGAGCACGATCAACCTGACCACGAGGGTCTATTTCCTGCGAGCAAACGAAGAACAAGCAAGAAACTAAGATTGCAACCTGGATATTGCGAATTAAAGAGGAAAGCTTTATTAATGAAGGTGGGGGTCTGTGACGTCTTGGTTTGGTTGTTGGACACAAATGAAGTACGCGAAGTTGCAACTATCACTACAAAAAAATACACTTTCGTGATGATACGTGTTAGTCACAGTAGGTCGCTTTTTTGTCATGCATGTACATCCATGACAAATTTATGACAGAATCAAGATAGTCATACCTGTGCTGTTGTAGAAGTGTTCCATGACATTACCAAAATTATCATCACGGAAGTGTCCACTTCCATGATGATAAATCGCGCGTCACAGAAGTGCTTTCGTCAAGGGTGACCAACACGTGGCATCCACCGTAACGGAACGTCGTTAAGCTATCAGGCCGGCTTTTGGATCCGATAACCCGTTAACAGCCCTGACCAATGGGAAATTTCCAAGTGTAAAATTCTTATTGGCCGGACGAAACACGTGTCAGCTCGTCAGTGGGTCAGATAGGCGCCTATGATACGTCGACACGTGGCCCGGCCCAATAGAGGCCCATTCCTGTAAAAAGGTCGGCCCGTTTGACTTGGTCAAAGGTGGCGGGCCGGCCCATGGAAAGCCTGTCAACGGCTGTTCGAATATAGCCCATTTACAGCCCGCTAACCCAGGGCCCGTTACGCCCTATCCGAATTAGACCCAGTAGCGTCATCTGGGCCATCCAATATGATTCCAGCCCGTTTTCACTTCTGGCCCATGTATGGCCCATGACGTCTTTCGGCCCATATGAGGCCCTATGTAACTCTTGGCCTACTAACGGCCCGTGGTGAAACTGGCCCGTAATGAACAGTGTATCACTTTACACCCATTAACGGCCAGTGGTGAAACTGGCCCGTAATGAACAGTGCATCACTTTATACCCATTAACGACCCGTTATTCCGTTGGGCCGTTTCCAGCCCATGTTATCTTTCGGCCTTCTCAGAGCCCATTTATTATTGGGCTCATTTCCAGCATTCATTTACTTACGGCCTGTTAGAGTCATTTTCTGCTTGTGGGCCAAATTCAGCCCGTGGTTACAGTCGGCCCGTTTGTGGTCCGTTAATACGTTGGGCCGATTTCATAGCGTCATCAAATACGGCCTATTAACGATGGCCCATTATGGTCGGCCTATGAACGGACGATTCTAACTCTAGCCCGTTTACGGCCATAATGCGGTCTGTTTGGCCCATGTTTGGCCAATCGATTATATGGCCCGTATAAGGCCCATTGATAATACGGCCCGCAGAAGGACCATTGTTTCTACGGCCCGTAGAAGGCCCATTGTTTCTACGGCCCATAGAAGGCCCACTGTTTCTACGGCCAGTAGGAGGCCCAGTGTCACTACAGTAAATATTAGCCCATGGTTATTGTGGCCTAGTTTAAAAAATAGGTTATTGCAGCCACTAGCTAACCGCGAAAAAAGAGCTGCAATGACTACAAGAAAACAAATAAACAAGACAACAAGGAAATAAATACGCAAGCAACTAGCGCTAGGCTATCACGGCTATTACACATATTACATCCACTAAGCATCAAAGTTCGCCACTAGTGCAAATATAGGGAACAAAGCAGCATATCATATACACTGGTTGTCAAAGTTGGCGACTAGCGCAAATAAACGCCGCAGCAAAACAAATCCAGAACTGAAACCACTTCAGAAGATCTCAAGAAACAATATCCTGGGTACCCATAATGCTGGCAAGATGCTTAGCAAGCTTATTAACTTTCTCTTGTTTGGCGCTTAAATCCTCCAGCGCTTGCTGTTGCACCAGAAAATATGCATCTGAATTCTGCAGGGACTTCCTCAGTCCTTCAGCTTCCTGTCGCAGCACATCTGATTGATGTCTTTCAACTTGAAGTTGAGACTCAAGAAGATGAACTGATGCAGGCAGCGAGTTCGAAGAGCTTGTGCCAGCAGTAGTGGCCAGTAACTCGAACACTACATCAAGACAGGACTTTTGGGTTCCCTCACTGTTGTCAAGATAGTTTTTATCAGCTTTCTTGGAGACCAACAGGGATGTTTCACTATCTTGAACCTTATCTGCATTACTTCCTTTATCATTGGATAACGTGGTACTGTTCTCCAATATTTTGTCCGCATTCTAAAAGAGAAACAAGCAGACACATCACATGTTTACCATGTTGTATATGAAACTCATTTTGGTAAATGAGTTCAGTAGTAAAGTGGACAGGATAACAGCATGAAACAAACATATATCTATGTACCATGGTCACTTTATGGTCTATATCATTCTAGTTTTTGTTGCCAAATCAAGATAGAGACACAGTTCAAATAATATTTGTTCAAGACAAAGCAGAATAGACAGAATATAAGTGTGGGTAACTATAGAGCAACAACAACACTTGTAATGTGCATGACATGAGAACATAAATGTTTATTCAATTGAAACTGAAATCAACATAGAGCAGGTTACAACAGCAAACCAGTTAAAGAAACAAGTTTAAAACATACCTGTTGCGTCATTGGAGTTTCAATTCCATCCTTCAAATTTGAAAATAGTTGGTATGAGTAAATACAGTCATGCAAGAGCAAAGGAGTATGAACATAGCTACAGAACCTGACCTGAGAACAAATCTTCTTGTCCTTTAAGCGTTGAGTTGGGATTCGGAGTGGTGGTCCTCTTGCTTTGGGCACTACATTTCCCTTACTAACTGCTCGTGTTTGGGTGCTCTGTGGTGGAGACGGTGTTGTGTCAACTGGAACTGGGTTACTATCTGCCGGGGTTGGGGTTAGAAGGGGTGTAGCTGGTTCTCTATCCAACTGGGTAGGGGTACAATCTGCGAGAGTCTGGGTTATGTGCGGTGGATCTGGTCCATGGGCAAGTACAACTGTGGTTCTATCTGCATCAACTGGTAGCACTATCTTTTCTGAAGACCGTGTTGTTACTCCCTTAGATACTGCCATCACGCTCTCCAATTCAAATGGCTGATAAGCAAGAAAATTAATTGAAAGTATAGACATTGTATGATAGACAGGTGCAATGGATAGTGGGGAATAAAAGAGGGCACGAAATAATTCATATTTATGTTGTCTAACCAAATAGGATAGCATGACACAATTTCACATATATGATGGCTAACTAAACAGGATAGCATGACACAATTTCACATTATGATGGCTAACTAAAAAAGATGGAAAGACATAGTTCAAAATATGAGACTATGTAAACAGGATGACATGACATAACTATATAATGTGTTTATTAAATAGGTTGGCATGCCATAATTCACATACATTCACGGATAGAATGTCATAATTCAAAATATGATGACTGTAAACACTAAATAGGATGAGATGATATAACTAGATGATGTCTTTATTAAATGGGTTGCCATGCCATAATTCAAATAGATGATGTGTATGTACTATGTAAACATGATGGCATGATATAATTCAAATATATGATTTATATAGTAAGCAAGTAAGCAGATGGCAATCCATATATGATGTAAAAACTAAGCAATGCAAGACAACATGCATGACATGGGTAATATAACCCTGACAAGTTTGATCATAGATCTCAGGGAGAAAATAGGACTGGTCATCAGTCTCTGAATCCTCCTCTAAGGAGCTCTCTATAACCAGCAAGATGTCTGCTTCAGCAGGTAGCATTGCCTGCTCTGAATACCTTGTTTTCACTCCAGATACTTCCATCACCGCTTCAAATGGCTGATGCACAGGAAGAGTAGTTGAATATACAATCGTTGTCGACAAATGGAACACGTAATACAAAAAAATGATAGCATGGTATAATTCACATACATGATGATTGGCTAAACAGCATGGCATTGCATAATTCACATATATAATGCCTTTGCAACAAGATAGCATTGTATAATTCACATATATAATGTCTTCAACAAGATGGCAATGCATAATTCACATATATGGTAATTAGTCACTGAACAGGTGGCATTCACACAAAGCATGTCTAAACTAATCAAATGACATAGCAATGCGAGACACCATACACACTATATGAGCAACATAACCCTGCCAAGTTAGAGCATACACCTCGGGGGGGAATAGGACTGGTCATCTGTCTCTAAATCCTCCTCCGAGGAGCTATCCGTAACTAGCGAGATATGCGCTTCGTCAGATAGCATACTCTGCTCTGAAGACCTTGTTTTCACTCCAGAATTTGCCATCACCGTGTCAAGTGGCTGATGCACATGAAGAGCAGTTGAATGTAATAACATTTTTGACAAATGTAATATGTAACACAAAAAAAGGATGGCCTGATATAATTTACATATAAGATGACTGGCTAAGCAGGATGGCATTGCAAAATTCACATATATGATGCCTAGCTAAACAAGATGGCGTTGCATAATTCACATAAACGATGAATAAACTAAATAGATGGCATTCACACAAAGGATGTCTAAACTAAGCAGATGACATATTTGATGTATAAAGTAAGCAATGCAAGACACCATATGCATGATATAACCAACATCAGCATGCCAAGTTAGAGCGAAGACCTCAGGGGGTAAATAGGAGTTGTCTTCTCCTTCTGAATCCCCCTCAGAACAGATGTCTTCCTCTCGATTACAATCCGAAATGCGTGGAGGGGGGGCTGCCTTTGCGCCTACCATGGAGCGATGTATGCATGAAATTTTATTGCCATGCAAGGCTCGTCTCTTTTGCTCTACATGTTCAGTTCCATTGTTTACAATAACTGTCATGCATAGGAATAAAACATAGTGAGATTATGTAAGGAGTGCATACAGAAATCCAGAGTGATGGTAGCAACCTGTGGATAGACCCAAAACCAATAATAGCAGGCAGATAATGGCTTCAGTTAAAAAATACAGATAATGGCTTCTTTACTGTTTGTTTCCCACCCAACATGAAACTCATAGTAGACACCGGAGATTAACCAGATAGTAGATAGATACTATTGATAGCGGCCCCGATATGTACCCCACAACCATTTAAAAACTCAAGTTTGACCATTAGTTTGGAGCTGACTCAGAGTCTAATCAGTGAACAAGACGATAAAGTAGCATGTAATATTAAGCAATGCATAATGTAAGCAGACACGAAAGAGTGAGACCTCTCTTGCGGACCCGTGTAGTCCTCGAGGTCATCTGCTCGGTTGATGACGGTAGTGCAGTTTTCATGGCTGGCAGCGGCGGGGAAGAAGATCTGAGGCGGCGAAAGACAGTCTGGAGGCCGGATCCCTGTTGTGCTGGACCCTTCTGTCGTTGGAGCAGCTGAGCTGGAGTGGACGACGGCGCAGCAGGAGCGGGATAAACCACGCAAGGTTTTCTTTGACAACTATCTATAAGAGAAGTAATTCTGTAAGGGCTCATTTGAATTGGAGGATTCCAACAATGCAGGGATAGGAAATAGACAGGAATAGGATAGGAATGCACATGCAAACCATAGAATTTAAAAACACAGGATTTCTGCCAATCTGGGTGTTTGATTCACAACAATTGGAAGATCACAGGATGCAAAGAAGCATGGTGACATTAAGTCAAATCACAAGAAAATGTACGGTTATAATGCTATTATGCTACTATCTCTTAGTCTTGTGCTTCATGAATAGAAATTTGAAAAGGAGGACAAGTGAAAATTAAAATTCCTACGTTTTTTTCTTTCAAGGAGACACTAAAGGAACAAATCCGTGTGCTAAGTGGACAATATATATAACATGTAGAGTAAAAAGAGATGCAACAAGTGTAGAACCTCTTTGGTGAAGCCATGTCGATCTCAGCGTGATTAGGTTGGCCGGTGAGGATGCTCCGGCTGACTTGGCTATCGCAGGAGGGGAAGAAGATCTTAGGTGTCTGGAGATGGAGCCCGAGGTACTGCTCCGCTGTGATGGAGGGCTTCGTCGTTGGAGCAGCTCCGGTGAGTTGTACGACGCCGAGGCTGAAGCAGGACAAGAGAGACAACGAACAACGTTAACCCGAGTGGAATTCTAATAGCATCTCCAATACATGACGTAAAATACATAACCACAAAGTGCTAGATGGAAAATACATCAGCCGCTCATCTCTGAACTTCACTGTCGAAACTGAATTAACTGTCGAAACTGAACTTAACTGTCGAAGCTGAACTTAACTGTCGAAACTGAATTTTGCTATCGAAACTGAATTTTGCTGTCGAAACTGACCGCACTAGCAAGGTGAGGCTACACGTCGGTCGATTGACTTTTTCATCTCTGGTCAGTCGATTTTGCAGCCATTGGATACGAAATCAAGGGCCTGCAGTTCATCTTCAACCTCCACCCCCCTGAGTCGGCCAAACAGCAGCCCCCCGCCGCCCACGGCCGGCGGTGCGCCGCCCCACCCACCACGAAAACACTCCCCACCGCCGGTCCGCCGTCGCCCCGGCCATCCCTCTAGGCCACCCCGTGCCGAGCTTTTCCTCTGGCGATCCCCACGCCACCGCCCCGCCAACGCCCCACCACCGCCG
>NC_041380.1:202427255-202436454 GCF_002162155.2 Triticum dicoccoides
TAGCTAAATCGGAGAAGCACCAAGCAAGAGCAAGAGCGAGAGCAGCAGCGCGAGCAAGAGCAGACCAGGGCAGGGGACCGAGAGCAAGAGCAGAGGAGTAGCGCGAGCGAGAGCTAAAGCAGCATCAGGTCCTACTAATGTGGACGTCACCGCCGAGGGAGTGACGCCATGGAGGAAGTGGCCGGTGACGCCGCCGTGGATGGAGTCGCGCCGTGTCGGCTCGGGACCGAGCGCCGGTAGCACCGTGAGATCGAATCAAGAAGAAAATGCGGCGATTAGTGTACAACCTCTTTGGTGGCGCTGATTAGGCTGCAGCTTCATCCAAGGAAATGGTGATGATGATGCTCTTCCGGTGGTGCAGGTGAAGACGGTGGTGTGGGAATGGAGATGGCGCGAAGGACGAGGGGAACGTCAGGGTAGCTCCTTGGAGGTAGAGGACGGGGTGGCTGAACCGGTGGGACGATGAGATCGATGACGGATCCTCATCCGGTACGGTGGATGAGGGACGTCGAGGTGTTGCTGTGGACGACGTCATCGGGGAAGAGGCTCTGGCTGGTTGGCGGACGGAGCAGGGTGTGGGGTTTCGTCGCGGGTTTTCGCGGCCTCGGTGTACGAATGGGTGGGCGGATGGGATGGCAGTGGGGAACCATGGCTTAGAGATGCGCTTGTCCGAAATGTGGGGTAAGTTACGAAAGTACCCCCACCGATTTGAGGCGGTTCTTTCGGTTCAGGGGTACCACGGGCATTTCACGTGTCTGGATTTCACAGGAGGTGGGAGTTTTCGCACGCGTTGTAATTTTGGAATAGCAAGGCGCGGGTTGAGATGGAGGGAGTTGTCGGAGCACAACGAGACAAAGATATATCTTAAATATTTCGGGCTAACAAGGCACGGGTTGAAATTTCCGGACAAGCCTAACGTGTACTGTCCCAAATCAATGCGCCATACAAATGTCATTCAAAACTTTGAATTCATGTTATGTTCAATTAAAATATTTCGCTACGTGTATAATGCATGCAACCTACTACTCAAATGAACGTTTTAGTGCATTCCAAACGTATATACTACCGCTTCAATATGAACTAAATTTGAATTTGTTTCTCTATTTGAATAAGATCTATAGTAATGATTGTTGTGAAGTCAAAGCATTTGAATTCGTTTCTCTGTTTTAATAAGATCTACAATCATCATTATTGTCAAGTTAAACCATCGTTTGTGTATTATCTTCACAGCACACCACATGATTAGTCTCGAGTTACATATGAACTATGTGTACTCCTATATGAACTCCAACTAGATTTTTTGAATCCACTTTATTTTGATTTCAAATCACATTACATTTCTAGCTCTAGCTAGATCTTCATAATCTAAACCATGTCTCATATGTATAATGTGTTTATCACATTATGTATGGTGCCCTGCCCCCTACACCTACAAGTATTTAGATGTGAGTTGCAAACACCACACATTACCACAAATTCAGATAAAATGTGAGAATGTTTGATATATAGTATTGTTTAGATTGTTTGATATTTAGTTGTAAGCTGCGAACGGCACACATTATCACAAATTCAAAAAAATGTGAGATTGTTTGATGTATAGTATGGTTTAGATTGTTCGGCATTTAGCTGTGAGTTGCAAACGCCATGCATTATCACATTATGGTATAACATGTGCACAACACGTGTATCACCACTATATTCATGCATGCAATGTTTAAAACACTATGATCTCGTATTCAAATATATGAATCTGCTTTCATATCAAATTATGATCTTTGTTAGTCTCTTACACCCACACAATCCTCTAACCTTTGTAGCTACCACTAACTTTCTCTCGTGCATGCACACGCCCTCCTCGCCCCCCCCCTCGACATTCTATCCACCTGGCACATTCATTTTTTTCTATAGGTCGTTCTCCCAGAGTCTCCACAACTCCTTTACGACACACACCGATCGATAAACCTCTCCAGCGGTGCCTGCCCACAACATACAAACACACCTTCAATGTCCTCCTTTATGTGTCCTTGCCTCGTGTCTCTCATACGGTCAAACACATGTGTAAACTCTCGCCCCTCTTTTCATCGCTCTCACAACCGCACACTCCTCCCCCTATCTAGCTAGTAGTTGGGCCTCTCGCACCACCTCCTAGCTCCATTCTCTCTATCTATCCGTCTCGCTGGGCCTTATTTGCCTCTAACAAATGGACATACACCGACCGATCTCTCGCTATACATATAGCTAGCTAGGTCCTTATAACTCGTTTTTACCCACACGTCAGTCGATCTACCTCATTAGTTGTGTCTCTCCCTTCCTCCGACAAACAACAATTGATCTACCGATCTAGTTAGGTTTGCTTACCAAACACATGGTTCCCCTTCATCATCCATGGATGCGTCCCGACAGATCTATCACGCACAGGCACACACAGAAACACATCCCCACTCTTATTGATAACATTGCAGTTCCACCCTCAGTTGTCTAGTAGGCCTCTCCCACCATCTTCGAGAAGCAACTCCATCACCCATCCAGCACTCTACCCCTCTCCCTCCCTCTCTCCCTCCTCTCTCTCTCTCTCTCTGTCCCATCATATTTCCCGTCCTTCAGTTATGTATGGATGTCGACCTATCTCCCTCAAGACATAGCTGGGTCTCTCCTTCTAAACACATATACGAGTCATTCTACCTCTATAGTTAGGCCTCTGCCTACCCCTCCCACCACCCCCCCCACACACACTGATACATTGAGCGCTCTAGTCATGACTCCCTGCCACACACAAACTTGACGTGTGCCCTCTAACGTTCCGATAGGCTAGACGCCCTACATCTTTGACTTGTACACACAAACAATTTCGATGGCTCTCTTCATCGATCTCGCACCCACCCACTTGATCCTCTCTTTGACTCTATTGATAGCTATGACCCCTCCCTCTCTTCTCGTGGATTGCCCGACCCTCTATGTATGATATGGATAGGCCTTCATTTCACACACATTACATGCAAAATTTTGTTTGAGATGTCATCGACACATATTCCCACAAATAATTCACGAAATCAACCCCCCACCCCACCCCCACCCCAAAACAAAAAACACTCATGAACGCGGTTTGTATCTCTCACACACACCCCACGTAGGTGGGGGACGTGCACGAAGAGAAGAGGTGCATGCATGGTGTACGTACTCCCGTCTCTTTCCCAACCACACCCGCGTGGGTAGACGGTGGAGCTCATTTCTGTACGAAAAAGGTAGCCCACGTGGTAATTTGGCACGTGTACTGGTTGTCCACTTGGTGGAGGGAGGATCGTCTACCACGGGTGAACAAACAAATTGCGACTTGACGTGTTATGTTAAAAAAGAGGCAAACCATGTGGGGCCTACCTTAGAGGCAAGGTTCTATACACTAGAGTACTTTTGATGTGTCCCGTCAACTCGTAGAATGAGGAGAAGCTTGCTTAGTACGCCGTCTCCCCCGCCCACGGGCGCGGTGGCTCGCAGGATGAGGTGAAGCTTGCTTACCACGCCTTACGCCCGCTCCCCCGCCCATGCGCGCGGTGGCTCGCAGCCCGAGGAGAAAATTTTACTACTCCCTCCGTTTACTCCTCGTCCCTACTACCTTGGATATAGAGATTATACTATCATATTGTTTGGAATATATATGTCCTTTAGTAGATTTCAACATGAACTACTAGTACAAACTCCAAACACTGATGTATATAGACATATTTTAGAGTGTAGATTCACTCATTTTGCTCCGTATGTAGCACTCTCCCTCGCCACTCGACCCTCGCCCACGTAGTGGACGTGCAGCAATTCATTCGGTCTCATATAGCCAGAACGATATATACTGCACTACCATTATTGCTGGACTTCCCGAAGAGGCGAAGAGCCAATCACAAGGTTAATATCTTGGAGATGCCAAGCGCAAGGTTATAGGAGAACGAGTAGTAGGTGCCACGTCATTTATAAATAAAGTTTTTTTTCTTCAGTGGCACGTACGCAATATGATAGGTTCATATGGAGAGAAAAGGAAACCGCTCCACTATATACATAGTCAGGACGGGCCAGCCTACACGGTTGCTTGCTGGGGTTGCTCTCTTCACACTCTCTCGCAAAAAACGACTATGGCCACATCTCTAACATCCCGGTGGATCACATCCGCTTGGGGAAGGGGTGGATGCTTAGTGTAGATGCGGTGGCCGTAGCCGACGGCGAAAAACCACTTTCGGGACGTCCAGATCAGGGGTCCCCGCCATTCTCTCTCACAAAGCCGGTGAGGTTGCTTTCGTCCCTTGCTCACTGCCGCGACGTGGGCAGTTGCCGCCTCCCGCCGCCCTCCTCAAGGTTGAGCTACGTCCCTCATGTACAACTCCCTTTACAGCCGGCTTGCACCACTGCTCCAGCTGCCCACATCACTCCCTGTGGATATTTCTCTACTTCTTTGCCCCGCACATACCTCTATTGGCTTCTACATACTGTATTTGTGATGAGTTTATGTCTCATCAACTAGTCCCAGTAATCTTATTCTAATCACACTTGTTCAATTTCTTTGCGACAGGGATGCTCATCTCGATTTTGGTGAAACTACACAAAATGATCCGATGGTCAAAAGGTTGCAAACTTCATTTATTAGGAAGCTCGAACGTTGCTAGCAAATTGAAGCCTGGTCAGGGTTCACGGTTCAAGGGCTAGGGACTGCATGGATCATTTTTTTCTTTAGCTTCCTCTGTTCCAAAATAAGTGTCAACTTTAGTAGTAGTACAACTTTGTACCAAAGTTTGCACAAAGTTGAGAAACTTATTTTGGAACGGAGGGAGTACATATTTGCTATGATCTATCAATCATTGAGATGCAATAGCATGCATGTTAGTCTCCTTTGTATTTGATGAAATGTCGCAATGGGCAACCTTGGACGCAAGATACATGTAACAGAAGCTGAAAGCTTCATAGCATTGTACAAATTTATCTCACTGATAAATTACAGTATGTACTATACTAGTACTTCCTCTGTTCCTAAATATAAGTCTTTGTAGAGATTTCACCATGAACCACATGCGGATCACTGAGCCTGTGTGTTTTCACTTCTCTTGCACGCCTCCGCTGTAAGAATGGAGAAAATTGTAATCCAGTAGGTATACCTCCTTTCGCCAAAAGCGTGGGACATCCAGCAGTCCTATGACCTCAGTAATAAAGACCAATGAGCCGTCAAATCTCATAGACCCAGCAGTAAGTTGGACGGACGAAGAAACCATCACTCTTGCGCCAGTGAGAGGTCGCGTCCGCTCTGCCCGGGCATGAATGCGGCACCGATTCTTTGGAGCGACGCTGACCATTTCAGGCGGGAAGCGCGCGCAGGCGATGGAGAGGCTTTGGGTGGGCCAGGCTGGTCAGGAGCGGCCGTGGCAGCTGTCCACATGTCCCTACTGGACACGCCCGAAAACGAGAGGACGCACCGACTCTCGCGGCTAAAAGTGTACACTACACAACATCTCTCTGTAGGAGTAGGTCGATCTGTCGCTCTCTCTAACACACACATGGTGTTAAACACACACGCACACACACACACACGCGCGCACCTTGGTCCCGTTGCACCTTCTAACGTGACTTATTACACCTAGACGGAGGGAGTAGTAAGTATACGAGATTCAGGAATGTATAAAAGGTTATTTCCCTCTCGTTGAACATAACGGGAGGGTTGTGTAGCTGGTTAGCCTGTTCGCTCATCAAACTTGAGGTATCGGGTTTGATAACTACACTTGAGCATAATTTGTGCCAGGAGGATTCTTTGACTGGTCAAAATGTTTTCTAGGGTTTGCATGCTTCACACTCTCTCTCCAGTATATATATACACACTGGAGCCTCAGCGCTTGTAGTTGCTCTCTTCACACTCTCTCGCCCTCTCCCGCTGGAGCCTCAGCGCTTGTAGTTGCTCTCTTCACACTCTCTCTCCCTCTCCAGATCTAAACAAGACTTCGTTGGCCTCTCTCTCCCCTCACTGCTGCTCAAAGAGCCGGCAGGATCCGTCCGCCGGGAAGGGAAAGGAGGCTTAACGTTGTCGCCGTTGGCGAGGGACTACCGACGCAGCTGTTCACTTTCCACCCAGCGGCAGCGCGGGAGGGCCTCCGACCCCTTCTTCTTCTCCGCCATCCCATCGCCCGCCGAACCACGCCCCAAGAACCTTAAGGTATAATTTACTTACTCCACATGTATTGCTCTAGCTGCATGTATACCATGAATCTAGGACGCGGTTCAAAGAGGAAAGGAGTGGGAAAAGTTGTATATAGCATGAATCTCAGACATGGTTCAAAGAGGAAATGAAGGGGGAAAGTTGTATAGCATTAATCTAGGATGTGGTTCAAAGAGGAAAGGAATGGGGGAAAGTAGTGGGGAAAGTTCTATCGCATAAATCTAGGACGTGGTTCAAAAAGGAAAGGAAGGGGCGAAAGTACTAGTTCAAAAAGGAAAGGAAGAGACAAGGCTGTAGAGTTTGAGCCGGACTAGATTTGCTGTGCTCACATAGGGAAAGGCGTCTGATAACAAAACTGGGACCAACACGGACTGACATGGAGTTTTTTAGTCCCTACACCAAAATGTCCTTGTAAACAAACACCCTCTAATAATGTCGCTGCAAAATTGATGCAATGCCACAGTTAAAAGCAAATTACATGTTTAATGAATTTTATTGTTAATATAATCTCTATGTTAATATTAATCAATGTCACCGTTTGAGAAATGCTACTGTCTTGCTTTCTTTCCCATTTAGATAAGGTAGATGCTTCTTTTTGTTGGCTTCTGTGTCATCCACCGTTATTGACCAATAATTGTTTCCTTTGCACCTTTGTGTAAACAGGGTTATCTGCTTCACCTTGTTGCCATTGTGACCTTTTGTTGCACTGCACAAAACACTTTTGTTTTAAGAGTGTTTTGTGCAGTTCAACCAAAATGTTACACCAACAACGTTGCTTGATTGCTTGATCTTAGTGGAACTGCACAGGAGGAGATCTTACTTCTTATCCGTTAAGGTGAATTTGGTTCAGATCTTCTTCTTGTGAGTTGTTTGAATTCCGCATCATGAGAGGTCAATACTAGCCTTCTTTCACATGATTCTGTAGTGTGAATTCATATGTTGGGCTACTTGTACAATAATGTTGCTTGATTTTAGTGAACTGCACAAATGGAGACAAGACTTCCAATCTTAATGTGCATCGTAATATCCCATTGAGGTAAGATAAGGATATTTCACAACTATTGGCTTGTATTTTTCCACTTTCATCAGAAAATTAAGTTTAGTACTATACTTGTGCTCCCTAATGGACATGCCAAATCTTACATTGAAGGCGAAGCTTGTTTGTTATTGAACCAAGTGATGAAGGGGAAGAAAAACAAAAATCAACTCCCAGTGCTGTAATGAAGCACTGGAACTGTGATGGCACAAGTAATGATATAGTTTTGCATATTAATTTATTGCTATGGCTGGAACGAGCAATTGTTTTGCCAATGATTTGATGCCACTCTTAATGTAATATGTAATTATCTCTACTTGTGCAAACAGGATTTTCTTTGAAGATACCATATATTTTAGTGGAACTGCACAAGAAGATGTTGGGAACATTAAACTAATCGAGGAGTATATAGTAAGCTTGGCCACCACCATAGATGCTTCATCTGTATGCTCTACACAATAAGCCGCCTGACAAAGGTTGGTACTCGCCCACTGATTTCATCCATATGATTGAGCTTTGTCATCTCTATTGGTGTTGTGCTACTGTTTAGATACTCTCATGAAAAAGTGGTATTGTCCTTGAGAAGTGCTTCATCTGTGTTGTTTTAAATATTTCCTTTCCTTTTTTTCGAGCAAACAGTGATGCTAGCATTTAGTAGTCCTCTTGTCATTGCACAACAGGATCATCTTCCTCTGAAGAAGAATATGGAGTACGTGAAGTGACTAGTTCCGATTATGCCAGGATGAAGAAGCCCTGTCTATCTTATCATCAGAAGGAGCAGTTGAAGGATGGTCACATTACTCCCCACAAGACCAAACTAACTTCAGCTCAGAAGGACTGACAAAATCTCCATTTTTTGCTGTTGTTCTAGGATTCTTTCTGGTGAGTTCCATTTTTCTAAAAGTGTGCTCTACATGGACCATGTATGTGCCTATTGAAACTGTCAATTCATAGTACAGTTTGCTCTATACTAATCACTTTTTTGTATTTGTGCAAACAGGGGTGCTCAGCTTGATTTTAATGGGAACTGCACAAAATGTTCATGAATACATCGAATCATTCATTTCCACCACAAGAAAGGAGGTGCCGATAAGTTCAAGGCGTTGCAACATATAAGGGCGAAATCATACAAGCTACGCGCGAATTTGGTTGATTTTGGTGGAACTGCACCAAAAGAAAAGCTGGTTTATTTAGCACGAGGTGCCATGTCAATGTCTGTACTGATGGCAAACCCTGTCCATTACACAATCGCGGGTATTTGATATTTTGGAATGGGACAACCTTGTCAAATTTTCTCATTGATTTTAGCAAGACATGCGTTTGATATTTTTGAATGGGACTGTCACATCCCTAGTCTGGTATGACCTAGACCAGCTAGTCATTTGTGCATCATGTTTAAATTCCATTTAATTTTGAAATGAGGATTTGTGAAACCCTCAGAATCATTTTTGAAATGACCCAAATAAAAATTTCTCCAAAAGGGTCCAAGAAAATGCTCATCTTGCTCTCTGAAAATATTGGACAGAGATAAAAATCAAACCAATATTTTTAAGAGCTCATAAGTATTTATTTTGGGCATTTGGAATTAATGCATAAATATTTGCATTGGAAATATATTAGTTATATATATTAATATATGTCCAAAAATTATGCCACCTGTTGGGGAGCTCTGAAATAATGCCACTAGTTCCTACAAAAATGGGCATAAGGAAATAAATATATTTAGTATTATTACTAAATCAAAACATATGTCAGAAAAATAGAAAAGAAAACAGTAATAAAAAAAGGATACTTACCTGGGCCTCCTCCCTGTGCAGCCCAGCAGCAGCCAGCGCCGGCCCAGCCCACTGGCCCCTCCTCTGTCGTCTTCGTCCTCGACAGGGAGATGGGAGCGTGCCCGACGCGCGCGCGCTCCGCCGCGCCACGCCACCTCCCTCTCTGCCTGCCTGGCGCCCTCCTCGTCGCCCTGGAACGCCCCGGAC
>NC_041380.1:202436832-202453105 GCF_002162155.2 Triticum dicoccoides
GCCCCTCCGTAGAGTCCAGAAGCTCCGCCACGACCCCCTCTACCTCCTCGTCAAGCCACACACCTCCAGACGCGCTCCATCACCGACGCCATCGTCTTCTTCACCACCGACGCTGGAGATCGACCTCACCGCCACACCGCCGTCCGGCCTCCCCCGAGCTCTCCGACGACGTCCTCGAGCCCGCCGTGAGCCCCCGCTTCGGTTCCCCCTTCTCCCTTGCCTCCCCGTGCTCTGTAGCGAGCCCCGCCATCGAAGCCGAGCTCCGGCCGCCGCCGCGAGCTTTGCTCCGGCGAGCTCCGGCCTCCCCAGCTCCTCCCACCTGCCCCACCAGATGCGCGAGAGCCCGGGCTATGCCCCGGTACCCTTAGTCGCCGCCCCCGTGGCCTGTATCACGGACGCCGCCGCGTCCAGAGGTCGCCGCCGACGACCTCGCCGGCCTGACGGGTGGGCCCCATCGGCCAGGTGATTAGCTTAGTGCTAATCACCGCCTAATTAACCACTGACACTGACCAGTGGGCCCCGGCCCCTTAATCATTTTAATTAAGCAAATAACTCCACCTGTTAACTAACTGTGACACTGACGTGTGGACCCCACACGTCAGGTTTGACCCCAGTCAGCCGCAGTTGACTGCTGACGTCGTGCTGACATCATGCTAGCGCAATAACATATTTTCTGGAATTAAAATAAATCAGGAAATTCCAAAAAATGATTTAAACTTCAAAAATTCATAGAAATTCAACCATAGCTCAGATTGAAATAATTTATATATGAAAAATTATCAGAAAAATGCAACCTTTCCATATGTACTAGTTTCATGCATGACAAACCAACTTATACCTACTGTATAAGTGAAACACTAAAATGGCTTATATAAGGGCTTAATTTGGAGATGCATTTGAACCTTTGGTTCAAATGGATTTCAACCAAATGGATGCTAGTTGCATTAGCTCAAACAACATCACATCTACATGCCATGTTCATGCATCATATTGTTGCATATGTTTGTGTATTGATTGTCGACACTATTCCTTCTCGATAGGTCCTGCTCCGGAGACCGTTCCAGAGTACCTGTCTGTGAAGCAGTGCCTCCCTTGTTGATTTACCAGGCAAGCAAACCCCCTTGTTCATTCCGATAAAATCCTACTCTCTCGCTCCTGCTCTCAGTTATTGCATTAGGACAACAATGATTCATCTGCTACTTTGTGCTGCGGTAGTTGAACCCATTCCTCTGCATGACCTGTCATTGCCACAGTAAATAGTTGAAACCCACTAGCATGTGTAGGAGTTGATTGAGCCATGTTGTGTTCCTACCATGCTATGCCTGCTATTGCTTAGAGTTGTGTCAGGTCTGGTTCATCGGGAATGAATTGGAGTGTTACGATATGTTCTGATGCTGAGAGTGAAGTGTGTGAACACGATTTGGTAAAGGTAGTGGTGAGAGGCCATGTAGGAGTACATGGTGGGTTGTCTCACTGGAACCGTCCTTAAGCACTGAGTTCTATGTATGTTGTCCAATGACTCGATACTACCACACATTGGGTTCCGGTAACTCGACCCCTCTCGACTTATTAACCAACTTGATCTCTGCCCAGGAGTCGCAACTAGTTTCTGGTGTTTGTAGGTAGTGCTATTTTTCTACCAAGTGGCACCCGGCAGGGTGGGCTTGGGACAGACTAGGCACACGTGGCCTGGTGTACCGAGTGGCACCCGGATGGTGGGCTCGGGAACCCTGCACACATTGTTTGGGGCCGTGAGCGACACCCCGGCCGGATCTCCTTACGGATGGAACCCGAATAGGCGATAAACCTGGACTAGAGTCTTGTGTGGTTAGTCAGGTCGTGGCCGACACCCTCGCCAGGCTTCCGCTTGAAGGTTGCCGAGATACATGAGTGTGCATGGCGGTAAGTGGCGAGAGCGTGTGTGAAGAAGTACACCCCTGCAGGGTTAACATGATCTATTCGAATAGCCGGGTCCGCGGTTATGGACTTCTTGGATGCTTACATGGTACATAGACAACTTGAAGTGTATACTCTAAAAAGCTCAAGACAAGTGTGAGTGCTATGGATGGCCTTCTCGTAGAGAGACGGGGATGAATCCATAGTAGTGTATTGTGTGGTGATTAGTGGACTCGTGTGCGCCATATCACCTCAAGAGTTTCTGGTAGTCGTAGAACAGGATAGCCACTGAGTCAAAGCTGGCTTGCTGCAACTAAACCCCACATTACCTTCTTGATACACATGCATGTATGATAGGATCTGATGTAAGTCTTGTTGAGTACCTTTGTACTCATGTTGCTTTATTTATGTTTTTGCAGCGGAGACTTCGGTCTTAATAGTGTTCTCATGGATTTCGACGAGTAGTTTGTACCTCAGCTACGATCTTGATCGGATGTTGTAGATAGTCAGGCTCTTCAGCCTTTTTCATTTGTAGATGTCTGTACCCAGACATGTAATGCTTCCGCTTGTTGCTTGTATGCTCTGATGATGGGTCTTGTGACCCCTGTTTGAAATAAAGGCTATGATGGCTCTTTGAGCTTTATCTATGTGAGTTATTGGGTTATGCTGTGATGCCATGTTGTACAGCACATACTTGCATGTTATGCGTACGTGTAACGTGTATTGCTATGTGTGGGATCTGACTATCTAGTTGTTTATCCTTAGTAGCCTCTCTTACCGGGAAATGTCTCCTAGTGTTTCCACTGAGCCATGGTAGCGTGCTACTGCTCCGGAACACTTAGGCTGGCCGGCATGTGTCCTTCTTTGTTCCTGTGTCTGTCCCTTCGAGGAAATGTCATGCGATGAATACCGGAGTCCTGTTAGCCCGCTACAGCCCGATTTACCGGAGTCCTGTTAGCCCAGTTGCTACAGCCCGAATTCACTCGCTGATGACCGACACGTTCGATGCTGGGTCAGGTATGCCTGTCCCTGTAAGTTAGTGCCACTTTGGGTTCACGACTAGCCATGTCAGCCCGGGTTCTCTGTCATATGGACGCTAGCGACACTATCATATACGTGTGCCAAGAGGCGCAAACGGTCCCGGGCATGGTAAGGCGACACCCATGGGAATACCGTGCGTGAGGCTGCAAAGTGATATGAGGTGTTGCATGCTAGATCGATGTGACTTAGGATCGGGGTCCTGACAGCCTTGGTATCAGAGCCTGACTGCCTGTAGGATTACCAAGCCAAACTGGTCGAAGTTGAGTCTAGAAATTCTTTAGTTATGTAAGGGAATTGATTGTGGGTTGGAACATAAGGCTATTTTTACTCCTTATACCTCATGGCCTTCTGATCTGAGTCATCCTATCTTTTCTACGGGGTTAAGGAACTAGGCGTTCTCTCCCGTCTATCAGGATCATGTGTTACTACTCCGTAGTCCCATAGGATTGGTTGATCAGAGTCTTACCCCCAGTTTCGAGTATTTCCGGTGTAGCCTATTTAGTTTGATCTCAGAACCTTGGGCGATGATGTTGAGTATGTTATTACCCCATTTTAGTAGGATGTCTCATTCTGAGCATTTTACTGCCATTATGCTGCCGAAATTGCCCGAGAAGTTCGAGAGTTACTAATTATCCTATCCTACATTCTATAACCTATAGATGCTGCTGATTCCGTCCTTGGTTTCGTTTCTCAGGATGTCATCAGCTAAGCGAAGTTCTGTTGCTCGTAGCCAGAACCACGGATATGGTAGGGATGAGGATCCTCCCGACCCGCCTTCGTTGACAGAGTTCATGTTAGAAATGGAGAGGAACGAGCGTGAGTCTAACCGTTTGTTGGCACGTATCGAGGAGAACACCGCACATCAATCCAATAAGTCTGCGACCATTCATGACTTCATTCGCTTGCACCCACCTACCTTTCATCATTCCATCGAGCCACTCGATGCAGATGACTGGCTCCATAGCATCACTCATAAGCTGCGTTCCGCGAGCGTAGCTGAAGATGACAAGGTCACCTATGCCACATACCACCTGGAAGGTCCTGCTGGTCTTTGGTGCAGAACTATGAGGCTATGCTTCCAGCTGGCCAGATTCCTACCTGGAAGGATTTCATTGAGGCTTTTCGCGAGCATCACATTCCCCAGGCCCTCTTTGATTGCAAGAGAGAAGAGTTCTGTAGTTTCACCCAGAGTAAGATGGCTGTTGATGCTTACAGCCGAGAGTTTGAGAATCTCGCCCGCTATGCCACAGAAGAGGTGTCCACGGACGCCAAGAAGCAGGCTAGGTTTCGGAAGGGTCTCAACCCCAAGTTGCGTCGTGATCTCCACCTGCATCATTGTGATACATTCCAAGCCCTTGTGAACAAGGCCATCAATGCAGAGACATCTCAGCTCACTTACGAGGAGTCTCGTAAGCACACCCGTGATTTGGGATCCTCCTCTGGCTCTAGTTCCCAGAAGCGCTGGATTTGGGTTCCAAACTCCGCTCTTCCTCCCGGATATGCACCGAGGCCATCCCATGTGGTGCCTCCCCCAGCTCAGTCATATGTTCCACCCAGGCCTACTGGTAGACCGCTTGTCAGTGCGGGTCCACGTCCAACCTCAGGGACTTGCTTCACATGCGGGAAGCCAGGACACTATGCACGTGACTGCTCTCAGACTAGTTATGCTCCACCCAGCCCAAGAAGACTGTTGGCTGTGTTAAGCCATCACGCAAGATGATCAGTGTCAAGTCAGCCCCCACTGAACATGGACGTGTGCATCACGTCTCAGCTAAAGACGCTCATGATGATCCGGATGTCGTTCTTGGTACACTCCTTGTCAATTGTCACCCAGCATCAGTTCTATTCGATACTGGAGCATCTCACTCCTTCATTTCTGAAGGCTATGCTCATTTGCATGACATGTCATTTTGTGATATGCCAACTCCGCTTGAAATCCAAACCCCAGGGTCTAGATGGCAGACCACCAGAATCAGCCATGGTAATGAAATCCTTGTTGACAGACTTGTATTCCTTGCATCACTTGTAGCCCTCAAGTCCTCAGATATTAATATCATCTTGGGTATGGACTGGATGACAGCTCATCATGCCAAGATTGATTGTTACACAAGATCTGTTCAGCTTACACACCCATCTGGCAAGATAGTCACTGTCTCCACTAGAGTTGCAAAGCGTCAGCTCTATTCTCTTAATGCCAGCCCTCTTCCAGACCTTGAAAATATCCCGGTAGTCCGTGACTTTCCGGATGTCTTTCCAGAGGAACTGCCAGGTGTTCCGCCTGAGAGAGATGTAGAGTTCGTCATAGATCTTATCCCAGGAACTGCTCCAATCTCTAGGAGACCCTACAAGATGGCACCCTTAGAACTAGCCGAGCTTAAGAAACAACTTGATGAGTCCTTGCAAAAGGGTTTCATCCGTCCCAGTTCTTCTCCTTGGGCTTGCCCCGTCCTCTTCGTCAAGAAGAAGGATGGTACGGACCGGATGGTTGTAGATTATCGTCCTGTTAATTTGGTCACGATAAAGAACAAATATCCGCTCCCCAGGATCAACGATCTGTATGATCAGCTCGCTGGATCCTCAGTCTTTTCCAAGATGGATTTGAGGTTAGGTTACCACCAAATCAAAATCAGAAACGGGGACATCCCCAAGACGGCCTTTGTCACTCGTTATGGCCAGTACGAGTACACTGTCATGTCCTTTGGCCTAACCAATGCTCCAGCTACTTTCTCCCGCTTGATGAACTCGATCTTCATGGAGTACTTAGATAAGTTCGTCGTGGTTTACCTCGATGATATTCTTATTCACTCGAAGAACGTGGAAGAGCATGCCGAACATCTTAGACTTGTGTTAGAAAAACTCAGAGAGCACCGTCTTTACGCCAAGTTCTCCAAGTGCGAATTTTGGTTGCCAGAAGTGACCTATCTAGGCCACGTGATCTCTGGTAAGGGCATTGCTGTCAATCCCGAGAGAGTTAAGGCCGTTCTTGATTGGACTCCACCTGAAACCGTTAAACAAGTTAGGAGTTTCCTTGGTCTAGCTAGCTATTGTCGCCGCTTTGTTGAAAATTTCTCCAAAGTAGCCAAACCCCTCACGGAACTTCTCAAGAAAGATAAAAAGTTCGAGTGGTCCCCACAGTGTGAGTACAGTTTTCAGGAACTGAAAAGACGCCTGACTTCTGCTCCCATACTTGTGCCACCGGATTTCACAAAGGACTTTGTTATCTATTGTGACGCCTCACGACAGGGACTAGGTTGCATTCTTATGCAGGATCGTCATGTGATTGCCTATGCATCTCGACAGTTGCATCCACATGAGGATAATTATCCTACACATGATCTAGAGCTTGCAGCCGTAGTCTATGCACTCAAGACCTGGCGACATTACCTTCTTGGTAAACGTTGCGAGATCTACACCTATCACCAGAGTCTCAAGTATATCTTCACCCAACCGGATCTGAACCTTAGGCAAAGACGTTGGTTGGAGTTAATCACAGATTATGATCTAGGGATTACCTACACCCCAGGCAAAGCCAATGTCATGGTTGATGCGCTAAGCCGTAAATCCTATTGCAACAATCTCATGTTGCAGCAAGGCCAACCACTTCTCCATGAGGAATTCTGTAAGCTTAATCTTCACATTGCTCCTCACGGATTCCTTTCTACCTTGGTGGCGAAACCTACTCTTGTGGATCATATCATAGAAGCCCAGAAGCATGATACGGGGATTACCCGGATCAAGAGAAACATTGCCAAAGGTGTTGCTGGTAGTTTATCTGTTGATGATCGAGGTGTTGTTCTCTTTGGGAACCGCCTGGTGGTCCCCAAGAAGCAACATCTTCGGCAGTTGATTCTTAAGGAGGCGCATGAATCTCCTCTCACGATTCATCCCGGTAGCACTAAGATGTATCAGGACCTACGCCAGAGGTTCTGGTGGACTAGGATGAAGAGAGAAATCGCTGAGTTCATTGCTAAATGTGACGTTTGTCGTCGTGTTAAGGCAGAGCATCAAAGGCCTGCTGGCACCCTTCAGCCTTTAGCTATTCCTGAATGGAAATGGGATAAAGTTGGTATGGACTTCATCACCGGCTTTCCCAGGACCAAGAGAGGGAATAACGCTATCTTCGTAGTCGTTGATCGTCTTTCCAAAGTGGCTCACTTCCTTCCTGTTCGAGAGAGTATCACTGCTAGTCAGCTTGCTGACTTATACATTTCTCGAATAGTGTCACTTCATGGTGTACTACTAGAGATCAATTCAGACCGTGGCAGTCTTTTCACTTCTCATTTCTGGGAGAGTTTCCAAACTGCCATGGGAACCCATCTTTCCTTCAGTACCGCTTTCCACCCCCAGTCGAGTGGTCAGGTGGAACGGGTCAACCAAATTCTCGAAGACATGCTTAGAGCTTGCGTTATCTCATTCGGTATGGATTGGGAGAAATGTCTTCCTTTTGCCGAGTTTGCTTATAACAATAGCTATCAATCCAGTCTCAAGAAAGCTCCTTTTGAGGTTCTCTATGGACGAAGATGTCGAACACCTTTGAACTGGTCAGAAACCGGTGAAAGACAATTCTTTGGACCGGACATGATCCAGGAGGCAGAAGAGCAAGTTCGCATCATTCGTGAGAATCTGAAAACAGCCCAGTCTCGTCAAAAGAGTCAGTATGATCGTCATCATAAGGATATGACTTATGAAGTTGGCGAAAAAGCTTACCTTCGGGTTACTCCCTTGAAGGGTACCCATCGTTTCGGTATCAAGGGCAAGTTGGCTCCTCGTTACATTGGTCCCTTTCGCATTCTCGCTAAACGAGGAGAGGTTGCCTACCAGTTGGAACTACCCCCACATCTTTCTCGAGTTCATGATGTCTTCCACGTCTCTCAACTCAGGCGTTGCTTCTCGGATCCCATCCGCGGAGTGGACCACGAAACGCTTGATCTCCAAGATAACCTCACATACCGAGAGTACCCGGTTCGCATTCTTGATCAAGCAGAGCGTGTTACCCGATGTCAGAACATCAAGTTTCTCAAAGTTCAGTGGTCTCATCATTCCGAGAGAGAAGCTACTTGGGAGCGAGAAGATCGTCTTCGACTGGAGTACCCCACTTTCTTTCCGTCGACCCCTGAATCTCGGGACGAGATTCTTCCAAGTGGGGGCGAGTTGTCACATCCCTAGTCTGGTATGACCTAGACCAGCTAGTCATTAGTGCATCATGTTTAAATTCCATTTAATTTTGAAATGAGGATTTGTGAAACCCTCAGAATCATTTTTGAAATGACCCAAATAAAAATTTCTCCAAAAGGGTCCAAGAAAATGCTCATCTTGCTCTCTGAAAATATTGGACAGAGATAAAAATCAAACCAATATTTTTAAGAGCTCATAAGTATTTATTTTGGGCATTTGGAATTAATGCATAAATATTTGCATTGGAAATATATTAGTTATATATACTAATATATGTCCAAAAATTATGCCACCTGTTGGGGAGCTCTGAAATAATGCCACTAGTTCCTACAAAAATGGGCATAAGGAAATAAATTGATTTAGTATTATTACTAAATCAAACATATGTCAGAAAAATAGAAAAGAAAATAGTAATAAAAAAGGATACTTACCTGGGCCTCCTCCCTGTGCAGCCCAGCAGCAGCCAGCGCCGGCCCAGCCCACTGGCCCCTCCTCTGTCGTCTTCGTCCTCGACAGGGGGATGGGAGCGTGCCCAACGCGCACGCGCTCCGCCGCGCCACGCCACCTCCCTCTCTGCCTGCCTGGCGCCCTCCTCGTCGCCCTGGAACGCCCCAGACGTCGCCACGCTCCCCCCGTACCCTCTCACTCTCTCTCATTCCTTCCCCCCTCCTCTGCTCTCTCTCTCGCGCGCAGCCCGAGCGGAGCTCATCGCCGCCGTCCATCGTTGCCGCGGCCACCGGCCTTCCCTCGCCCCTCCGTAGAGTCCAGAAGCTCCGCCACGACCCCCTCTACCTCCTCGTCAAGCCACGCACCTCCAGACGCGCTCCATCACCGACGTCGTCATCTTCTTCACCACCGACGCCGGAGATCGACCTCGCCGCCATGCCGCCGTTCGGCCTCCCCCGAATTCTCTGACGACGTCCTTGAGCCCGCCGTGAGCCCCCGCTTCGGTTCCCCCTTCTCCCTTGCCTCCCTGCGCTCTGTAGCTAGCCCCGCCATCGAAGCCGAGCTCCGGCCGCCGCCGCGAGCTTTGCTCCGGCGAGCTTCGGCCTCCCCAGCTCCTCCCACCTGCCCCACCAGATGCGCGAGAGCCCGGGCTACGCCCCGGTGCCCTTAGTCGCCGCCCCCGTGGCCTGTATCACGGACGCCGCCACGTCCAGAGGTCGCCGCCGACGACCTCGCCGGCCTGACGGGTGGGCCCCATCGGCCAGGTGATTAGCTTAGTGCTAATCACCGCCTAATTAACCACTGACACTGACCAGTGGGCCCCGGCCCCTTAATCATTTTAATTAAGCAAATAACTCCCCTTGTTAACTAACTGTGACACTGACGGGTGGACCCCACACGTCAGGTTTGACCCCAGTCAGCCGCAGTTGACTGCTGACATCGTGCTGACGTCATGCTGGCGCAATAACATATTTTCTGGAATTAAAATAAATCAGGAAATTCCAGAAAATGATTTAAACTTCAAAAATTCATAGAAATTCAACCATAGCTCAGATTGAAATAATTTATATATGAAAAATTATCAGAAAAAGGCAACCTTTCCATATGTACTAGTTTCATGCATGAGAAACCAACTTATACCTACTGTATAAGTGAAACACTAAAATGGCTTATATAAGGGCTTAATTTGGAGATGCATTTGAACCTTTGGTCCAAATGGATTTCAACCAAATGGATGCTAGTTGCATTAGCTCAAACAACATCACATCTACATGCCATGTTCATGCATCATATTGTTGCATATGTTTGTGTATTGATTGTCGACACTGTTCCTTCTCGATAGGTCCTGCTCCGGAGACCGTTCCAGAGTACCTGTCTGTGAAGCAGTGCCTCCCTTGTTGATTTACCAGGCAAGCAAACCCCCTTGTTCATTCCGATAAAATCCTACTCTCTCGCTCCTGCTCTTAGTTATTGCATTAGGACAACAACGATTCATCTGCTACTTTGTGCTGCGGTAGTTGAACCCATTCCTCTGCATGACCTGTCATTGCCACAGTTATTGCTGAGAGTGAAGTGTGTGAACACGATTTGGTAAAGGTAGTGGTGAGAGGCCATGTAGGAGTACATGGTGGGTTGTCTCACTGGAACCGTCCTTAAGCACTGAGTTCTATGTATGTTGTCCAATGACTCGATACTACCACACATTGGGTTCCGGTAACTCGACCCCTCTCGACTTATTAACCAACTTGATCTCTGCCCAGGAGTCGCAACTAGTTTCTGGTGTTTGTAGGTAGTGCTATTTTTCTACCAAGTGGCACCCGGCAGGGTGGGCTTGGGACAGACTAGGCACACGTGGCCTGGTGTACCGAGTGGCACCCGGATGGTGGGCTCGGGAACCCTGCACACATTGTTTGGGGCCATGAGCGACACCCCGGCCGGATCTCCTTACGGATGGAACCCGAATAGGCGATAAACCTGGACTACAGTCTTGTGTGGTTAGTCAGGTCGTGGCCGACACCCTCGCCAGGCTTCCACTTGAAGGTTGCCGAGAGACATGAGTGTGCATGGCAGTAAGTGGCGAGAGCGTGTGTGAAGAAGTACACCCCTGCAGGGTTAACATGATCTATTCGAATAGCCGGGTCCGCGGTTATGGACTTCTTGGATGCTTACATGGTACATAGACAACTTGAAGTGTATACTCTAAAAAGCTCAAGACAAGTGTGAGTGCTATGGATGGCCTTCTCGTAGGGAGACGGGGATGAATCCATAGTAGTGTATTGTGTGGTGATTAGTGGACTCGTGTGCGCCATATCACCTCAAGAGTTTCCGGTAGTCGTAGAACAGGATAGCCACTGAGTCAAAGCTGGCTTGCTGCAACTAAACCCCACATTACCTTCTTGATACACATGCATGTATGATAGGATCTGATGTAAGTCTTGCTGAGTACCTTTGTACTCATGTTGCTTTATTTATGTTTTTGCAGCGGGGACTTCGGTCTTAATAGTGTTCTCGTGGATTTCGACGAGTAGTTTGTACCTCAGCTACGATCTTGATCGGATGTTGTAGATAGTCAGGCTCTTCAGCCTTTTTCATTTGTAGATGTCTGTACCCAGACATGTAATGCTTCCGCTTGTTGCTTGTATGCTCTGTATGATGGGTCTTGTGACCCCTGTTTGAAATAAAGGCTATGATGGCTCTTTGAGCTTTATCTATGTGAGTTATTGGGTTATGGTGTGATGCCATGTTATACAGCACATACTTTTATGTTATGCGTACGTGTAACGTGTATTGCTATGTGTGGGATCTGACTATCTAGTTGTTTATCCTTAGTAGCCTCTCTTACCTGGAAATGTCTCCTAGTGTTTCCACTGAGCCATGGTAGCGTGCTACTGCTCCGGAACACTTAGGCTGGCCGGCATGTGTCCTTCTTCGTTCCTGTGTCTGTCCCTTCGAGGAAATGTCACGCGATGAATACCGGAGTCCTGTTAGCCCGCTACAGCCCGGTTTACCGGAGTCCTGTTAGCCCAGTTGCTACAGCCCGGATTCACTCGCTGATGACCGACACGTTCGATGCTGGGTCATGTATGCCTGTCCCTGTAAGTTAGTGCCACTTTGGGTTCACGACTAGCCATGTCAGCTCGGGTTCTCTGTCATATGGATGCTAGCGACACTATCATATACGTGTGCCAAGAGGCACAAATGGTCCCGAGCATGGTAAGGTGACACCCGTGGGAATACCGTGCGTGAGGCCGCAAAGTGATATGAGGTGTTGCATGCTAGATCGATGTGACTTAGGATCGGGGTCCTGACAGGGACGCCCTTCGCTGTCAGTAGCGTCGATCAATTTTTTCTTTATTCTTTAGTTGTGAAGTAAATATTGCCTCTGACATGTGAGTCGCTGAGATGCATAATCATCGATTGTTTTGAATGTTCTCTATGGATTGCCAGGCCTGTATGTTTGATTGCAATGTACAGAAATGCTAAAAAGCTGCTCAAACTCTTTGTACTCCTTCTGTTCCTTTTTACTTTGCACATTGTGTAAGTGCATACTTTTTTGTATAAGATTGGTCAAAGTAGAGATACTTTGACTGCAGACAAAACTTGTGAAACTGCTGCAAACGAGGTGAGCACCTTGGGAATAATGCTAGTACGTATTGTTTTGCACGTTCATCCAATGCCAGTGATACAGGAATTCGAACTAATCGAAATAAATTCATTCATACACGGTCGGATTTCATATAAACATGGCGGATTTCATTACATTTCAACTATAAAGGGGTGCGCTGGATGTATAATTAATTAACCGGCCTATCTTGTCATAGCGATTAGGGCAACTAGGAGCCAAATGATCAGGATCACCACATGACAAACACCTTTCTTCTTGTCATTCTTCTTCTTGAAGTCCGTGTGTTGCACAGCCTTGTTCTTCCCATCAAACTTTGCTTTACCATCAAACTTGCCCTTGTTCTTGAACTTGTGGGGCTGGAAGTTCTTCTGTACCATATTGGCACTAGATCCTCCCTCAATTCCTCAAGAATGTGTGTCCTTTGCACTCGCCTTTTCTTCCACATCAAGAGTGCCAATGAGATCCACGAAGGAGGAAGCTTGGTGATGAAGGAGGTATAATTAATTAACCGAAGCTACCCTCCTGTGTCTCACTGAGCCAAACAGAAGCTTCAGTGACTTAACTGCAGGTGCAGTTGCATAACTGACATGTGGCCTGTTGGGCCCACGTGTCAGTCAGCCAACTGCACCAGCAGTTAAGTAGAAGCAGCATTATTCTCCATCAGAACTCCCCGACTCCACGTCACCGCCAAGAAGCTAATCGGCCGTCAATGGTCAACTCGCCTAGCTTGGCTTCAACAGGAGGGTAGCAGCGGTGGCCTTACTTGGACCCGAGCGGCGGCGACCTACCGTGTTTTACTCTTCCTCATTTTCTGTGTGGCGCGGCCTCGTTGGCAGCGGGGCGGGGCCTCGGCGGAGCCGGCGATGTCCTCTGTCTCGTTGCCGGTGGGCGGCGCCTCAGCGGAGCGGTGGAAATCCTCCCCCGCGTTGCCGGCAGGGTGGGGCCTCGGCTGACCCGGCGATGTCCTCAGCCTCGTTGTTGGCGGGGCGGGGCCTCGACGGAGCTGGCGGTGTCCTCTGCCTCATTGTTGGCGCCGCGGGGCCTCGGCGGAGCAGGGCCTCATCGACGCCAGCGGAGCAGGGACTCGTCGGAGCCGGCATTGTCCTCTGCCTCGTCCTCGGTCTCGCCAAACAGCGCCTCGCCCGCTTCATCGCCCTCTTTGCTAGCCTCTTTGTAGGCGGCCGAAGCCTCCGCCACCCGCATGCTGTACCGCCAGCGCTCGAGGCGGCCCTTGCGGGCGGAGCGGTATGAGTCGAGCAGCGCCTCCTGCTCCGCCCACTCCGCGGTGATCTGCTCCTCCGCCTGCAGGTGCTTCTGGAGGAGATGGTGGTTGTAGGCGGCATGGGCCTGCGCCTCCCGGAACTGCTCCTGACGCATCTGCCTCACACTGTCCATATATTGGGCACGGGCCTCGCCGATGGTCATGGTACAATGCACCAGCGAGGATGGCGCGGAGGAGGGGGTTGGCGCCAGATCGTCGACTACCATGTTCTCCATTGGGACGTCGTCATCCTCCGGCTACCTGCCGGCCAGCCGGTCGGCAGCAATGGCTGCCATCTCCTTGTGGCCCGTCGTCTGCCCGTCCCGAAAAGCGCTGGAGCGCGAGGAAGCCATGGTGGGCAGTAGTGGTGACAGGAGAAAGGGAACGGATGCGGATGACTGCGGCTATGGCCGGCGCAGCAGTTTATATAGCAATGGTGGGCGGTCGGAGGGATGGACGTGTGGTGCCGGACGTGTGGTCGGAGGGACGGCACTTGTGTCGTTTGAAGGCAGAGCAATCGCCTGCACCGGTAAGCGGGGCGGGCGGCGCTGACTGTTTCGGGCGGAAAGCGTGCGCGGGCGAGGAGATGACTTTACTTGGAGAGGATGACAATGGGGACCCACCAGGTCCATAGCCTCACGTACGCAAGTGCCTCCTTATTATATATATATATATATATATATATATATATATATATATATATATGTGTGTGTGTGTGTGTGTGTGTGTGTGTGTGTGTGTGTGTGTGTATGTATATGTATAAAACTATACTCCCTCCGTCTAGGTGAATAAGTCGTATTAGAAGGTGCATCACGACCTAGGTGCAAGCAGATTGGTGGAAAAGAAGAATATTTCTCTCTTTTAAACACAACATTTAATCACAGCAGTTATGAGGATGCCTTATTAGCTACCCATGCAGGCCGTCGTAATTCATAGCATGCAAAGCGCTTTTATTTCTTGCCTAATAACCGCATGGACGTGCTGCATGCATTGGTCCTTACCTGAGCAAAAAAAGGGAGGAAAGGGGTTTCCATGGGAGACAACGAGGCAGAGGTGGAAGCGCTCACTAGAGTAATTTATTTTGCTTCCCCCTGGTTTCCTGACATCACGGTCCCACACCATTGTCAACCTATGTAGCAGTCAATAAACAAGAGAATTGCACAAGAAGCGGCCGGCAGCTGGGACCAAGCAGCTCAAGCAGTATTTGTGTTTTTGAGGTGTGAGCACTACAGAGTTTTTGATGTTTAACCCAGATATTAATTTTTCTCCTCTGAACAACAACGAAAACATCGCTGCAGGTATTAACTGGGCGGGCTGTGTCTCGTCTAGCCCAGGCCAGACAGCCAGCCCAGATATTAATTTTTTTCAATCTGAAAATGGCTAGCCCAGCTATACTTTTTTTAGGAATACCCAGGCAAGGTCAAGTTGTTATTCTTCGCCCCCCTGGGCTGTAAATCTTTCCTAGGAGGGATGCATTAGGCTTAACAAGAAAATGGGCTTTAAGAAATAATAAATGGGATGTAATTATAAAAACTGGGCAGTAACTATAAAAAAATGCACCAAACATGTGATTACTTTATAAAATATTATTTTTGGATATTGAAAATTTTAATTTCATTAATTGTTGCGAGCGCAATGTTTCGTTGGATTTTTACATAATATAAATTTATTTAATCTGACTAGAAATTTCAGGATAAAAATATTTCGGATCCCATCAAAATGTGGGAAATTTTATTGAATTTTGTTTTGAATGGTTGGTTGAAATGGGCTGTACTTTTAACAAACTGTAAATGGGCTGTAGTAAATTCCATTAGAATTCAAAAATGGGCTACACATTCTTACAAATCTCAAATGGGCTATAAGTTCTCTGCCACACACTTCTGGCCTTACTAAGTTGACGCGTCGCCTAAAAAAACAGAGTTGACGCGTATGAAAGGCTTTGTCAACTTATAGTCAACACACGGTTCTAGCAGCAGTGGCCGTTGGATGTCCATCCAACGGATGCCGTGCTTCTTCTTCAATCTCGGATATTCTAGCTTCACCCGCCCAAAAAATGATTCCTCCCCCTAACATCTGGGGTGCAGCGTTTCAGAAGCTGACCTGTGGGCCTAGTAAGTGGACGTACCAAGGGCTTTGTCAACTTAGTCAATATAAACGATTCTAGCTGCAGTGACCGTACGATGTCCATCCAACGGCCGTAGTGCTTCTTCAACCTCTGGTCTTCTTGCTCCAGCCGCCCAAAGCAGTGCCGGTCGTGCCACCTGCTCCTGCCTCTCGTGGCCGGCTGTGCTGCCGCGGAGGCCTCGCCGCCCTATACTATTCCCACCGCTGGCCAGGCCCTGCAGCGACGGCAGCCTCACACCATAGCCGAACGAGTGAACCCTCACACTCCTCTCCGCGTGGGCATCCACTGTCGCATCTTCACCGGCTCCGCGTCGTCCCCTTCCTAGGACTCACCGTCGTCCACTGCCCTGGTGCTCTCTGCGCGGCGTGGTCAACGTGGTCAAGGAACGACATCCATTAGACGTGGACTATACGTGGAGAGGCTGACAGCTGGATCCAGGGCGGCAGCAAGGAAGTGCCTCCTTATTACGTGAAAAATAATGATTCCTCCACCTGACAGCAGGGACCCACCGGACGGGCCACCGTATTTCTCGAAAAAAACGTTCCCCCCTGACTGCTGGGACCCACCAGCTACACCTTCGCATGCAAGGAAGTGCGTCCGGGCAAAAAAAAACGATTCGCCCCCCTGACTGCTGGGACCCACCAGCTACATCTTCGCACGCAAGGAAGTACGTCCGGGTAAAGAAAAGAAGACCAAAACGATT
>NC_041380.1:202453354-202454453 GCF_002162155.2 Triticum dicoccoides
ACCCACCGGCCCCCCGACTGCTGGGACCCACTAGCTACATCTTCGCACAAGGAAGTGCGTCCGGGCAAAAAAAACGATTCGCCCCCTGACTGCTGGGACCCACCAGCTACATCTTCGCAGGCAAGGAAGTGCCTGACAGTCGGGACCCACCTGGTCGAAGCGTAAGTAGCGTTGTCATTCTGGTCGCGAACGTCTACGCACATATATACTGGTGGATGTAGAGGCGCACACGTGTCGTAGTAGAGGCGGCCAGGGTGCAAGAAAGAAAATACGGCCACGTATGTGTACATACGGGCGGGGTCTCGAATGCCTACTCGCGCATACGTACGGCGAGGGCTCGTGTACATGGCTGGGTCAGAACGGAGAAACAGCGTCGTCGTCGTGTTCATGGGTCGGAACGGAATGCGTGGTCGTGTTCATCGGGAGGGCTTGGACGGAAGAGGCGATGGAAACGAGGCCTGGCGTACCGCACAATGGAGGAAACGGACCTCCTACGGTCGAAACGGGGGTCCTGTTGATCGGGAGGGGTGTGGCATACCACAAAACGGAGGAAACAGATCTCCTACGGTCGAAACGGGGGTCCTGTTGATCGGGAGGGGTGTGGCATACCGCAAAACGGAGGAAACGGACCTCCTACTGTCGAAACATGGGTCCTGTTCATCGGGAGGGGTGTGGCGTACTGCAAAACGGAGGAAACGGACTTGTGTTGGAGCGCTATGGTCGAAACGGGGGTCCTGTTCATCGGGAGGGCTGTGGCGTACCGTAAAACAGGACTCCACGGGATACTGTTCATCTCCACCGTCGACCCCCTCCAGCCTCCACGAGCTACTGTTCATCCACCATCGACCTCCTCCAGCCTCCACGGGCTCCTGTTCATCCAGCCTCCACCGCAAGCTACTCCACTGGCTACTATTCAACAACCCCTCCACCATCTACTGTTCATCCAGCCCTCCACACCACGGGGTCCTGTTCAACCACCCCTCCACGGGCACCCTTCCACCATCTACTGTTCATCCTGCCCTCCACACCACGGGGTCCTGTTCATCCACCCCTCCACGGGCACCCCTCCACCGTCTACTATTCATCCAGCCCTCCACCA
>NC_041380.1:202454839-202548625 GCF_002162155.2 Triticum dicoccoides
CCGCAACACTCACTGTTCATCCCATCGATCGGCTTCAGTTAGCAACAGTAGCCAAGGAACCGCTCGATCGGGTTCAGTTAACAGCCATCGATCGATCGCTCGGGTTCAGTTACGCGTAGCCTGCAGTGCAATCGCTCGGGTTCAGTTAGAGCCCAACGCCTTGCTCGGGTTCAGTTAGAGCCAACGCCTCGCACACACGTGCGTACGTGTACGAGAGAAACGCGCATCGCTCGGCCCCCGACCTCCCACCGTAACCGGGAACTCCCCGAAATTTTCCTCCCCCTCGCTTCTACCACGGTTTTTTCCGTCATGGACGGCCCAAAGAATGTCATGCAGCTGTGTCTCCGGCCCGCCCAGGACGAAAAGCCCATTTTCTGTTATGATTTTTTGTCATAGAAGTAGGAGCCCACCACATCTATGATGATACTGGGTTTTGTCACAATTATCGCCATAGAAGTGTCATATGTATGACAGAAAAAAAATCGTTTGGCCCAAAATGTCACCGATGTGTCTTTTTTTTGTAGTGTATGGCGAACTTTTAATCTAAACAAAACCCGAAGTCTAAATGATTCCCTAGGGGCTGTATATATGGAGGAAGAGGGGGGAATTTTTTGGCCCTTGGAGAAGGGGTCCGAAACCAACCCTAACTCTTGTTTCCCCACACATACGGACTCTAAAATCAGCCTATACTTAAGTATTTCGAAAATACATGGGCCTGGCCCAATAATAAGGTGACGCAGCACCTAGAATAACCTATGGACGAAATTGATGAAGTGGCATCTTGTATATTTCGTCCAAGGCTTCATGCACTCCTTATGGTGGCTTCAAAGTCCTGAAATCATCACTTGTAACTCCGTTCTTGATCCCCTTGCGCATGCCATCATCTCCATGCTTGAACTTGCTCCAAGGTTCATCTTTCTTGTCCAAGCTAGGCCCTTCATTTGTAAGCAAAACAAATGTATCCAATTTAGGTAGCATCATATTCTCAAGAACATTAGAATCATTACCAAGAAACGAAAGTACGTGATAATTCAATTGGCGTGTGCGAGCTCTAGTAATTGGTCCGGTATGTATAGCAGCAGGGGCTGTGGGTGTAACAATGGTATTGTTGTCCTCATCACTTGTACAACGCCATCCTCTGGTACCCTGCCTTAGCCAAGTTCATGGCAGCAACTCACCCCACCTACAACCTCATGAAGATGCCAGGGAGCAGCGACGTCCTCACTATGGCCGGGGACACCAAGGAGGCACTAGTAGCCTCAAGCTCACCTTCAGGGCCGTGGCTGCCGCGCGGCTAGTGGGGGAAAGAGCCCCAGGGGCTCCGGGGGCTGCGCAGCAAAAAAGAAGCAGTTGTTATCTCAAGACCAAGCCGAGACGAAGCAGGTGTCGGTCGACCAAGATGGGGCATCGGGAGCCACCTTCACCATAGGTGCCAACCTCGCCCCAGACCAAGAAAAGGCATTGGTCGATTTCTTGAGCCTGAACAAGGAGGTGTTCGCATGGGAGCCCAAGGAGCTGGCTGGAGTCCCAAGGGGAGTGATCGAGCATCACCTAAATGTGTGCCCCAATGTACGCCCAGTAAAGTAGAAGGCGCGGTGGCAGTCCATGGAGAAGCAGTCCTTCATCGTCCAGGAGACCCGCAAACTACAAGAAGCTGGTGTCATCCGCAAGGTGCGGTACCTAGAGTGGCTAGCGAACCCGGTCATCGTGCCCAAGAAAGGAGGTAAGGAATGCATGTGTTGACTTCACCAACCTCAAGAAGGCCTGCCCTCAGGACCCATTCCCGCTTTGGTGCATTGATCAGATCATCGACTCCACCACCGAGTGCAACTTGCTGTGTTTCCTAGATGCATTCTCGGGCTACCACCAGATCAAGATGGCGGTACAAGATGTTGAGAAGATGGCCGTCTTGACCCCATGTGGGGTATACTGCTACACCTTGATGTCATTCAGGCTACGTAATTCTGGGGCGACCTTCTAGCAGCTGATGCACATTGCCATGGGCCGGCAGCTCGGGAGGAATGCCAAGGCCAATGTCTACGACATCATGGTGAAATCTCGGGAGGCAAGGACCCTCATCCAGGATCTGGAGGAGACATTCGCCAGCCTGTGCAAGGTGGACCTACGGCTCAACCCGGAGAAATGCGTGTTTGGTGTCCCCTCCGGTAAGTTTCTAGGTTTGCTTGTGTCGCACAGGGGAATCGAGGCGAACCCGAAAAAGGTCAAGGCAATAGAAGAGATGAGCCCACCGTAGACTCTCGAGGAAATGCAAAAGCTAGTGGGCTGCGTGACTTCACTGGGGCGCTTCATCTCCAAGCTGGGGGAGTGCGCCCTCCTGTTCTTCAAGCTGATGAAAAAGAAGGGCCTATTCGAGTGGACTCCGGAGGCTGACGCGACGTTCCAAGACCTCAAGAGATACCTCACCAACCCACCAGTGATGGTGGCGCCGCGTCTTCTCGAGCCCCTAGTGCTTTACTTGGCTGCCACGCCCCACTCGGCCAGCGCAGCGCTGGTGGCTGTTCGGGAGAGGCGCCAGGCTGAGGGCCTGCCACACGACCCCACGCGTTCGGTCAAGATGATGCAGCACCAAGACGGCGCCCCTGGAGCCACAGCGGCGCCAGCAGATGCCCAGGCTCCATGATACGGCGCTCCTGAGGCTGTAGTTGCCCCAATAGATGACGAGCTCCTGAGGTCCCCTAGACTCAGGAGGCGCCCCAGCCACAGGAGGTCTCAGGCTCCACCAACACTTCCGCCCTTGTCGAGCACCCGGTGTACTTCATCAGCATGGTACTGCATGACACGCGGGCAGGCTACCCCATGCCGCAGAAGCTTCTGTCCGCACTCCTCGTTGCACCACTTCTGCCTGCACCACTACTTCCAAGGCCATCCCATTAAGGTCGTCATAGCTTACATGCTAGAGAGGGTGCTTCGGAGCCCCAATGCTACAGGAAGGGTTGCCGAATGGAACATCGAACTGCAGGCATTCCAGCTAGAGTTCAGCACCACCAGGGTCATCAAGGGCGCCGCACTCGGCGACTTCGTGGCAGAATGGACCGACGCTCTAGGGCCCGAAGCAGGCGGGGGCTGGTCCCTCTCACTAGGGAGCGAAGCACCAGACGGCTGGGTCATGTACTTTGACAGCGCCTTTGCACGTCAGGGCCCGGGGGCTGGAGCCATGCTCATCTCGCCCACCCAAGACAAGTTTTACTACGTCGTGCAGCTCTGTTTCCAACATGGTGAGAAGGTCTCCAACAACATCGTGGAGTACGAAGGCTTGATCGCCGGCCTCAAGGCCGCGGCCGCTTTGGGCGTGGAGCTCCTCACCATCAAGGGAGACACCCAACAACTCGTCAACTTCTCCAACAAAGTGTACGAGCCGAAGGATGAACACATGGAGGCATACCTGGCGGAGGTACGCAAAATGGAGAAACAATTCTTGGGCCTAGAGCTGCAGCACGTGCCTCGCGGCATAAATAAGGAAGCCAAGGACATCGCCAAGAGGGCATCTGAGCGCCATCCATAGGAGCCTGGCATCCTCGAGGAGCGTATCTTCAAGCCTTCAGCAGCCCGCTCGGCTGCAGAGCCAACACTGCCTCAGGAGGAGCTCCCCTCGCCACCAACCTCGGGAGCGCCCGCCTGCGGCCCGACCTCAGGAGCACGCCTGCTCCTCGCGCTCAAGCCTCGGGAGGGGTGCTGGACCAAAGAATTCAAGGCATACCTGCTGCAGGGAACCCTGCTGGAGAAGGAGGAAGACACGGAGTGCGTGGCTCGGCAGGGCACAACCTACTGCATTCAGGGCGGTGAGCTATACAGAAAACGACCAAAGGATGTTTCCTTGCGATGCATCTCCAGGGAGCAGGGGTGTGAGCCGTTAACCGACATACATGATGGAGACTACGGACATCACTCACCATCTCGCACCTTGGTGGGCAAGGCATTCCACAACGGATTCTACTAGCCCACGGCACTCAACAACGCAGTCGAGCTGGTGAGGTCCAGCGAAGCCTGCCAGTTCCATGGCAAGCAGATCCACCAGCCTGCTCAGGGCCTCCAGACTTCCCGCTCTCATGGTCGTTCACGGTCTGGGGGTTGGACATCTTGGATCCGTTCCCTCGAGCGCCGGGGGCTACCACTACCTCTACGTCGCCATCGACAAGTTCATCAAGTGGGCGGAAGTGGAGGCAGTCTGTACCATCCCGACCGGCTTGGCAATCAAATTCATCAAGGGCCTTGTGAGCCGGTTCGGAGTCCCTAATCGTATCATCACCGACAATGGCTCGCAGTTCATTAGCAATCTCTTCAAAATGTATTGTGCTAATCTCGGAACGCAGATATGCTATGCCTCAGTGGCACACCCCGGGAGCAACGACTGAGGGAGTCCTGGACTAAGGGGTCCTCGCGCATCCGGGCTGTTAGCCATGGGCCAGACTGATGGGCTGTGAAGAACACGAAGACCGAAGACTGCACCCGTGTCCGGATGGAACTCTCCTTGGCACGGAAGGCAATCTTAGCGACCAAATATGTAGATTTCCTTTCTTTGTAACCGACCTTGTGTAACCCTAGATCCTCCCGGTGTCTATATAAACTGGAGGACTTAGTCCGGAGGAGGGGGGTATTCATTATCATAGTCATATAGGCTAAACTTCTAGGGTTTAGCCATTATGATCTCATGGTAGATCAACTCTTGTAATACTCATATTCATCAAGATCAATCAAGCAGGACATAGGGTATGACCTCCATAGAGAGGGCCCGAACCTGGGTAAACATTGTGTCCCCTGTCTCCTGTTACCATCGACCTGAGACGCATAGTTCGAGACCCCCTACCCGAGATCCGCCGGTTTGACACCGATATTGGTGCTTTCATTCAGAGTTCCACCGTGCCGTCCTCAAAAGGTTCGATGGCCCATTCAATCGTCAACAATGACACTGTCCAAGGAGAAACCTTCCTCCCGAGACAGATTTTCGTGTTCGGCGGCTTTGCACTGCGGGCCAACTTGTTTGGCCATCTAGAGCAGATCGATAGCTACGCCCCTGGCCATCAGGTCAGATTTGGGAGCTTGAACTATGTCGTGGACATCCGTGGAGATTTGATCTTTGCTGGATTCAAGACCGCGGTGATCGCTCCTGGTCACCTCTATGAACATGACCTAAATCTGTCATCGGACCACATTCAGGAGATAGCTCCTGTAACTGCTCTGGCCTTAGATCCAAAGCATACGGGACCATCTAAGGACTGGAGGTTCAACCCCACCACGGAGGACACAGATTCCCCGGTGTTGGAGCCGCACATGGACTTAAACTCACACAATATTTGTGTCACCGGAACCCCGGACTCGTCTCTGGGTGTAAGTTCCGAACGATGCTGAACTTGATCGTTTATCGATCTTCGAGTTCAGCGCCGCAGACATCTTCCAGCACTCACCCTTGGGCGATGTGTTAAGCTCATTAAAGAACCTGTCCTTGGCGGGGAACTCACAGCCAAACTATATCCGGTTCGAACTAGAAGCTGATGACAGGGAATTCCGCTCCCCACCCACCACCCACTTTATAGCCACTGTCGAAGACTTAACTGGCATGCTCGATTACAGCTCCGATCGACGGTATGGACGACGATGCCGGAGAAGAAGAGGCCTAGGACCCGCCGTTCATCGGATGTTGGACGGCCACTTCCTCGTACGATGTGTACATGGTGGATGCACCAAAGGAGAATAGCGGACAAAGAAAATCAAGTTGAGAATAAACCTCCTGAGACATAGCAAAAACATCGGCATCCTTGGCGCCGCTCTAAGTCACGTTGTTCAAAGGACATCAATACCGGCACCGGAGAAGACAATACTCCGTACGATGCCAAAAACAATGAAGACCTTGCTGAGGTAACATCCGAACAGGAGGAGCAAGAAAACGGGCAAGCCAGACCCGACGAACAGGCCAGGCCCAACGACTCGAAGGACGATAGTTATCATCCGCTCTCTGAGGATGAGGAAAGCCTCGGCAACGAAGATTTCATCGTGCCTAAGGAACCTCTCGAGCCGGAGCGCTTCAAGCGCCAGCTAATAGCCACCGCAAGGAGCCTGGAAAAGAAGCAGCGGCAACTTCAAGCTGACCAAGGTTTGCTCGTCGACAGGTAGACTGACGTTTTGGCAGCCAAAGAATACGGCCTCAGACGCCCAGCCAAGAGTTACCCAAAATGAAGAATGCTACCTCAGTTCGATGAAGAGGTGTCGGAGCCCATACTTCCCTCGCGTAATGCGGCCGACCGAACACTACGCGGTTGGGACAGTGTGGCGGACCGACCACCTCTGGTCGGGATAGAGCGGCAACTCAAGCCAAACAGCGGCCCGCCCTGCTGCCACGAAAAAATAGAGACAAAACAGTTCGGGGTCATACACACGACCTTTGGCAGACCCTGGATAGTAGAGCGGGATATACCCGATCGATTTACGAATCGCGAGGACGTTCCTTGACACGTGATGATGACTACCTATTCGGACATGACAAACCTTGTCACACCCGAGCCGACAACCGCAGACGGACCCCATCGGAGCTACGTCGCGACGCGGCCCGATATAGAGGTGCCACACACCCACTTTGCTTCACCGATGAAGTAATGGATAACGAATTCCCTGAAGGGTTCAAACCCGTTAACATTGAATCATACGATGGAACAACCGACCCCGCTGTATGAATCAAGAATTTTATTCTCCATATCCACATGGCCTATGGAGACGACCTGCATGCCGTCGAATACCTCCCACTAAAGCTCAAAGGGCCAGCTCAGCACTGGTTAAACAACCTGCCTGAAAACTCTATCGCCAGCTGGGAGGACTTGGAAGAAGCCTTCCTTGACAACTTCGAAGGTACATATGTCCGGCCACCAGACGCCGATGACTTAAGCCACATAGTCCAACAACCTGGAGAGTTAGCCAGAAAATTTTGGACTAGGTTCCTAACCAAGAAGAACCAGATCATCGACTGTCTGGATGTCGAAGCTCTAGCGGCCTTTAAACATAGCATCCGCGACGAATGGCTCGCCCGCCACCTCGGCCAAGAAAAGCCGAAATCCATGGCATCCCTCATGGCACTTATGACCCGCTTTTTTGCGGGTGAGGATAGCTAGATGGCTCGTAGTAAAAATATGGCGAGCGACGCAGGCCCCTCTGAGGCCAAAAACAACAACGGCAAGCTCCGACGTAACAGACACAAATGCCGAAGCAATGGTACTAATACCGAAGACACTACAGTCAACGCCGGATTCAGCAGCTCCAAGTCCAGCCAGCGGAAGAAACCGTATAAGAGAAACATTCAGGGACCATCCATCCTAGATCGCATACTCGACCGTCCGTGCCAAATCAATGGCACCCCAGACAAACCATCCAACCATACCAATAGAGATTGCTGGGTTTTTAAGCAAGCCGGCAAGTTAAACATCGAGAACAAGGAAAAGGGATCACAGAGCAAGGATGATGACGAGGAGCCCCTGCAGCCAAACACAGGGGGACATAAGAAGTTTCCCCCTTAGGTCAAAACAGTGAACATGATATATGCTACACACATCCCCAAGAGGGATCACAAGCGCACACTCAGGGACGTCTACGCGATAGAGTCAGTCGCCCCAAAATTCAATCCATGGTCATCGCGCCTGATCACTTTTGATCGTCGGGATCATCCGACCAGTATCCGTCATGGCGGATCAGATGCACTAGTCCTAGACCCAATCATTGATGGATTCCACCTGACGTGAGTCCTCATGGACGGTGGTAGTAGCCTCAATCTGCTCTATCAGGATATAGTGCGCAAAATGGGCATTAACCCATCACGGATCAAACCCACAAGGACTACCTTTAAAGGAGTCATAGCAGGCGTAGAGGCCTGCTGTACGGGCTCAATCACACTAGAGGTTGTCTTTGGATCTCCGGACAACTTCCGAAGCGAGGAGTTAATCTTCGACATCGTCCCCTTTCGCAACGGCTATCACACACTGCTTGGACGAATCCCATTTGCTCGATTCAATGCGGTACCTCACTACGCTTACCTTAAGCTCAAGATGCCCGGACCACGTGGCGTCGTAACAATCAATGGAAATACGGAACGCTCCCTCCGTACCAAGGAGCATACCACGGCCTTAGCAGCAGAAGTATAGCCCGGCCTTTTCCAGCATAATCTTGATTCGGCGGCTGAGCCCCCGGACATCATTAAGAGAGTCCGGACTGTTCTGCAGCAAGACAGCCCGGCTCGTCAAGACCTTAACTAAGAAATTTGGCCTTCGTCCCAGTCCCAATCAAATGGCGGCATTCGCACCGCGCGTACATAACTACGCACTCAAAATTCCATGGGCATCAACGGAGGCATAGCTATTTTATGATCCGCAATTCGGCTAGACTGGCCCGGACACTCATACTTTCACTATTACCCTTTTTTCTTTTATTTTTCCTTTTTTACAGGCCTTTTCTGGCGGCTTGACCATCGACTCTTTTTGAAGGATAAAAACACTAGGACAACAAGAAGCGTGGACGTACTGGAAAACTCTTAGGTGATCTCTTTAACGATCCCTTTACATATCTTCGGACCCATACGCAGCTCTCTCTTGGTGAAGGCATAGTAAATAGCCTTTCTGCTTATTGCACTACCTATATAAATGTGCTTTAACGCACCAATGAAATTATAATTGAAACAGTTTGCGGCCCAAATTTTCACGGCTCTAGCTTACCACTGGTTCTTCTTTTTTCTTTATTTTTTTCTTTTCCTTTCTGGTAATTCTATCAGGTAACACCTGTACACTCGGGTGTGTTTCAATTTGCTAGGGGCTTCATAGCACCCCACACTATGGCAACAAAAGTCCAAACACTTTTTATAAGTATAGTTCGGCACCCCGAATTTAGCATTATATGCATTGGCTCTGAATCATGTCTTTGGTCAATAGTTGGGTTGCCCGGCTCCTATGCTTGCTACCTTACGTTCCGCTATATCGGCTAAGGTAGTAAAGGGAGAACTACTACGATTGTGCCTTGGTTTATCCAAAGGAAAAACTCAGTAGAGAAAGCCGAAAATTGACTGTCATGATGTGGCGAGAGCCGGTCAGCTGTTCGGAGGTTGCAAATCGTTGGAGATTTCTTCCGCATCACGCAAAGGATCGATACTTCCAGATTAGACGCTTGAAGCACTCTAGCTCGGATACTAGGGGCTGCGCCCATGTTTTTATTGTTAAACTCCTATGGCTAAGTGAGGGCGTTAACGCCGCATAGTCTGATTGTCTGGTTCGTTGCGCTAAAGAACTCCTTCAAGGACCATATAATTGGATCAAGATTGTTTAGATTCCATCCCGAACACCTCCGTACTACCTACATGGGGGCAGAAGCCGACGACTGGAAAACCCTCATATTTCACATAACATAGCCGCACAGGAGGAAAAATTTAAATACATAACAAGTATTATATTGCAAACCCGCTTTGTTCTATCATACAAGGTAGAAGGAACTTGAATACATTCATTCAAAAATAGTGTCCTGCGCACACTGCGTTGCTACAGTGCGAGACCCCTCTAGGACATCTACAAAATAGCGCTCGGGTGTGCGGTGCTCCTTGCCCTCCGGTGGCCCCTTGGTCAGCTCAATGGTGTCCATCTTCGCCCACAACATCTTGCAGCGGGTGAAGGCCATGTGTGCACCTCCAATGCAGGCCGATCACTTGACGGCATCCAGCCGAGGATAGGCGTTCACCATCTACATAACGAGCCCGAAGTAGCTGCCGGGCATAGCTTCAGCTGGCCATTGCCGGATTATCAAACCCTTCATGGCTAGATCGGCCACCTTATGCAGCTCCACCAGCTGTTTCAGCTGATCAGTGAAGGGCACGGGATGCTCTAGCGCAAGATACTACGACCAGAACAATTTCTCCGTGGAGCTCTCTTCTTCGGCTTGGAAGAACTCTGCGGCGTCGGACACACTGTGCGGCAGATCTGCGAGGGCCCCTGGAGAACTCCGAATCCGGGTTAGTAAGAAATACTTCTTCTTTATATATTTGCTTTGCATGCTAACCACCTTACCCGCCGCGATCTTCCTGTCCTCTTGGATTTCTTGGAGGGCACCATGGGTAAGGATGGCAATGGGTCGGGTTTGGATGGGGTTGAACAATATCGAATCCATATCCATATCTATGAAGACACTCTTTGCCCGCCCATGAAAAAATCCATGGGTGAAAAATTATGTCCATGTCCAAATCCGATGGATATCCATATCCACTGGATATCCATTGGGTCCTCTTGAGACATATAAATAAGACTTAACACAATATTAACATAAACTCTTCCATTCTTCACCTCGTGGCAGGCTAGGCTTCACTTATGGTAAATCAACATCCAGTAACAACCTAAGATCATTTAGTATTTTTCTAACAGATGAGAATTACGAGTCATTTAAGAAGGATATAAAAATAAGGGTTAAGGGAAGAAGTGTTGGAGTATGTTACAGAGGGGATTGATTGTCAACTTATAAAAGTTATGATGGGGATTGTGTAATTTCTTATGCATGTTTTAGATTAAAAAAGTGTAAAATTGCCGTGGGACATGTGAACATGGGGCAGGGATGACAGATTTTTTTCCCATTAAGTCATACTATCGGGTCGGGTTTGGATATATCCATGGGTACAACATTATATCCATGCCCTACCCACGAACAATTGGGTCGGGTTTGGACGCCGCCCATGGACACAAAAGCATATCCAAACCCTATCCATTCGGGTCGGATATCCATGGATATCCATGTCCATGGATAAAATTGCCATCCTTAACCATGGGCTTCAACCCGAGCCGCTTCCGCGCTTTGACGAGCCTTGGAGAGTTCGGTCTCTCGAGCCGAAACATCACCCTCCAGGGTCTCGTACTTCTTCACCGCGTCCTAGAGCTCTTGCTAGACCTTGTTCAGCCAGGCCTTTAGCTTCTTGCGAGCCGCCTGCTCCTTGACGGCTCTCTCCTTGGCTTCAGCCAGGGCCGTTTTCAGGGCCCCGGCCTCGGTCGTCGACCCTACACATATAATGACACTATGGTCAGTATACATCATTTACTCTTTCGGAATATATAGCGAGCAATTGCATACCTTGCTGGTCTTCCAGCTGCTTCCTAGCATGGCCAAGCTCTTCTTTGGCCCGCTCCAGTTTCTGCTTTAGTCCGAAGACTTCGGCAGCATGAGAAGTCATGGCCAGCAGCGACGCCTGCTTATTAACATCAGACACACTTGGTTAGTTTCCTGCGAAATTTAATTGATCCTCTGTCCGGCTTGTCTTTTCGAACACCGGGCAGTGTCTCAGGGGCTACTGTCTATGTGGAGATTTTCTCGGTTAAACGCCGCTTACCTCAAAACCTGTCAGCAAGCCGCTGCAGGCTTCGGTCAGTCTGCTCTTGACGGACTGAGCCTTCTCAATCACCGTACCCATAAGGATACAATGTTCTTCCATAATGGAAGCGCCTCGTAGCGCTTCCAACAGATTATCCGGCACCTCTGGTTAGACAAAGGTCGCCGGTGGGACGGGCGCGCCTCCTTCTCTTGATGGAGGATGCTTGTCGGACTCCGGGGCCATATGGATCTCCGGATCCGTTCCCAAAGGGGGCCGAATCGAGTACGGCCCCCATCGTCAGTCTCCATGGGGGCTTGTTCCCCCATGTGTTCGGCGGCCGAGGTATCGCCCTCCGGCCGCCTTGATGGCCACCCAAACCTCTCCCTGGCCTAGGAAGGTCCTTCGAGACAGCACCTCGATGTCTCCCTGGGCCTCGGGAGAGTAAGCGGCCGGTGGTGTCTCGCTGGCCATCTCCTTTGAGTCCAACAAGCCTCTTGATGAGGATCGCTGGGAGCTGTCATGGGCCGGACTGCAATAGCATAATTAATCATGTTAATACGACAAAGAGGAGAGGTTAGATTTATGGGCATGTACGAGTCTTAGCACTTACGATGCGGCCCGAGGCTTAGTGCGGGGGCGTCGCTCCGGACTACTATCGACGTCCCATGCGGAGCTGCCCGTGAGCGGGCCTTTCCCCTTCTTGGGCGCCTCTGCCTCCAGAATTGTGGAGGCCTCCCTCTTCTTCCTCCCTCCATCAAAGGGAAAGTCGCACTTCTCCTCCTCATCGTCGTCGTCTTCAGCGACGGAAGAACGGCTCTTGTCTTCGGACGTCGCGTCCGAAGTGCCCTTGCGGCGGGGGCTACTCCGGACCCCCTTGGCCTTCCCCATGGCCTTCTTCACTGGCATCGTATAGGGCGCCGGCACCAGCATCTTCGCTAAACGCGGAATGACTGATTCTTCAGGCAGCGGAGCCGGACACCGGATCTGCTTCACCCTCTCAATCCAGTCCTAAAGAAGCAATGATAATAATAGCTTAGATATCATCCTTGAAACAAGCAAGTAGGGGATGCGTTAAAAATAACATACCTCATTGGCGAGGTGATTGATGTCGTGCCGCGGTCCCAATCCATGGTCGGCGGTGTCTCGTTGCCCTTGAAGAGCAACTTGCAGGCATCTTCATGAGAAGTTTCGAAGAGCCTCTTCAGGGTATGGTGCTTCTTCAGATTAAACTCCCATAGAGGGCGGCTTCGGCTTTGGCACAGGAGAATCCGGCAAACTACCATCACCTGGATTATATCGACAAGCTTGATATCCTTGTCCCCCATACATTGAATGCGCGTCTGCAGCGCTATCAGCTCATCTGACGATGAACAATTCGGGCTCTTCTCAACCCAGAAGGTGAGCTGCATTGGAGCACCGGAGTTGAATTCGGCAGCGGCGGCCCAATTTGTACCACCGGGTTCTGTGATGTAGAACCATTGTTTCTGTCATTCCTTGACAGTCTCCATGAAAGTGCCTTTCGGCCAGGAGACATTAGTCAGCTTGCTCACCATGGCACCTCTGTACTCCGCGTGCTGGCCATCCACCACGTTCGGCTTCACATTGAATACCTTGAGCCACAACCTGAAGTGGGGTTGGATGCGGAGGAAGGCCTCACACACGATGATGAACGCCGAGATGTTGAGTAAGGAGCTCGGGGATCGATCATGGAAGTCTATCCCGGAATAGTACATCAGCCCGCGGACGAAAGGGTGGAGTGGAAACGCTAGCCCGCAGAGGAAATGAGGGATGAATACCACCCTCTCATTGGGCTTCGATGTGGGAACGACTTGCCCCTGGGCTGGAAGACGGTGGGCGATTTCCTTCGCCAGGTACTCGGCCGCCCGAAGCTCAGTAATGTCCTCCTTGACGGAGGAGACCATCCACTTGCCTTGACCTCCGGATTCGGACATGGTTGAGTGCTAGCTTGAGTGGGAAGAAGATGAGAGCTTGGGTGCTGGAGCTCAAGAGTGGAAGGGCAGAGGAAGAGAGAAGGCGTGGGAGAAGAAGGGGGAATCCTTATCCCCTTATAAAGGTAGTGAATATCGAACGCCTCCCCACTCGCCTTAAAATTCGCCTATTCCCAAGGGCTGTGTAAACAGGCACGGCTTGGTTACCCACACCCGAATTGATGAAAATCCCGCAATAAGGGGACACGATCTCTGCTTTGGCAAGACGTGCCAATGGCAACCGCGTCTCGAAACGTGTAGCGGCAGACGAAAGACGGTTCCAAATTATGACCGGGCAAACGTGATGTCATAATACAAAAAGTTGTCAGCGGATTGGACTTGTGGAAAATTATATTCCCTCTGTGGTTGCCTGTAGTGCGTGTGTTGCAGGTCCGAACACATTCAATACGTCCGAATACTATCTTGGAGTTCGGAAGGAGGAACCCGCCTTGCAATGCCGAAGTCAGATCTACGCGCCGGATACCTTGTCATTGAAGCCAGGTTCAGGGGCTACTGAGGGAGTCCTGGACTAAGGGGTCCTCGGGCGTCCGGCCTGTTAGCCATGGGCCGGACTGATGGGTTGTTCTCGATGTCCTGGGAACGGCGGTCCCCAGACTTGCCTACCTGCGGCCCACAGCGTGGCTGGGCTGGCAGGTCTGTACGGCCCATCTTCATCGACAAGGCGTTCAAGACCCTCGCGAGGCAGACGAGGCAAGACCTCATCAGGAGCGGCCTCGCTAGGCAGCCTCGCGAGGGGCAGAGAGATCAAGGCAGGCAAACCTCGCGAGGCCCTCGTGACGTGAGCCATGATGATCGAGACCAGGCGGGCGCCAGCGCACAGTGTCCTTGTTTCCTCTTTGGTGTCAAGGGGGCAAGCGCAGGCATGGAGTACCGAGGCATCAGGCAAAGGTTTCCATATTGGTGCAATGAGACCAAGACCAAAAGGACGGCAGGACGGAGGTCACCATGGAGCCCAAGACGGCGTCATCACCAGAGCCTTTGGCATGCGAAGACCACCTTTTGTCAGGATAAGTCGTACTAGTTGTCCCCTTTCAAATTGGCTGTTGTTGGCTCCCTTCCCGCTCAATATTTGGGGAGAGGACCAGGGCCTATATAAGTAGAACTAGCCACCACGGTGAAGGGGGACAAAAAAGACAAGAAGAGAGAGGATCGACCTCGTCACAAGTGGGAAGCAGATCCAAGATCATCTCACCCACACAAGTTCTCCAAGCACAAGAACACCTCAACCTCAGGAGGCTATTATTCCCCTTGTAACTGTTCTTCACCAGCCAAGAGGCAATCCACCACCACCACACTAGAGTAGGGTATTACACCACAACGGTGGCCCAAACCAGTATAAATCTTGTGTCTTTCTGTGTTGTGAGTTCGTTTAGTTCATTTGCAAGATCTTAGAAAGCTAGGGCATGGATCGATAGGGAGAAAACCTTCGCGCGCACCCCCGGTGTTCGAACCTCAAGGGTTTGCCAGAACCCGTGATCCGACATTTGGCACGCCAGGTAGGGGTGCGCCAAAGTTTCCTTCCGTCGCTCCGTGCTCTGTTGCTTCGTCGTCTCCATGGCAGACGCGTGCCGCTCTCCTGCCGAGCGTCGGGCTGCCCTCGCCGCCCATGTTTCTCAGACGGCTCACGTCGGCGAGCCGCCTCGTCGGTCCCCGTCGCCTGCTGCCAACACCGCCACTGCCCCGACAGGGAAAGAGCAGCAAGCATCCTCGCTGCACCCCTCGGTGCGGCGGGATGGCCTCACCGCCACTCCATCGCTGACCCGGCCGGATCTTCTTCCCATGCACGTCGCCCTCCCATGGATGCGCGGTCTGCGCTCCTCATGGCGCACGAGCTCCTGCGCTACCGTCCGGTCGACGACCTGTACGAGGACTGGCTCGACCGCATCGCCGAGCTTTTCCACACCGCGGGGGGATCCCTGTTGGAAATATGCCCTAGAGGCAATAATAAATTGATTATTATTATATTTCCTTGTTCATGATAATCATTTATTATCCATTCTAGAATTGTATTGATAGGAAACTCAAATACATGTGTGGATACATAGACAACACCATGTCCCTAGTAAGCCTCTAGTTGACTAGCTCGTTGATCAATAGATGGTTACGGTTTCCTGACCATGGACATTGGATGTCATTGATAATGGGATCACATCATTAGGAGAATGATGTGATGGACAAGACCCAATCCTAAGCCTAGCACAAAGATCGTGTAGTTCGTATGCTAAAGCTTTTCTAATGTCAAGTATCATTTCCTTAGACCATGAGATTGTGCAACTCCCGGATACCGTAGGAATGCTTTGGGTGTACCAAACGTCACAACGTAACTGGGTGACTATAAAGGTGCACTACAGGTATCTCCGAAAGTGTCTGTTGGGTTGGCACGAACCGAGACTGGGATTTGTCAATCCATGTAAACGGAGAGGTATCTCTGGGCCCAATCGGTAGGACATCATCATAATGTGCACAATGTGATCAAGGAGTTTATCACGAGATGATGTGTTACGGAACGAGTAAAGAGACTTGCCGGTAACGAGATTGAACAAGGTATCGGGATACCGACGATCGAATCTCGGGCGAGTATTGTACCGATAGACAAAGGGAATTGTATACGGGATTGATTAAGTCCATGACATCGTGGTTCATCCAATGAGATCATCATGGAACATGTGGGAGCCAACATGGGTATCAAGATCCCGCTGTTGGTTATTGACCGGAGAGTCATCTCGGTCATGTCTGCATGGTTCCCGAACCCGTAGGGTCTACACACTTAAGGTTCGGTGACGCTAGGGTTATAGAGATATTAGTATGCGGTAACCCGAAAGTTGTTCGGAGTCCCGGATGAGATCCCGGACGTCACGAGGAGTTCCGGAATGGTCCGGAGGTAAAGAATTATATATAGGAAGTGCTATTTCGGCCATCGGGACAAGTTTCGGGGTCACCGGTATTGTACCGGGACCACCGGAAGGGTCCCGGGGGTCCACCGGGTGGGGCCACCTGCCCCGGGGGCCATATGGTCTGTAGGGGGTGCGCCTTGGCCTACATGGGCCAAGGGCACCAGCCCCTAGAGGCCCATGCACCAAAGGGACAATAGGAGGGGAGAGTCCTAAAGGGGGAAGGCACCTCCGAGGTGCCTTGGGGAGGGTGGACTCCTCCCCCCTTTGGCCGCACCCTTCCTTGGAGGAAGGGGCAAGGCTGCGCCCTCCCCCTCCCCCTTGGCCCTATATATAGTGGGGGAAAGGGAGGGCAACCATACCTAAGGCCGGGCGCCTCCCTCTCCCTCCCATGACACATCTCCCTCCTCCCGCAGCGCTTAGCGAAGCCCTGTTGGAATCCCGCTACTTCCACCACCACGCCGTCGTGCTGCTGGATCTCCATTAACCTCTCCTCCCCCCTTGCTGGATCAAGAAGGAGGAGACGTCGCTGCTCCGTACGTGTGTTGAACGCGGAGGTGCCGTCCGTTTGGCGCTAGGATCATCGGTGATTTGAATCACGACGAGTACGACTCCATCAACCCCGTTCTCTTGAACGCTTCCGCTTAGTGATCTACAAGGGTATGTAGATGCACTCTCCTTCCCCTCGTTGCTAGTCTCTCCATAGATAGATCTTGGTGACACGTAGGAAAATTTTGAATTTCTGCTACGTTCCCCAACAGTGGCATCATGAGCTAGGTCTATGCGTAGATTCTATGCACGAGTAGAACACAAAGAAGTTGTGGGCGTTGATTTTGTTCAATATGCTTGCCGTTACTAGTCTTATCTTGATTCGACGGTATTGTGGGATGAAGCGGCCCGGACCAACCTTACACGTATGCTTACATGAGACCGGTTCCACCGACAAACATGCACTAGTTGCATAAGGTGGCTGGCGGGTGTCTGTCTCTCCCGCTTTAGTCGGGTCGGATTCGATGAAAAGGGTCCTTATGAAGGGTAAATAGCAATTGGCATATCACGTTGTGGTTTTGCGTAGGTAAGAAACGTTCTTGCAAGAAACCCGTAGCAGCCACGTAAAACATGCAAACAACAATTAGAGGACGTCTAACTTATTTTTGCAGGGTATGCATGTGATGTCATATGGCCAAAAGGATGTGATGAATGATATATGTGATGTATGAGATTGATCATGTTCTTGTAATAGGCATCACGCCTTGCATGTCGATGAGTATGACAACCGGCAGGAGCCATAGGAGTTGTCTTTATTTATTTATGACCTGCGTGTCAACTTAAACGTCATGTAATTACTTTACTTTATTGCTAAAGCGTTAGCCATAGTAGTAGAAGTAATAGATGACGAGACAACTTCAAGAAGACACGATGATGGAGATCATGATGATGGAGATCATGGTGTCATGCCGGTGACAAGATGATCATGGAGCCCCAAGATGGAGATCAAAGGAGCTATATGATATTATATGATATTGGCCATATCATGTCACTATTATTTGATTGCATGTGATGTTTCTCATGTTTATACATCTTATTTGCTTAGAACGACGGTAGTAAATAAGATGATCCCTCATTACAATTTCAAGAACGTGTTCTCCCCTAACTGTGCACCGTTGCTAAAGTTTGTCATTTCGAAGCACCATGTGATGATCGGGTGTGATAGATCCTTACGTTCACATACAACGGGTGTAAGACAATTTTACACATGCAAAACACTTAGGGTTAACTCGACGAGCCTAGCATGTACAGACATGGCCTCGGAACACAAGAGACCAAAAGGTCGAGCATGAGTCGTATGGTAGATACGATCAACATGAAGATGTTCACCGATGATGACTAGTCCGTCTCACGTGATGATCGGACACGGCCTAGTTGACTCGGATCATGTCACTTATATGACTAGAGGGATGTCTATCTGAGTGGGAGTTCATAAGATGAACTTAATTATCCTGAACATAGTCAAAAGGTCTTCGCAAATTATGTCGTAGCTCGCGCTTCAGTTCTACTATTTAGTTATGTTCCTAGAGAAAATTTAGTTGAAAGTTGATAGTAGCAATTATGCGGACTAGGTCCGTAAACTGAGGATTGCCCTCATTGCTTCATAAAAGGCTTATGTCCTTAATGCACCGCTCAGTGTGCTAAACCTCGAAAGTTGTCTGTGGATGTTGCGAACATCTGACATACACATTTTGATAACTACGTGATAGTTCAGTTAAACGGCTTAGAGTTGAGGCACCGAAGACGTTTTGAAACGTCGCAAAACATATGAGATGTTTCGAGGGCTGAAATTGGGATTTTAGGCTCGTGCCCACGTCAAGAGGTATAAGACCTCCGACGATTTTCTTAGCCTACAAACTAAGGAGAAAAGCTCAATTGTTGAGCTTGTGCTCAGATTGTCTGAGTACAACAATCATTTGAATCGAGTGGGAGTTGATCTTCCAGATGAGATAGTGATGTTTCTCCGAAGTCATTACCACCAAGCTGCTAGAGCTTCGTGATGAACTATAATGTATCGGGGACATATATGATGATCCTTGAGATATTCGCGATGTTTGACACCACGAAAGTAGAAATCAAGAAGGAGCATCAATTGTTGATGGTTGGTGAAACCACTAGTTTCAAGAAGGGCAAGGGCAAGAAGGGATACTTCATGAAACGGCAATTCAGCTGCTGCTCTAGTGAAGAAACCCAAGGTTGAACCCAAACCCGAGACTAAGTGCTTCTATAATAAGGGGAACAGCCACTGGAGCAGAATTACCCTAGATACTTGGTAGATGAGAAGGCTGGCAAGGTCGATAGAAGTATATTGGATATACATTGTGTTTATGTGTACTTTACTAGTACTCCTAGTAGCACCAGGGTATTAGATACCGGTTCGGTTGCTAAGTGTTAGTAACTCGAAATAAAAGCTACGGAATAAACGGAGACTAGCTAAAGGTGAGATGGCGATATGTGTTGGAAGTATTTCCAAGGTTGATCAAATATCGTACGCTCCCTCTACCATCGAGATTGGTGTTTGCGTTGAGCATAGACATGATTGGATTATGTCTATCGCAATACGGTTATTCATTTAAGGAGAATAATGGTTACTCTGTTTATTTGAATAATACCTTCAATGGTCTTACACCTAAAATGAATGGTTTATTGAATCTCGATCGTAGTGATACACATGTTCATGCCAAAAGATAGTAATGATAGTACCACCTACTTGTGGCACTGCCACGTAAGTCATATCGGTATAAAACGCATGAAGAAGCTCCATGTTGATGGATCTTTGGGCTCACTCGTTTTTGAAAAGTTTAAGACATGCGAACCATGTCTGTTGGTGAATATGCATGAAGAAACTCCATGCAAATGGACCGTTTGGACTCACTTGATTTTGAATCACTTGAGACATGCAAATCATACCACATGGGCAAGATGACTGAAAGCCTCGTTTTCAGTAAAATGGAACTAGAAAGCAACTTGTTGGAAGTAATACATTTTGATGTGTGCAGTCCAATGAGTGCTGGGGCGTGTAGTGGATATCGTTATGTTCTTACTTCATAGATGATTTGAGTAGATGTTGAGTACATTTACTTGATGAATCACGAGTCTGAATTATTGAAAGGTTCAAGTAATTTCAGGGTGAAGTTGAAAGATCGTCGTGACAAGAGGATAAAATATCTATGATATGATCATAGAGATGAATATCTGAATTACGAGTTTGGCACAGAATTAAGACATTGTGGAAATTGTTTCACAACTAATACAGCCTGGAACACCATAGTGTGATGGTGTGTCCGAACATCATAACTGCACCCTATTGGATATGATGCATACCATGATGTCTCTTATCGAATTACCACGATAGTTTATGGGTTAGGCATTAAAGACAACCACATTCACTTTAAATAGGGCACCACGTAATTTCAATGAGGTGACACCATATGAACTATGGTTTAGAGAAACCTAAGCTGTCATTTCTTAAAAGTTTGGGGTTGCGACGCTTATGTGAAAAAGTTTCAAGCTGATAAGCTCAAACCCAAAGCGGATAAATGCATCTTCATAGGACACCCAAAACAGTTGGGTGTACCTCCTGTCTCAGATCCGAAAGCAATAAAGGATTGTTTCTAGAATCGGGTCCTTTCTCGAGGAAAAGTTTCTCTCGAAAGAATTGAGTGGGAGGATGGTGGAGACTTGATGAGGTTATTGAACCGTCACTTCAACTAGTGTATAGCAGGGCACAAAGAGTTGTTCCTGTGGCACCTACACCAATTGAAGTGGAAGCTTATGATAGTGATCATGAAACTTCAGATCAAGTCACTACCAAACCTCGTGGGATGACAAGGATGCGTACTACTTCAGAGTGGTACATGATCCTGTCTTGGAAGTCATGTTGCTAGACAACAATAAACCTACGAGCTATGGAGAAGCGATGGTGGGCCCGGATTCCGATAAATGGCTCGAGGCCATAAAATCCGAGAGAGGATCCATGTATGGAAACAAAGTGTAGACTTTGGAAGAACTACTTGATGGTCGTAAGGCTGTTGAGTACAGATGGATTTTAAAAGGAAGACATACAATGATGGTAAGTGTCACCATTGAGAAAGCTCGACTTGTCGTTAAGGTGTTTCCCGACAAGTTCAAGGAGTTGACTACGATGAGACTTTCTCACTCGTAGCGATGCTAACAGTCTGTTGGAATTATGTTAGCGATTACTGCATTATTTATGAAATCTTGCAGATAGGATGTCAAAACATTGTTTCCTCGACGATTTTCTTGAGGAAAGGTTATATGTGATACAAACGGAAGGTTTTGTCAATCCTGAAAGATGCTAATAAGTATGCAAAGCTCCAGCAATCCTTCTAAGGACTGGAGTAAGCATCTCGGAGTTGGAATGTATGCTTTGATGATGATCAAAGATTTTGGTGTATACAAAGTTTATGAGAAACTTGTATTTCCAAAGAAGTGAGTTGGAGCACTATAGAATTTGTGATGAATATATGTTGTTGATCAGAAATGACGTAGAATTTCTGGAAAGCATATAGGGTTATTTGGAAAGTGTTTTTCAATGGAAAGCCTGGATTAAGCTACTTGAGCATTGATCATCAAGATCTATAAGGATAGATCAAAACGCTTAATGGTACTTTCAAATGAGCACATTCCTTGACATGATCTTGAAGGTGTTCAAGATGGATCAGTCAAAGAAGGAGTTCTTGCCTGAGTTGTAAGGTATGAAGTTAAGACTTAAAGCTCGACCACGACAGAATAGAGAGAAAGGATGAAGGTCGTCCCCTATGCTTAAGACATAGACTCTACAGTATGCTATGCTGTGTACCGCACCTGAAGTGTGCCTTGCCATGAGTCAGTCAAGGGGTACAAGAGTGATCCAAGAATGGATCACAGTACAACGGTCAAAGTTATCCTTAGTAACTAGTGGACTAAGGAATTTTGTCGGTTATGGAGGTGATAAAGAGTTCGACGTAAAGAGTTACGACGGTGCAAGCTTAACACCTATCCGGATAGCTCTGAGTAGAGATACCGGATACGTATAATGGAGCAACAATTTAGAATAACTCCAAGTAGAACAGTTATTTGAAATGGCTCCAAATAGAGCGTGGTAGCTGCATCTAGGAGATGACATAAAGATTTGTAAAGCACACACGGATCTGAAAGGTTCAGACCCGTTGACTAAAACCTATCTCACAAGCAACATGATCAAACCCAGAACTCATTGAGTGTTAATCACATAGTGATGTGAACTAGATTATTGACTCTAGTGCAAGTGGGAGACTATTGGAAATATGCCCTAGAGGAAATAATAAATTGATTATTATTATATTTCCTTGTTCATGATAATCGTTTATTATCCATGCTAGAATTGTATTGATAGGAAACTCAGATACATGTGTGGATACATAGACAACACCATGTCCCTAGTAAGCCTCTAGTTGACTAGCTCGTTGATCAATAGATGGTTACGGTTTCCTGACCATGGACATTGGATGTCATTGATAACGGGATCAAATTATTAGGAGAATGATGTGATGGACAAGACCCAATCCTAAGCCTAGCACAAAGATCGTGTAGTTCGTATGCTAAATCTTTTCTAATGTCAAGTATCATTTCCTTAGACCATGAGATTATGCAACTCCCGGATACCATAGGAATGCTTTGGGTGTACCAAACGTCACAACATAACTGGGTGACTATAAAGGTGCACTACAGGTATCTCCGAAAGTGTCTGTTGGGTTGGCACGAATCGAGACTGGGATTTGTCACTCCGTGTAAACGGAGAGGTATCTCTGGGCCCACTCGGTAGGACATCATCATAATGTGCACAATGTGATCAAGGAGTTTATCACGGGATGATGTGTTACGGAACGAGTAAAGAGACTTGCCAGTAACGAGATTGAACAAGGTATCGGGATACCGACGATCGAATCTCGGGCGAGTATTGTACCGATAGACAAAGGGAATTGTATACGGGATTGATTAAGTCCATGACATCGTGGTTCGTCCGATGAGATCATCGTGGAACATGTGGGAGCCAACATGGGTATCCAGATCCCGTTGTTGGTTATTGACCGGAGAGTCATCTCGGTCATGTCTGCATGGTTCCCGAACCCGTAGGGTCTACACACTTAAGGTTCGGTGACGCTAGGGTTATAGAGATATTAGTATGCGGTAACCCGAAAGTTGTTCGGAGTCCTAGATGAGATCCCGGACGTCACGAGGAGTTCCGGAATGGTCCGGAGGTAAAGAATTATATATAGGAAGTGCTATTTCGGCCATCGGGACAAGTTTCGGGGTCACCGGTATTGTATCGGGACCACCGGAAGGGTCCCGGGGGTCCACCGGGTGGGGCCACCTGCCCCGGGGGCCACATGGGCTGTAGGGGGTGCGCCTTGGCCTACATGGGCCAAGGGCACCAGCCCCTAGAGGCCCATGCGCCAAAGGGACAAGAGGAGGGGAGAGTCCTAAAGGGGGAAGGCACCTCCGAGGTGCCTTGGGGAGGGTGGACTCCTCCCCCCTTTGGCCGCACCCTTCCTTGGAGGAAGGGGCAAGGCTGCGCCCTCCCCCTCCCCCTTGGCCCTATATATAGTGGGGGGAAGGGAGGGCAACCATACCTAAGGCCTGGTGCCTCCCTCTCCCTCCCGTGACACATCTCCCTCCTCCCGCAGCGCTTAGCGAAGCCCTGTTGGAATCCCGCTACTTCCACCACCACGCCGTCGTGCTGCTGGATCTCCATTAACCTCTCCTCCCCCCTTTCTAGATCAAGAAGGAGGAGACGTCGCTGCTCCGTACGTGTGTTGAACGCGGAGGTGCCGTCCGTTTGGCGCTAGGATCATCGGTGATTTGAATTACGACGAGTACGACTCCATCAACCCCGTTCTCTTGAACGCTTCCGCTTAGCGATCTACAAGGGTATGTAGATGCACTCTCCTTCCCCTCGTTGCTAGTCTCTCCATAGATAGATCTTCGTGACACATAGGAAAATTTTGAATTTCTGCTACGTTCCTCAACAATCCCCTGCGCCATCCCTCTCTCCGCCTCGCCCTCCACCAGCTACGGGCGACATAGCTCACGGAGCGCCTCCACCACCTCAGCCCCAAGACGGCGCCCTGGCGCCAAGATGCGCGGCTCCGCGACGCGACCCGCGCCCGTGCGTGAAGAGAGAAGCTGTCAAGAAGTCCCTCGGCCGCAACAAAATGCTTCGCCGCTCCTCGCGCCACCGCGCCAGGACTGGCTGCTCCAGCAAGTCCGCGCGCCACATGTAGCGGCAGGGCACGGGCCCCATCAAGAACAAGCTCCACCCCTAAGAGAGAAGCTGGCTATCGTTCTTTCACCCCCAAGCTGCGCAACGTCGCTTGGCCAGGAAGTTCAGCTAGATATGCCTCCTCGATATGACGGCACCCCCGACCCCGAGGAGTTCTTGCAACTCGATGACCTAAGCATCGAAGCGGCCAACGGCAACGAGAAGGTCACGGCGAACTGGTTCCCCATGGCTCTCAAGGAAGGCGCCCGCTCCTGGCTCCTGAACCTGCCTCCGGGCTCAATCTCCTCTTGGGACGAAATGTGCACCCGCTTCATCACCAACTTCCAGGGCACTCGCGACAACCCCCCCGGTCACGGGCGACCTGCGCCGCATCAAGCAACACCCAGGAGAGACCCTGCAGAAGTACATTCAGTGCTTCAATAGCGCACGGATCAAGATCCCCAAGGTGACCGATGAGGCCATCATCTCTGCATTCTCTGATGGCGTCCGCGACGTCAAGATGAAGGAGGAGCTCGCCATCCATGAAGAGCTGTGCACAACCTTGGAACTGTTCAACATCGCGACCAAATGTGCTAGAGCTGAGGAGGGGCGCCTCTCCCTCCTCGAGCTCCCTACTGCGGACCCAGAGGAGAAGAAAGCCAAGGCCAAGGACTTGAAGCGCAAGGGAGTAGTCGTGCTCGCAGCAAAACCAGACACCAAGCGTGGCAGAGACCAACCAGAGTCATCCAAGGGCGGTCGTCCGTTCTGCGCCTTCCACAACCTGAACACCCACAACACCAACGACTGTCAAGATCTTAGAGCCATTCGCGAAGGGTGCTTCGGTCGAAACCCCGAGCGCGGCAACCGGGGCTACGGCCGAGGAGGAGGACGTGGTGGTGGACGCTGGGACAACCGTTTCCCGCGCCAGGAGTGGCGCGATCGGCCTCGTGAGGACCGCTGGCAGGACCAGCCTTGCGAGGATCGTCCTCAAGGCAATGTCGGGCTCCCTCCGCTGGCACCACCGCCAAGAAGGAATGACGAACACCATCAGGACGAGGGAGCTGGGGGCTTCCAGGAACCACGCACTATCGCCTGCATCTTGGGCGGAGCCCAGGCCCCAGCCTCGCAGCATATCTTCAAGCAGTTTGCTCGTGATGTGAATGCAGTTCTCCCCAAGCTCGAAGCCACGCGCCCGCTCAGATGGTCCAAGTGCCCCATTACGTTTAACTCGGCAGACCAGCTCAAGTGCGCAGCTACCGCTGGCACCCTCCCGATGCTCTGCTCCCCAGTCATCAGCAATGTGCAAGTTACCAAGACCCTCATTGACGGTGGCGCAGGGCTGAACGTCCTATCCGTCGACACATTCGACAGCCTGGAAGTGTCGTATGACCAGCTTCAGCCCACCAAGCCTTTCTCAGGAGTGACAGACGGTTCAACCACACCGATAGGGCAGGTCTGCCTCCCTGTCACCTTCGGGGAGCGCAAGAACTACCGCACCGAGCTCATCGACTTCGATGTCGCGCACATCTGTCTGCTGTACAACGCCATCCTCGGGTATCTAGCCCTGGCCAAGTTCATGGTGGTGACCCATCACGGCTACAATGTCCTCAAGATGCCGGGAAGCAGCGGGATCATCACGGTCCCATGTGAAGAAAGAGACGCGGTGTGCTCTCTCGTGCGTGCCTTCCAAGCCGCAGCAATCGACGACCCCAACTGTAAGGGCGAGGGCCCTCCTTAGGTCATCCCCAAGAAGAAGAAGAAGTTGCGGCGTGCACGGCCTCAGGAGGGTGACGCCACAGCCGGAGTCTCGTCAGGATCAGCGCCCGCTCCAGGGGCGTCTCCCTCCATCGCATAGGAAGGTGCGCCCGGCGCCCTTCTCGGGCAGGGCTCGGGGGGGTTCTTCTAGAAGGCCTCAGACTTTGCCCACATCACGAGGGAGGCGCTCGGGCACCACTTGGATGCGTGCTTTGCGGTACGTTTCCCTCAGGAGGGCACATGGCAAGGATTACCCACCATTCGGGAGTTCATCACCAAGACCACTCAGGAGTTGCAAGATGCAAGGGCCATGCGTGGCGATCGCCGCTCACGAGATGTAGCTTCCCATCCAGGCAAGGATGCCGAGCTGCGTGTTTGCATTGACGTTCCAGGGCTCAACAGGGCCGGTTCTCAGGAGCTTTTCTGGCCTTCGCGTGTGGGACGCTGCGAGGGCCCACCGCACAGCTACGTTCGCATGCCCTTTGGCCTGCCAAGTGTATTGTCCGCCTACCAGTGCAACTTGTGGCACATCCTAGCGGATTAGGAAGCTAGGCACCACGTCGTCCTGATGGAGATGGAGACGGTCCTCAAGGAACCTCCTGAGCCCACAGAGCCTCCCGAGGCTCAGAGCTCCAAAGGCTCGTGAGGAGCAACCCCTTTGTCGTGCACCTTTAGCTTCCTCAACTCTCCCTCATCAACATTACCAGGTGACATCTTTCCGAGTTCATTTAGCTGGGAGCGCCCCTCGGGCTGCATCATTCCTAGGCTGCATGGGTCCGTCCCTGTGGCATGTATCCCTTTTTTATGTCTTTAGCTTACCTTGTTGGGGGCGCCACTCGGGCTGCATCATCCCCAAGCCACTCGGGCCTGACCCAGTGACACGTATCTCTCATGCACTTGCTTAAGCCTGCTACTCTCATGTTCGATCTACCTATGATTACTACTTGCTTGATCGCCACCCATTATGGGGACCACGCATCGGTCGTCTTTCTTCAGGACCCTTCGCGTGAGTAAATTGAACACTACGTCTATGCTCGGGTCCGTCCCTGCAGCGTCGATAAATCCAACGGCTGAGCTCTATCTGGTGAGCCGGCCCCATTTACATCACCTCCTGGGGCCGTTGGTGCTTGGCCTTCTCACGCGATAACCTTAGGAGATTCGTTTGGCGCAGGTTGTCTGACCACCTTGCAGGTCCAGCACCGCAAACAAGAACCAAGACCAGGTGCAACCCGCCTTGAGGTAGGGCCTTGTGAGTCCCGCGCTGGCTCACGAGTGCCCAGATACACCTTGTCAAGCCCTATCGTGCAAGCCACATGTCAGGGCGGGGCTGTACATGCCCCGAGGGCTCTCCTCAAAGGGAGCCCCCCTCCCACGCACAAGTGGAAGCATCATGCTCCAGGCTGGCCGTCGACACTCTCGAGGAGCGGCTATGCCCGGGCACAAGCGGAAGCACTATGCTCCGCGCTGGTGATAAACAACTGAGGGCGGCTTCGCAGTCGTACTAACCTCAGGGAGCCCTAGAGCTCAGCGTCCGGCCTCACCGCAACACCTCCCCTCGGGAGAGCCGCGTGAGGGGGCTGGGCACGGGGGCTATGCTCGGGTCACGCCCAAGCGTATGCCACCCAGTCAGGTCTCCCGGACCTGGTCTTCGCATGCCCCTCCCGAGCCGAGCCTCGGTGAGGGAAAAGGTATAGAGATTGTTTGCACGTCAAGGGGGACTCCTGAGCATCACGACTCAGGAGCCTAACTGGTCACGTAGCCCCTCACTCCTTGGTCCGTCCGGGTCTCCGATCGGCCCAACGGCGGTTGAGGTATGCGCGGGGCCGGGCTCTGCCGACGTAGAACATCAACCTATCCTCGTGTACTCTCCCTATAAGCTGTTTACGCATCAAGGGGGACTCCTGAGCATCGTGACTCAGGAACCTAACTGGTCACGTAGCCCCTCACTCCTTGGTCCATCCTGGTCTGCCGTCGGCCCAACGGCGGTTAAGGTATGCGCGGGGCCGGGCTCTGCCGACGCAGAACACAAAGCAAATAGGAAGAAAATTGCAAAATCTCGAAGCAAATATTACAAGACATATTGTCCTCACAATATCAAATAAAAGTCTTAACGCCTCCACGAGGCCTGATGCGTATCGCAGGGATGAAACAGGAAAGCAGCCGCAAGTCACTCCTGGACACCGCCATCTACAGGATCGGCGGCATCACCAGTCGAGGGAGCAAGGACGAAGCCGTGGAACTTCTTCAACAGGGCCTCTACCTGACCTTTCACGACTGCGGCGGCGGTCGCACAATGCTCGTCAGCTACAGGCTCCAGCAGCTCGTCAAGACAAGCATTGGGGTCGCGAAGGTATAGATGGCTGAAGACACGCGTCAGCACAGCCGAAGAAAGGACACGAGCCTCCGCCTCGGCCATAGGACTGATGCCCTCCATGACTTCCTCAAGCGCCTTCACCAAGTGGGGAAGCAGCTGAGCAGGGCCGTCCTCGTCGGTGGTCAGCGGCTTCTCCAGGCCCTTCTCGTATAGTGACTTCAGCGCCACGCTGGGCCTCTTCTCGAGAAGCGAGAAGGCCTCGCTGTCTTCGGCCAGGACCTTCACCTTAGCATTGAGCTCGGCCTCCCTCGTCTTCGCCTTCTGCGCTAGTCCCTCCAATCGGCTGCGCTCCGTGGCCTGCGCCTTCGTCAGCAACCCTAGCTCGGCGTTGCGGTCCTTGATGGCGTCCTCCCGAGCCTTCATCTCCTCCTCCGTCACTTCGTGTTCACGCGCTTCCTTTGCGCGCTCATCATGCAGCCTCTTTAGCTCACCCTCTAGCTCCCGACAGCAGTCGCGGGCGGCATCGCCGTCCTTCGGCGCAGCCTCGCGATTGACCACGGCTCTGACGGCAACCTGCTTCTTCTTCTCGGAGGCCGCCACGGCCGGGCTCAGCGATGCTCGAACGGCCGAGTCGGAGTGAAGCCAGCTTGAGGCCAGCTCCAGGTGCCCGGCCACTAGGTGCGGGTCCATGCCCAAGAGGTCTTCCCATAGCTTGGCCATCCCTGAGAAGACACGCTCAAAGGCTGCAGAGGGAGCAGAAGGATTTGGGGCCAGAGGAACAGCAGGAGTAGGAGGCGGCGTCGTTACTAGAGCCTGGAAGATCGAGGGCTTCGGAGCCCTTAGGACCTCGTCAGCAGAGCCGGGTGCCGGCACTTCCGGAGCCAGCGGGGCCACGGGGGCTGGTTCATCCTGCCGATGCTCCTCTCGGCCTTGCAAGGGCGACCGGGCTGGGGAGGTGCGGGCGTTGTCACCTCTCTTCTCTGCAGAGGGAGGCACGGTCGCAGCATCCCCCTTCCTATTCTTCGCTGAAGACTCCAGCCTGATCGACCAGGTGAATGTCAGAAAATAGCAAGTATAAGCAGGAACAAGATGAAGCTCGAAGCACTTACTGATCCACTGCGACATAGTCCACCCTCCGCTTGGTGAGCCTAAAACCCGAAAGCGTCGGGCCTAAGGAGTGGGCACACGGGCTCCAGGAGCAGAAGACGGCGCAACAGAAGGACCGGAGCCGGCCCCAAGCGGTACCACGTCGGAGGCAGCATCTCGAGAGACCAGCGACAATCTACCCCTTGTCAGGATGAGGGGCAGCTCCCTCACCTCCTGGCGGGTGACGACCTCGGCGTCGCCTGGTAGGGCGCGGAGGATGTTGGCCTTGCTCAAGGGCTCCCCCATTCCCTCGGGGATCTCTTCTGAGCCTTTCGCCTCCTCTTCCTCCTCGCAGGAATCGTCAGAAGACACCTCTACCGGCTTCGGCATTGTGGAGGCTCCAGCGAGCGTCGGTGGCACCAGCCCGCACATGTCAAAGGTCGGCCTGGAAGCAACGAATTGCTCCCATTCCTTGCGATGGAACAAAGGAAGAAAGGCGCTCGGCGGGTACTCTTGGTTGTCCCCAACCAAGAGACAAACTGCGTTCAGCTCGTAAACAGGCAGGGCCACTGGGCTCAGATGAACCTTGTCTTCTTCATCTCCAAGCTTCCACAAGGGGCGCGTGCGTGCCTAGAGTGGAGCAACGCGCAGCGTCAAGAATTCCCTCAGGAGCATGACCCCAGTCACCTTGGCCGCCTTCGCGTTGCCCAGCTTCAAATCAGTCTTCATCTGCTCCAACACCGAGGATGTCCGCTCGTCGGTGAGCTCAACACGAGACCACCCCTAGTCAGACTGGGGCGCTTCCGAAGGCAGTTCCAAGTGTGGATGGGCGCACTTGGCACTCATCATGACCCATTTGGCCCTGATGTTGTCAACCCTCTTCCCGGTGTTCAAAATCGAGTTGGACTGGCCGGCCGCAATGAAGTTGGCACACCCGAAGATATGACCACCGGTGATACGGAGGAAGAAGAAGTGGCGCAGCAGTGCCACGGACGGCATCACGCCTAGGTAGCCCTCGCAATAGTAGGCGAAGATAGACAAGAGAAGAACGGAGTTGGGATGGAGGTGCAGCGCCTGCAACCCAAAGTGGTCGAGGACCTCAAAAAAGAAATCAGAAAAGGGGGGAACCAACCCGGCAGTGATGCTCCTCGTGAAGAAAGGGAACAAGGTTCTTCCCTCAGGCTCCGGCTCGTCGGAGGCAAGCCGGAGCTCCGTCTTCCCCCTCTCATTGCTCGCCCCCACCATCAGCAAGCGCGTGGTGGCAAGGTTCTTCTTCGTGACGTTGGGCGCATCGAGGGCTGGCTTGAACCAGGCCGGCGCCGAGGAGGACTTGACCTTGCGCGGCGCCATTGGACGCTAATGCGGAGCGAAGTTGAAGCGGATCTAGAAGTTCCGGCAGCAAGAGGCAAGAAAGGGGATCTAAAGCAAGACGAGGAAGAAGCAATGAAGGCAAGCACTGTCCGCACCAGCCTTTTTGTCAAGTCGGGCAGTTGCCGAGGCAACATGGGGAAGCGGAGACACCCACGTCCAATCAACCGCCACGCGTCAACCGAGGCTGCAGGCTTTGGGGGCCCGCGGTACTCCGCACTTGACCCTTTGGCTTCGTCTCGAAGCCAAGCCCGAGCATGCCTTGGGCCCGGGGGGCTACTGTCGGTGTCCTGGGAACGGGGGTCCCCAAACTTGCCTGCCTGCGGCCCACGGCGTGGCTGGGCTGGCAGGTCTGTACGGCCCATCTTCATCGACAAGGCATTCAAGACCCTCGCGAGAGGCCAAGCCTCGCGAGGCGGACGACACAAGATCTCATGAGGAGCGGCCTCGCCAGGCAGGCTCGCGAGGGGCGAAGAGATCAAGGCAGGGCAAACCTCGCGAGGCACTATGACGTGAGCCATGATGATCGAGACCAGGCGGGCGCCAGGTGATGTCTACTACACAACCTTCTTCTTGTAGACGTTGTTGGGCTCCAAGTGCTGAGGTTTGTAGGACAGTAGCAAATTTCCCACAAGTGGATAACCTAAGGTTTATCAATCCGTAGGAGGCATAGGATGAAGATGGTCTCTGTCGGTGTCAAAACCGGCGGATCTCGGGTAGGGGGTCCCGAACTGTGCGTCTAGGCCGGATGGTAACAGGAGGCAAGGAACACGATGTTTTACCCAGGTTCGGGCCCTCTTGATGGAGGTAAAACCCTACGTCCTGCTTGATTAATATTGATGATATGGGTATTACAAGAGTAGATCTACCACGAGATCAAGGAGGCTAAACCCTAGAAGCTAGCCTATGGTATGATTGTTGTATGATTATGTTGTCCTACGGACTAAAACCCTCTGGTTTATATAGACACCGGAGAGGGTTAGGGTTACACAAAGTCGATTACAATGGTAGGAGATCTTGAATATCCGCATCGCCAAGCTTGCCTTCCACGCCAAGGAAAGTCCCATCCGGACACGGGACGAAGTCTTCAATCTTGTATCTTCATAGTCCTGGAGTTCGGCTGAAGGTATAGTCTGGCTACCCGAACACCCCCTAATCCAGGACTCCCTCAGTAGCCCCTGAACCAGGCTTCAATGACGACGAGTCCAGCGCGGCATTGCAAGGCGGGTTCCTCCTCCAAATTCTTCATAAAAGTTTGTAAACACCAAGAGTAGTGTCCGGCTCTGCAAAATAAGTTTCCACGTATTGCCACAGAGAGAATAATATTAACACAAATCTAATCTGCTGACATATTCCGTAGCGTGACATCACACTACGGCCAAGCCTTTATTCGAATCGTTTTCACTTTTCCACCTCAGCGTGTTTTGCGAGGCGGTTTCCTTGGCACGTCTTGTCAAAGCAGAGATCATGTCCCCTTTATTTACGGGATTCTCATCAATACGGACGTGGGTAACCCAATCGTGCCCGTTAGGATGTCTTCTCGATTAAAGGCGAGTCCCAAACGGTTACGGGGAGGGCCCCTGGTATTCAACCTCTTATAAAGAGACCAGGGCCTTACTCCTTTTCTCCAATCTCAAAACAAGTTCGCCCGTCGCCTCGAGTTCCAACACCCTAGGCTCCAGATTCCAGGCGCTTCGAACCTTCGACAATGTCCGGTTCCGACCTTCAAGGCCGATGGATGCCCTCCTCTGTCACGGAGGAGGACGTGCTAAAGTTAAGGGAGGCTAAGTTCTTGACTGCCGAAATTTCGCATAGGTTGCCTGCTCAAAGGCAGGCTATTCCCAGTCCCCATCCCGGTGAGAGCGTAGTGTTCATGTCTCACTTCCTTCGGGGGTTAGGCTTCCGAATGTATCCCTTCGTGAGGGGGCTGATGTTCTATTATGGGCTGGAATTTCATGACTTAGCTCTGGAGTCCATCCTCCACATTTCCTCATTCATCGTCGTGTGCGAAGCGTTCCTCTGTGTTACTCCTCATTTCGGATTATGGCTCAAGACTTTTGGAGTGGAGCCGAAGATGATCGAGGGACGGCACGCAGAGTGCGGAGGCGCTGTCATAAGTAGGAATGTTGATGCTCCATGACCCGAGGGCTCCTTTCAAGAGGAGCTCGGCTTGTGGCAACGAGAGTGGTTCTATATCACCGCTCCCAGGAGCACCAAGTGGGTGGCGCCTCCTGCCTTTCGCTCGGGTCCCCCACCACGGCTAGCGTCATGGGTCAACAAAGGATTATATCGGGGGTTATCCAAAGACGTGCCCTTGTTGCAGGGCCGCATTAGGGATCTCTTAGAAAGAGACCTCAACCTAGTCAAGGTGGCGCAGGTCATGCTGATTCGCCGAACACTGCCCGGCAAACGTCGCTCCCTTCGTCTGTGGGAGTTTAATCCGGAGGGACCACGAGCTCTCCAGCATTTTATGGGCGCAACGCCCGTGGATATGTATAAAAGGTTCTTCGGATCACAAGCAATGTGTCCGGATTTGAACGAGGACGCAGGTTTAAGCTGCAATCGCCCGAATACTCAAGTAAGTAACCTTGTGCCCGGACTCGCTATCCGTAAAATTGTCATAAATTCGCCCTTGAAAGAGCTGTCCTTTGAAACAGGAGTGGATAGCGAAGGCAAAGCTGATCAGGTGTTCGGCTCCCCTTCCTGAGACCAGGCTGGATCCCGTGCTAGTCAGGATGTTGAAGATCGTGCCTTTGGAGGGAAGTGAGGGGGAGGACAAGGAAACTATGGCCTCCTCAAAGGAGGCTGCTCCGAAGGGAGTAACCGACAATTCCTCTCCTGAGGGGAGAAGAGGTCCACCTCTCACAACCGGGAGACCATGGCCTCAAAGCGGGGGGAAAAGTCCTTGTCAGAGGGTCCGACACCGGGGAGATCCTCGACCGAACTACACCCTCAAAGGGATCAGCCCTCCAGCGAGCCGTAAGTAGAGAAAGATTTTCATTTAGAGGGATGAGAGAAATCCTTGCTTTTTATCTGAGAAGATTAACCAAAATTTAACTTTGTAGCTCGGACCTCAGCCCTTCTCAGCAGAGCTCGTCTTCGGGGGATCTTCTTCCGGAGATGATGGAGAGTGGAACGCCTCCCCCTGCCGTACCGCCTGGCGAGGCGGGCGACCCTGAGGTGTCGTCGCGGAGGGTTTCTCCGAATCTGGCAGGGGTGGAAGGTAGCCATATGCCCCCCCCCCCAAGGTTCTCCGCATCCGGCCTTTGATGGAGGTCATAGGACGAGTCCGGCACCATCCGATGCGCGGTCGGATGAGCTGATGATTCTGCTGGGGCGAGCTTCTATCTCAGAGGAGCACCGTGCATTGATGGGTACGGTGATTGGAAGGATTTCGTCCGTGGAAAGCGGATTGCATGAGGCCGTCAGAAGATTGCTGACGGGTTTTGAGGTACGTTTGATAATGTACTTCTTTGTTAGTTGCGCATAAACAAGATGTGCCCTGTGTAGATAGTAGCCCCTGAGACTCTGTGTGTTGTCAAAATTGACGGCACGCAGAGGATCATAATCCCAGGTCTAAAATGTCACCTTTGTATACAGGCGGCGAAGTGTCCGGAATCGAGCCGAACTGATGATTTTGCCGAACTAAAGCGGCAACTTGACGTGGCAGATGCCGACATCGCGCTTGTCAACGAGCGGATTGATGAGGCTCAAGGTATGCAATTCCTCGGGCGGCGTCTGGTAAGAGGAGCTTTGTGCCAGTATCTTACAATGTGTGTGCTTGACGTAGATGGTGCGGCCGCCGTGGAGAATCTTCAGGCGGAACTTGCCCAAGCTAAGGAACAAGCCAGGAAAAGTGATGCGAGTGCCGAGAAGGCCCATGAAGAGTTGAGAGCCGAACAGGCTGCTCACTGCCGAAGCAAGAAGGAGATGGCCGAGATGGTCGTGAAGTTAAAAAGTGCTGCTGACCGTTGCAAGTTTCTTGAGAAAGAAGACCGGGCGAGATAGACGGACTTAGAGAAGGCCGTTGCTGATGCCAAGGACGCTCTCTCTGCGATGAGAGCTGCGAAGGAGGAGCTGCGTCAGGCCGGAGAGATTGCGGCTGGAAAGCCCTTTATGCTGCGGAGGAAGTTTTGCGATCCGAAGTTTTCTTCATTGGACCGGATGTGGAGTGCGGAGGACACCTATCTAGATTTGGCAGCGAGTGCTGCTGATGCGACCGAATACTTTCGAGATCAAAAAGATCACGAAGTGGAAAGGCTTTTCTGGTCGCAGTTCCAAAATCCAGAGCGTCCACTGGCAGTGGACGATCGTCTGGCTCAATGGGCCGAACTGAATAGATTGTCTGGACTCGCCATGAAGTACGTCATGGGTCATCCGTGGCCGGGGAGATCGGAGCCGAAAAGTTATTTCAGCTTGATGCAACAATTCCTTGACGCGGTGCCACGTATCAATGCGATGAAGAGGTTAGCATGCATAGAGGGCGCACGGATGGCTCTTGCCCGTGTCAAGACATACTGGGCAGAGATGGAGACCACCGTTGTTGCATCCCGAGATTTGGACAAAAGCCGAGTACCCTCCGAGCACTATTTTCAGGAAGTCCTTGAAGGCGCTCGTGTAATAGAGGCGCAGTGCTCGAAGGATGCTATGTTCTGATAGCATATGTAATTATAAAGCAATATTTTGATGAATTGTAGTAGCCTTTTATACTTGTGCCTTCAAGTATTTGGAACACCTCCTGTGCGGCCGTTTTAAGATATATATACAAAATCTGAAAGATTGCAGTCGTTGGCTTCAGCCCCCACGCACATAGTGCGGGGGTGCTCGCAGAAGGCGCATTTCACACTTAATCCAACGTCTTGGTCCTACAAAGGAGGTGATAGCGCAGCGAGCTAGGAAACCGGACTATAATGCTTTAACACTTTCACTTAGCCATAGGAGCTTGACAATGGGACTATTTAGGTAGCCCCTGGTGGCGACTGCGCTCGCCCGAATTCGGGGCGCGTATGTGCATGGCCGGGAAATGGCCCTTCGTTAATGCGGAGGAATCCTACAGATTCCGGAGAGTCATCGAGTGGTTGACCAGTCTCAGGCCATATCATGACAGTCGGTTTTCGGCTTTCTCTACTGAGGTGCTCGCCTGGCCGAACCAGGGCACAATCGCAGTAGTTCTCCTGGTGCCGCCTTAGCCGATAGAGCGAAACGTAAGGCGGCCGAACACAGGAGCCGGGCAATCCAACATTTGACCGAAATCATGACTCGGAGCTGATGCATTTAAGGCCAAACTCGCGACGCCGAACACTCCCTAAGGTATTCTGTCTTTATGAGAGTGGGCGAGGTAATGCTCTGAGGTATAAGCCCCTAGTGTCCAGGTATGCGCAAGAATTCTGACGTGGCCACATACCAAGATGCCAGCCTCCTCCTTGGTCATAGAACCAGGGGATGTGTATCAACAAGAGACAGTAAAAAAGGTTTACGCAGGGTCTTAATCTGAAAAGAATCCTTGGAACGGGTCCCTACTGCACGTATGCGCCTGTGTCTCCGTTGTGCCGTATCCTGGACGGGCGCAGCACGACGTTCATCTGTAAAAAGAGAGCAACTAAGTTGAAAAATGGGCGTGCCGAACAAAAGTTATATGAAATAAACAAAGTGTAAAGTAAAATATGAAAAATTGAGCTTTATTGTCTCTTATTTTATGCGTGTGAAGCCTCTAGTGCAGGGGTATATGGCCACCAAGCCTTTATCAGCGATACTTTTGTGCCGGACTCGTCTATCCGTGTCCGTGGTCTTAATGACTTGTTCCGATGTTCTGGCTGGTGAAGCTATTGTATTGTGGGGCTGTTAAAGCGGCTGCACAATCCTCCGCTTGGGCGAGGTGTTCTCACTGCTTCCCCTTTAAGGAGATGATGCCGCGTGGACCGGGCATCTTAAGCGTAAGAAATGCATAATGCGGTATTGCATTAAAGCGGACGAAAGCTTCGTGTCCCAGTAGTGCTTGGTAGCGACTTGAGAATGGGACGATGTGGAAATTCAGCTTTTCGCGACGTAAGTTATCAGTAGAGCCGAAAATAACCTCGAGCCAGAGAAAACCCATGCAATGGGTGTCCGGACCTGGCGTTACTCCTTGAAAGGAGGTTTTGTTGTGGCAAATTATTTTTGGGTCGATCCCCATGTGGCGGATTGAGTCCTGATATATCAGGTTGAGTCCGCTGCCACCGTCCATAAGGACATTTGAAAACTGGAGTCCGCCAATTATTGGATCGAGTACCATGGCAGTCCAGCCTGGGTTCCTGATACTTCTAGAATAATCTAGATGATTGGTTTTGACAACTAGTGGCGGGATTCCTTTGGGATAGGCTGTGGGGCGCGTACCTTTATGGGCGCCACACATTTTGTTATATGGAGTAAGTTTACTGTTTTTAGTTCTTGTGGGAAATTCTTTTGTTTCCTGGTACTCTGCTTTTGGGGTTCGTCCTCGTCTTCACTTGGTGTGTCGAGCCCCTTGTGTTCGGCGTTGAGTCTGCCGGATTGTTTGAAAACCCAACAATCTCTGTGGGTATGTTAGCAGGCTTTCCGGGAGTGCTGTGTATTTGACATATCCTATCCAAGATTTTGTTTAGGTTGGATAGGTCATCCTTGTTATCTTGGAGGGGCGGCTTTTTCTGATTCTGTCGTGAGCTTTTGAATCCGGCGTTTACTGCCGTACTCTTCGGACTTTTTTCCTTAGTCCGGTGACAGTCCTTATTGCGTCGCTGTTTTCCGTTTCCATCCCTAGTTTCGGATGTACTTGGGTCACTGGTGCTGCATCTTGCCAACCAGCTGTCCTCTCCTGCGCAAAAGCGGGTCATGAGGCTTGTTAGTGCGGCCATTGTTCTTGGCTTTTCCTGGCCGAGGTGTCTGGCGAGCCATTTGTCTCGGACATTATGCCTGAAAGCCGCTAGGGCTTCAGCGTCCGGACAGTCGACTATCTGATTCTTTTTAGTAAGAAATCTATTCCAGAATTGCCGAGCTGACTCTCCGGGCTGTTGAGTTATGTGACTAAGATCGTCTGCATCCGGAGGGCGGACATAGGTCCCTTGAAAATTTGCTCAGAAAGCATCCTCGAGCTCTTCCCAACTTCCGATTGTGTTTTCAGGAAGGCTTTTGAGCCAATGCCGGGCTGGCCCTTTAAGCTTGAGGGGTAAGTATTTTACGGCGTGGAGGTCATCTCCTCTAGCCATATGTATGTGGAGGATATAATCCTCGATCCAGACTCAAGGGTCTGTTGTTCCATCATATGCCTCTATGTTTACGGGTTTGAATCCCGCTGGAAATTCATAATCTAGGACCTCGGTGAAACATAGGGGGTGTGTGGCACCCCTGTATTTGGGTGTGTCGGATTCTGATAATGGCTTTATTGCATTGCTTACGGGAGCTTGCTTTCTTGGCCCGTAAATGGACCTGGCTGGGCCATGATGCGAATCCTTAAGTGGGTCGCATGCCGGCTTAAGTGTGGCGCTTCTTGACGCTTTATGCTGGCCATGGGGTCGTCTATCCGACCGTGTGGTTTTCTCACTTTTGGAATGCGAGGGCTCTAAGGCCTCCTCGTCGAATTCAGGCAGTAGCTTTCTCTTCGGATAGCTTTTAGTGCGGCGACTGTCGCCGTATTTGTCTGCGGTATTGATTACTTTACTCCATCTGATCCTGAGTGCATCTTTCGCAGTTTTTAGCTTCCGCTTCTGCTTTTTCAGGCTGCGTGCGGTTGCAGCGAGCCGTTTGTGGAGGTTCTTCTGCTTCGTGGGCTTGTCCGGCGTAGAGTCGTCCGGAATGCCATTTTCGCTGGGGGAGGGATGTTCGGTTTCTCTATCCAGGTTATCCTGTTGGGACGGTTGCTCTAAGGCATGCTCGTCGTCTACCGGCTCATCCTACTCTATGGCTGGGTCTTTATCGAGGCGGGGCTTGGGTCGGCGTTTACGCCGACGCTTTGATTGTTTTTCGAGAGATCGATCCCTCTTTCCGTCCCTGTTTTCCTCGTTGTTGCTCCCTTTAGGGTTATCCACCATGTACACATCGTGAGATGAGGTGGCTGTCCAATGCCCTATAGGCGTTGGTTCTTGGTTGTCTCCTGCATCATCGTCCATACCGTCGATGTCTTCGGAGTCGAAGTCGAGCATGTCGGTTAAGTCGTCGATGGTGGCTACGAAGTGGGTGGTGGGTGGGTTTTGAATTTCTTCATCATCTGAATCCCATCCTTGCTGACCGTAGTCCGGCCAGGGCTCTCCTGATAAAGAGAGAGACTTTAGCAAATTCAGGATGTCGCCGAAGGGCGAGTGCTGAAAGATGTCTGCGGTGGTGAACTCCATTATTGGCGCCCAATCAGATTCGATCGGCAGGGGCGCGGGGGGCTCGGAGTTCAGAAAGGAATCCGGCTCCTCGGAGTCATGGGCCATGCGGAGTGCGGGGCTGGAGTTCGGCTTGATCGCCTCTGAGATCGGAGCCCCTGAGGCAGCGTCCAGCCGCTGATCCTCGATCGGCGCAGCAGGCTCCGAATCAATGGTCAGAACCGGTGCGTGTGCGGCCTCCACGGCACTATTCGGCGGCAGAGCTATATCATGCCCATCGAGACAGTGCGGCGCGCTTGGCTGTGGCTCGAATCCGTCGAAGATCAAGTCCCCGCAGGTGTCAGCCGTGTAGTTTAGGCTTCCAAACCTGACCTGATGGCCAGGGGCGTAGCTTTCGATCTGCTCAAGGTGGCCAAGCGAATTGGCCCGCAGTGCGAAGCCGCCGAAGACGAAGATCTGTCCGGGGAGAAAAGTCTCACCCTGGACTGCATCGTTGCTAATGATCGAAGGAGCCATCGGGCCTAAAAGCGACGACACCGAGGAACTCTCAATGAAAGCACCAATTTCAGTGTCAAAACCGGCGGATCTCGGGTAGGGGGTCCCGAACTGTGCGTCTAGGCCGGATGGTAACAGGAGGCAAGGAACACGATGTTTTACCCAGGTTCGGGCCCTCTTGATGGAGGTAAAACCCTACGTCCTGCTTGATTAATATTGATGATATGGGTATTACAAGAGTATATCTACCACGAGATCAAGGAGGCTAAACCCTAGAAGCTAGCCTATGGTATGATTGTTGTATGATGATGTTGTCCTACGGACTAAAACCCTCCGGTTTATATAGACACCAGAGAGGGTTAGAGTTACACAAAGTCGGTTACAATGGTAGGAGATCTTGAATATCTGCATCGCCAAGCTTGCCTTCCACGCCAAGGAACGCCCCATCCGGACACGGGATGAAGTCTTCAATCTTGTATCTTCATAGTCCTGGAGTTCGGCTGAAGGTATAGTCCGGCTACCCGAACACCCCCTAATCCAGGACTCCCTCGGTCTCTCTCAAGCAACCCTGCAACCAAATAACAAAGAGTCTCTTGTGTCCCCAACACACCCAATAAAATGGTAAATTGTATAGGTGCACTAGTTCGGCAAAGAGATGGTGATACAGGTGCAATATGGATAGCAGATAATAGTTTTTGTAATCTGAAAATATAAAAACAGCAAGGTAACTAGTAATAAAAGTGAGCACAAACGGTATTGCAATGCTAGGAAACAAGGCCTAGGGTTCATACTTTCACTAGTGGAAGTCCTCTCAACAATAATAACATAAATGGATCATATAACTACCCCTCAACATGCAACAAAGAGTAACCCCAAAGTCAGTAATAGCGGAGAACAAACGGAGAGATTATGGTAGGGTACGAAACCACCTCAAAGTTATTCTTTCCAATCAATCCGTTGGGCTATTCCTATAAGTGTCACAAACAGCCCTAGAGTTCGTACTAGAATAACACCTTAAGACACAAATCAACCAAAACCCTAATGTCACCTAGATACTCCAATGTCACCTCAAGTATCCATGGGTATGATTATACGATATGCATCACACAATCTCAGATTCATCTATTCAACCAACACATAGAACCTCAAATAGTGCCCCAAAGTTTCTACCGAGAGTCAAGACGAAAATGTGTGCCAACACCTATGAATAGATTCCCAAGGTCACGGAACCCGCAAGTTGATCACCAAAACATATATCAAGTGGATCATAGAATACCCCATTGTCACCACAGGTATCCCATGCAAGACATACATCAAGTGTTCTCAAATCCTTAAAGACTCAATCTGATAAGATAACTTCAAAGGGAAAACTCAATCCATTACAAGAGAGTAGAGGGGGAGAAACATCATAAGATCCAACTATAATAGCAAAGGTCGCGATACATCAAGATCGTATCACCTCAAGAACACGAGAGAGAGAGACAGAGATCAAACACATAGCTATTGTTACATACCCTCAGCCCCGAGGGAGAACTACTCCCTCCTCGTCATGGAGAGCTCCGGGATGATGAAGATGGCCACCGAAGAGGGATTCCCCCTCCGGCAGGGTGCCCGAACGGGTCTAGATTGTCTTTCGGTGGCTACGGAGGCTTCTGGTGGCAGAACTCCCGATCTATTGTGCTCCCCGATGTTTTTAGGGTATATGGGTATATATGGGAGGAAGAAGTACATCAGGGAAGCCACGAGGGGCCCACGAGGGTGGAGGGCGCGCCCAGGGGGTGGGCGCCCCCCCTGCCTCGTGCCTTCCTCGTTGCTTCCCTTACGTACACCCCAACTCTTCTGGATTGCTTCCGTTCCAAAAATAAGTTCCGTGAAGTTTGAGGTCAATTGGACTCCGTTTGATTTTCCTTTTCTGCGATACTCTAAAACAAGGAAAAAACAGAAACTGGCACTGGGCTCTAGGTTAATAGGTTAGTCCCAAAAATCATATAAAATAGCATATAAATGCATATAAAACATCCAAGGTTGATATTATAATAGCATGGAACAATCAAAAATTATAGATACGTTGAAGATGTATCAGCATCCCCAAGCTTAATTCCTGCTCGTCCTCGATTAGGTAAATGATAAAAACAGAATTTTTGATGTGGAATGCTACCTAACATATTTCTCTATGTAATTATTTACTGTGGCAAGAATATTCAGATCCATAAGATTCAAGACAAAAGTTTAATGTTGACATAAAAATAATAATACTTCAAGCATACTAACAAAGCAATCATGTCTTCTCAAAATAACATGGCCAAAGAAAGTTATCCCTACAAAATCATATAGTCTGGCTATGCTCCATCTTCCCCACACAACATATTAAATCATGCACAACCCCGATGACAAGCCAAGCAATTGTTTCGTACTTTTGATGTTCTCAAACTTTTTCAATCTTCATGCAATATATGAGCGTGAGCCATGGATATAGCACTATAGGTGGAATAGAATGGTGGTTGTGGAGAAGACAAAAAGGAGAAGATAGTCTCACATCAACTAGGCATATCAACGGGCTATGGAGATGCCCATTAATAGATATCAATGTGAGTGAGTAGGGATTGCCATGCAACGGATGCACTAGAGCTATAAATGTATGAAAGCTCAACAAAAGAAACTAAGTGGGTGTGCATCCAACTTGCTTGCTCACGAAGACCTAGGGCACTTGAGGAGGCCCATTGTTGGAATATACAAGCCAAGTTCTATAATGAAAATTTCCCACTAGTATATGAAAGTGACAATACAAGAGACTCTCTATCATGAAGATCATGGTGCTACTTTGAAGCACAAGTGTGGAAAAAGGATGGTAGCATTGTCCCTTTTATTTTATCTTTTATTTTTTTGGCCTTTCCCTTTTTTGCCTTTCTTTTTTTGGGCTTTCTTTCTTTCTTTTTTTTGGGACAATGCTCTATTAATGATGATCATCACACTTCTGTTTATTACAACTCAATGATTACAACTCGATACTAGAACAAAGTATGACTCTATATGAATGCCTTCGGCGGTGTACCGGGATGTGCAATGACTCATGAGTGACATGTATGAAAGAATTATGAACGGTGGCTTTGCCACAAATACAATGTCAACTACATCATCATGCATAGCAATATGACAATGATGAAACGTGTCATAATAAACGGAACGGTGGAAAGTTACATGGCAATATATCTTAGAATGGCTATGGAAATGCCATAATAGGTAGGTATGGTGGCTGTTTTGAGGAAGGTATATGGTGGGTTTATGATACCGGCGAAAGGTGCGTGGTATTAGAGAGGCTAGCAATGGTGGAAGGGTGAGAGTGCGTATAATCCATGGACTCAACATTAGTCAAAAAGAACTCACATACTTATTGCAAAAATCTATTAGTTATCGAAACAAAGTACTACGCGCATGCTCCTAGGGGGATAGATTGGTAGGAAAAGACCATCGCTCGTCCCCGACCGCCACTCATAAGGAGGACAATCAAAAAATACATCATGCTCCGACTTCTTAACATAACGGTTCACCATACGTGCATGCTACGGGAATCACAAACTTCAACACAAGCATTTCTCAAATTCACAACTACTCAACTAGCATGACTCTAATATCACCATCTCCATATCTCAAAACAATTATCAAGTATCAAACTTCTCTTAGTATTCAATGCACTTTATATGAAAGTTTTTATTATATCCCTCTTGGATGCCCATCATATTAGGACTAGTTTCATAACCAAAGCAAATTACGATGCTGTTTAGGACTCTCAAAATAATATAAGTGAAGCATGAGAGTTCATCTATTTCTATAAAATAAAACCACCACCGTGCTCTAAAAAGATATAAGTGAAGCACTAGAGCAATAACAAACTACTCTCGAAGATATAAGTGATTATCAATGAGTAGTTGAATAATTATGCAACTATATGAAGACTCTCTAACATTTAAGAATTTCATATCTTGGTATTTTATTCAAACATCTAGCAAAACTAAATAAAATAAAATGACGCTCCAAGCAAAACACATATCATGTGGAAAATAAAAATATAGCTCCAAGTAAAGTTACCGATGAATGAAGACGAAAGAGGGGATGCCTTCCGGGGTATCCCCAAGCTTAGGCTCTTGGTTGTCCTTTAATATTACCTTGGGGTGCCTTGGGCATACCCAATCTTAGGCTCTTGCCACTCATTATTCCATAGTCCATTGAATCTTTACCCAAAACTTTAAAACTTCACAACACAAAACTTAACAGAAAACTCGTAAGCTCCGTTAGCGAAAGAAAAGAAAACACCACTTCAAGGTACTGTAATTAACTCATTCTTTATTTATATTGGTGTAATATCTACTGTATTCCAACTTATCTATGGTTCATACCCTCCGATACTACTCATAGATTCATCAGAATAAGCAAACAACACATAGAAAACAGAATCTGTCAAAAACAGAACTGTCTGTAGTAATCTGTAGGATTCGAATACTTATGTAACTACAAAAATCCTGAGAAATTATGAAGTCCTAGGCAATTTTTTTAATGATCTACTGCAGTTGGAATTGGTATTTTATCTCTCTCTGGTAAAAAATTAAAATTATTCTCGTGAGCGCATATTTTCTGTTTTTTACAGCAAGATCAAATAACAATCACCCAAGAAGATCCTAAAGGCTTTACTTGGCACAAACACTAATTAAAACATAAAATCACAATCATAAAAGATGATAGATAATTTATTTATTACTAAATAGGAACAAAAAGCAAGGAACAAAAATAAAATTGGGTTGCCTCCCAACAAGCGCTATCGTTTAACGCCCCTAGCTAGGCATGATGATTTCAATGATGTTCACATAAAAGATAAGAATTGAAACATAAAGAGAGCATCAAGAAGAATATGACTAGCACATTTAAGTCTAACCCACTTCCTATGCATAGGGATTTTGTGATCAAACAACTTATAGGAACAATAATCAACTAGCATAGGAAGGCAAAACAAGCATAACTTCAGAACTTTAAGCACATAGAGAGGAAACTTGATATTATTGCAATTCCTACAAGCATATATTCCTCCCACATAATAATTTTCAGTATAATCATGAATGATTTCAACAATATAACCAGCACCTAAAGCATTCTTTTCATGATCTACAAGCATAGAAATTTTATTACTCTCCACACAAGCAAAATTCTTCTCATGAATAATAGTGGGAGCAAACTCAACAAAATAATTATCATGTGAGACATAATCCAATTGAAAACTAAAATCATGATGAAAAGTTTCATGGATATCATTATTCTTTATAGCATACAAGTCATCACAATAATCATCATAGATAGCAACTTTGTTCTCATAATCAATTGGAACCTCTTCCGGAATAGTGGATTCATCACAAAATAAAGTCATGACCTCTCCAAATCCACTTTCATCAATATAATCATCATAAATAGGAGGCATGCTTTCATCATAATAAATTTTCTCATCAAAACTTGGGGGACAAAAATATCATCTTCATCAAACATAGCTTCCCCAATCTTGTGGCTTTGCATATCATTAGCATCATGGATATTCAAGGAATTCATACTAACAACATTGCAATCATGCTCATCATTCAAATATTTAGTGCCGAACATTTTAACGCATTCTTCTTCTAACACTTTGGCACAATTTTCCTTTCCATCATACTCACGAAAGATATTAAAAAGATGAAGCGTATGAGACAAACTCAATTCCATATTTTTTTTGTAGTTTTCTTTTATAAACTAAACTAGTGCTGAAACAAGAAACAAAAAGATTCGATTGCAACATCTAAAGATATACCTTCAAGCGCTAACCTCCCCGGCAACGGTGCCAGAAAAGAGCTTGATGTCTACTACACAACCTTCTTCTTGTAGACGTCGTTGGGCCTCCAAGTGCAGAGGTTTGTAGGACAGTAGCAAATTTCCCTCAAGTGGATGACCTAAGGTTTATCAATCTGTAGTAGGCGTAGGATGAAGATGGTCTCTCTCAAGCAACACTGCAACCAAATAACAAAGAGTCTCTTGTGTCCCCAACACACCTAATACAATGGTAAATTGTATAGGTGCACTAGTTCAGCGAAGAGATGGTGATACAAGTGCAATATGGATAGTAGATAATAGTTTTTGTAATCTGAAAATATAAAAACAGCAAGGTAACTAGTAATAAAAGTGAGCACAAACAGTATTGCAATGCTAGGAAACAAGGCCTAGGGTTCATACTTTCACTAGTGCAAGTCCTCTCAACAATAATAACATAACTGGATCATATAACTATCCCTCAACATGCAACAAAGAGTCACTCCAAAGTCACTAATAGCGGAGAACAAACGAAGGGATTATGGTAGGGTACGAAACCACCTCAAAGTTATTCTTTCCAATCAATACGTTGGGCTATTCCTATAAGTGTCACAAACAGCCCTAGAGTTCGTACTAGAATAACACCTTAAGACACAAATCAACCAAAACCCTAATGTCACCTAGAAACTCCAATGTCACCTCAAGTATCCGTGGGTATGATTATACGATATGCATCACACAATCTCAGATTCATCTATTCAACCAACACATAGAAACTCAAAGAGTGCCCCAAAGTTTCTACCGGAGAGTCAAGACGAAAACGTGTGCCAACCCCTATGCATAGATTCCCGAGGTCACGGAACCCGCAAGTTGATCACCAAAACATACATCAAGTGGATCATAGAATACCCCATTGTCACCACAGGTATCCCACGCAAGACATACATCTAGTGTTCTCAAATCCTTAAAGACCCAATCTGATAAGATAACTTCAAAGGGAAAACTCAATCCATTACAAGAGAGTAGAGGGGGAGAAACATCATAAGATCCAACTATAATAGCAAAGCTCGCGATACATCAAGATCATATCACCTCAAGAACACGAGATAGAGAGAGATCAAACACATAGGTACTGGTACATACCCTCAGCCCCGAGGGAGAACTACTCCCTCCTCGTCATGGAGAGCTCCGGGATGATGAAGATGGCCATCGGAGAGGGATTCCCCCTCTGGCAGGGTGCCGGAATGGGTCTAGATTGGTTTTCGATGGCTACGAAGGCTTCTGGCAGCGGAACTCCCGATCTATTGTGCTCCCCGATGTTTTTAGGGTATATTGGTATATATGGGAGGAAGAAGTACATCAGGGGAGCCACGAGGGGCCCACGAGGGTGGAAGGCGCGCCCAGGGGGGTGGGCGTGCCCCCTGCCTCGTGCCTTCCTCGTTGCTTCCCTTACGTACACCCCAAGTCTTCTGGATTGATTCCGTTCCAAAAATAAGTTCTGTGAAGTTTCAGGTCAATTGGACTCCGTTTGATTTTCCTTTTCCGTGATACTCTAAAACAAGGAAAAAAACAGAAACTGGCACTAGGCTCTAGGTTAATAGGTTAGTCCCAAAAATCATATAAAATAGCATATAAATGCAGATAAAACATCCAAGGTTGATAATATAATAGCATGAAACAATCAAAAATTATAGATACATTGGAGATGTATCACCAGGCGGGCGCCAGTGCAGTGTCCTTATTTCCTCTTTGGTGTCAAGGGGGCAAGCGCAGGCGCGGAGTACCAAGGCATCAGGCAAAGTTTTCCATATCGGTGCAACGAGACCAAGACCAGAAGGACGGCAGGACGGAGGTCACCATGGATCCCCAGACGGCGTCATCACCAGAGCCTTTGGCAGGCGAAGACCACCTTTTGCCAGGATAACTCGTACTAGTTGTCCCCTTTTGAATTGGCTGTTGTTGGCTCCCTTCCCTCTCAATATTTGGGGAGAGGACCAAGGCCTATATAAGTAGAACTAGCCACCATAGTGAAGGGGGACAAAAAAGACAAGAAGAGAGAGGATCGACCTCATCACAAGTGGGAAGCAGATCCAAGATCATCTCACCCACACAATTTCTCCAAGCACAAGAACACCTCAACCTCAAGAGGCTGTTCTTCCCCTTGTAACTGTTCTTCACCAGCCCAAGAGGCAATCCACCACCACCACACTAGAGTAGGGTATTACACCACAACGGTGGCCCGAACCAGTATAAATCTTGTGTCTTTCTGTGTTGTGAGTTCGTTGAGTTCATCTGCGAGATCTTAGAAAGCTAGGGCATGAATCGATAGGGAGAAAACCTTCGGGTGCACCCCAATGTTCGAACCTCAAGGGTTTGCCGGAACCCGTGATCCGACAGTTGTGAAGAACACGAAGATCGAAGACTGCACCCGTGTCCGGATGGGATTCTCCTTAGCATGGAAGGCAAGCTTGGCGACCAAATATGTAGATTCCTTTCTTTGTAACCGACCTTGTGTAACCCTAGATCCTCCCGGTGTCTATATAAACCGGAGGACTTAGTCCGGAGGAGGGGGAGATGTTCAGTATCATAGTCATACAGACTAAACTTCTAGGGTTTAGCCATTACGATCTCATGGTAGATCAACTCTTGTAATACTCATATTCATCAAGATCAATCAAGCAGGATGTAGGGTATTACCTCCATAGAGAGGGCCCGAACCTGGGTAAACATTGTGTCCCCTTTCTCCTGTTACCATCGACTTTAGACGCATAGTTCGGGACCCCCTACCCGAGATCCGCCGGTTTTGACACCGACAACGACCAAGCCGAGCGCACGAACACAGAGGTCCTGAGGGGCCTCAAAGCAAGGACTTTCAAGAGGAAGCTCGAAGCCTGTGGCAGGGGCTGGCTGGGCGAGCTCCAGTCCCTGTTGTGGTCTATCCGCACCACCACAACCAAGCCAACCGGCGAAACTCCATTCTTTCTCGTCTACGGAGCTGAAGCGGTTCTCCCACATGAGCTCAGGTATCACTCCGCACGGGTCTTGGCATTTGATGAGGCACACCAGGACGCCACACGGGGGATGGACCTTGTGCTAGGGAAGGAACGCTGCCGTCAAGCCTCGCTTCGAGTGGCAAGGTACCAACAGGCGCTGTGGCGGTATCACTGCCGCAGCGTCCACTCCAAGGCGCTCGAGGTGGGTGATCTCGTCCTACGGTGGGTGCTCTCCAGGGAAGGGTTGCATAAGCTTTCACCCATGTGGGAGGGACCATTTAGGGTTGCCTGCTTCTCCAGGCCTGGCGCCGCGCACCTGGAGACGCAGGAGGGGATCCCCATCCAGAACGCCTGGAACGTCTAGCACCTCCGGAAGTTCTACCCATGAAGCAAGGCCTAGTGCCTCTGAAGCTCTCCACTTGTGACACTCTCACGTAATAATGAGCGGGGCTGTACACGCCCCGGAGTCTTCGGAGAGCCGCCCTCGGGCCTCGGGGGCTCCCTCCCACGTCCTAGTTGCAGCGCTTAGCTCCGCGCTGGTGAGACGACTAGACTAGGTGACAGACGCGGCTATTCATTTGCTTGCTTTCTGTAGTTGGTTTGTGATCCTCTTAATGGAATTTCGAGTTCTCGTGTTTTTAGTTGCCAAGCTGGCTTTCCCCTTTGTCTTCTCTCTTGCACTTTGGTTTTGGTCCAGGAGGAGCGGCAGTTGCCCGTCGCTCTTCCTCGCGCATCTCGCGTGCGGGGGCTGGGCAGGTGTGTGCGTGTGACGGGCTCGCCCCGCGCCGCAAACACACTTCACCATAGCCCTGCTCCCTCAGAGCTTTGGCTTTTCTATCCTCGCGAGACGCCTTGACTAAGCTCGTGATCTACACACCCTCTTGAAGTCCATCCCCCCGAGTACTATGACGCGGTGCACTAAGCCACGACTGGCTCATGCCTGAGGGCTCGCACAACGAAGAACAAGACACCCGACCAATTTTCTAACAATTCCACAGCTTCAAGATGTCTCCTGAGGCCAATGGCTCTTGAGCCGCCAGCAAGGGGGCCTCACCAGGTAACGAGGCGCGCTCTCTCGCGAGGAGGGAAACTACCACGAGTATATCAAGCTAAGTTCCTGCCATACCTATTTGGAACATGAGCACCACAACATAACATCAGAACAATAAACATAACATAGTAACACAGATACCATGGTTCATTACACACCCCAGCAAGGCCCTCTACTTTTTTTGAATGCAGGAGAAAGGAAAGGTTAAACAAAAGCGGTACGCACGACCGAAGCAACTCACGAGGCCTAGCTCCGAGGGCCTCCCGGGCTTAGCCCGAGGTTTCCTCCCGCTTCACCGAAGCATGGCGACGGGACGACCCGCCACCGTCCTCGAAGCGAGCCTGATGACATGGCGGCTGGTCGTATCCGACGTTGCTGGTGCTCTCGCCGGAGGAGGAACCGCCGCTGTTGGGCAAGCCATGGCCGTCTCCAAGGGCAAGCTCACCCTCAGTGTCATCACGGCCGTCTCAAGGTGAAGCTCATCGTCGCCACCGTTGTCTTTGGGGCAGCACCCAGCGCGACGACCATCTTCCCCAAACACCCTCACATAGAGGGTCGCGACGCTGTCGTACTTAAAGTGGAGGGTGCACCTCTCGATCAGGACACACGCGCGGGCGAACGTCTGCCAGCCACGGGTCAGGGCCATGCTGCCCGCGGCGAAGATCTCGACCACAACACACGAGGCCTTGCTGCAGCAGCCAAAGGCCATCAAGACCCATGGCTGGTAGTCGCCGGCGAAGAAGCGTGGAAGCTGGAGCTAAGTGCCGACCGGCCTCTTCGACCACACGATGAACTCCGAGAGCACCTCCGTCGAGTGGAAGCATGGCCGGGGAGGTCGGGCAACCATGGCACGCCTCCCCTCCTTGCAAGGGATGCCTCGCCTCTGGCGGCACCCACCACGAGAAGAAGCGCCGCCACGGCTGGCCAAGGCGCACCCACGCCCCTGAGGAGCCACCGCAAGGGTCGTGGCTTGCTTGCGAGGGTGGCCTCAACCCCTCTTGGGAGGCGGCAAGTCAGGTCCCTCCTTGGGGGCCTTCCCCTTCTCGACAGTGGAGAACTTCCTCGTCGGCGCCATTAGGAGCTACAGCAAGATGGAGAAGAAGAAGAAGAAGAAGAAGAAGAAGAAGAAGAAGAAGAATAAGAAGAAGAAGAACAAGAAGAAGAAGAAGAAGAAGAAGAAGAAGCGGACTGCAAGAAGAAGGAGCCGAGCAAAGGGGGGCTCCGCCCCTCCCCTCTTTTATAGCCAAAAGGAGGCCAACCGCCGACCTCCACAATCGCACGTAATGATGTTTTTTCTCTGCATGCAGCATAGTCTCTTCAAGTCGAACAGTTGCTGAGGCAGCATGGGGAAGCGGAGGCGCCCACGTCCCATCAATCACCACGCGTCAATCAAGGCCACAGGCGGTCGGTGCCCGTGGCGCTCCGCCCTTGCGCTTTGGCTTCGCCTCAAAGCCAAGTTCGAGCGCGCCTTGAGCCCACGGGTTACTGTCGGCGTCCTGGGAAGGGGGGTACCCAGACTTGCCTGCCTGCGGCCCATGGCGTGGCTCCGTCAATGGCCCGGTACGACCCAGCCTTAGCAACAACAACTCAAGACCATCCTGAGGGGCCAAGACTCGCGAGGCGGATGACACCAAGACATCCCTAGGGGGCGGCCTCGCTAGGTTGGCTCCCGAGGAGCGGAGATATCAAGGCGAGGTGCACCTCGCGAGGTTCACATGACGTGAGACATGACGACCAAGGCTGGGCGGGCGCCAGCGGGCGCAGTGTACCAGTTTCCCCATTGGTGCCAAGGAGGCAAGCGCAGGCGCGGAGTCCCGAGGAATCAAGCAAAGGTTTCCATATCAGTGCGACAAGACCAAGGCCGCCAGGACGGCAGGATGGAGGTCAACACGGAGCCCACCTTGGCGTCACCACCAGAGGCTTTTGCAGGCGAAGACTACTTTTGTCACGATAACATGTACTAGTTGTCCCCCTTCAAATTTGGCCGTTGTGGGATCCCTTCCCGCCTTACATTTGGGAAGAGGACCAAGGCCACTATAAATAGGACTTAGCCACCACCATATAGGGGGGATCATTCAGATCATCCTCTCATGCACCAGCTCATCGAGCTCAAGAACACCTCACCTCATGAGGTTGTTCCACCACTGTACTAGTTCATCCTCAGCCCCTCGAGGCAATCCACCACAAAGCTAGAGTAGGGTATTACACCTCAAGGTGGCCTGAACCAGGATAAACCGCGGTGTCTCTTGTCCCTTGGGTTCGTCAAGCTAGGTCGTGGAATCGTTGAGCAGGCAGACTTGGAAGGGAGAGTTCTTTGCACGCACCCCAGTGTTTGAACCTCTCAAGGGTCTGCGGTATGTGTGGGTGTGAGAAGATAAAGAGACCTGGGGGCAGAGGGTGTGTCACTGCGTGAGGTCCAGTGGGCCGAGGTGAGTCCCTTGGTTCAGTTCCGTCCTGCGCCACATTGTTCGGCCCGTGACGCATTTAGGTAGACCCATGGAGGACTAGTCATACAAGACAAATATAGTAGAGTCGTGAAGGACTCTGTGTCCACTGACAAAGTCAGCTAGGATTTGTAACCCGAGGTCCTCAGACTAAGGTAACCCCTTATCTCTAATATTACTATGCATCCAACCTAACTTTAAGAGGCATCCTACAAAATGCTCTACTAGAATCATACTCGTCAATTAGGAAGAGAGGCCGAGACAATGCGTGAGAGACAGGCCTAAAGATAATGTGCCTGTGGGAGACACGTAGGGAGGTCTATGTGTATAGAAATGGTCGATGGGGATTGTGCGTGTGTATGCTTGTGAGAGGAAGAGTGCTTGCGATAAAGGTTAGTGAAAACAGTCATAAATGGTTATGAGAGGGAGGGAGGGTTATATCGAGAGCATGTCTGCAAGAAAGACACCTTGGGAAAGAGTGTGTGAGCATGTGTGAGAGACCACTGATGGAGAGTGAAACTACACGTAGAAGACTAATGTACACATTGATTAAAAATATAAATTGTATCCAAATATTAGGATGGGATCATGATATTTGCGATTCACGTAAGGAATGGTCATTGATCCATCAGACATCTATATTCTATCAAATTTGAGCATGCCTATGTTATTATTCGACATAATTGATCCACAGAGTTAGTATTTTGAAGTCCAGACAATTCATCGCTTTAGCAATCGAATATAAACGTGAGTATAGTCCATGTTGTGTGTGTAAAGAACATCATGAAGGAAATATGCCCTAGAGGCAATAATAAAGTTATTATTTATTTCCTTACATCATGATAAATGTTTATTATTCATGCTAGAATTGTATTAACCGGAAACATAATACATGTGTGAATACATAGACAAACAGATTGTCACTAGTATGCCTCTACTTGACTAGCTCGTTGATCAAAGATGGTTATGTTTCCTAACCATAGACATCAGTTGTCATTTGATTAATGGGGTCACATCATTAGGAGAATGATGTGATTGACATGACCCATTCTGTTAGCTTAGCACACGATCGTTTAGTATTCTGCTATTGCTTTCTTCATGACTTATACATGTTCCTATGACTATGATATTATGCAACTCCCGTTTACCAGAGGAACACTTTGTGTGCTACCAAACATCACAACGTAATTGGGTGATTACAAAGGTGCTCTACAGGTGTCTCCAAAGGTACTTGTTGGGTTGGTGCATTTCGAGATTAGGATTTGTCACTCCGATTGTCGGAGAGGTATCTCTGGGCCCTCTCAGTAATGCACATCACTTAAGCCTTGCAAGCATTGCAACTAATGAGTTCGTTGCGGGATGATGTATTACGGAACGAGTAAAGAGACTTGCCGGTAATGATATTGAACTAGGTATTGAGATACCGACGATCGAATCTCGGGCAAGTAACATACCGATGACAAAGGGAACAACGTATGTTGTTGTGCGGTTTGACCGATAAAGACCTTCGTAGAGTATGTGGGAGCCAATATGAGCATCCAGGTTCCGCTATTGGTTATTGACCAGAGACGTGTCTCGGTCATGTCTACATAGTTCTCGAACCTGCAGGGTCCGCACGCTTAACGTTACGATGACGGTTATATTATGAGTTTGTATGTTTTGATGTACCGAAGGTTGTTCGGAGTCCCGGATGTGATCAAGGACATGACGAGGAGTCTCGAAATGGTCGAGACATGAAGATTGATATATTGGAAGCCTATGTTTGGATGTCGGAAGTGTTCCGGATGAAATCGGGATTTTACCGGAGTACCAGGAGGTTACCGGAAACCCCCGGGAGCTTAATGGGCCTATATGGGCCTTAGTGGAAATAGAGGGAAGCAAGGGGAGTGTGGGGCGCGCGCCCCCAAGGCCCAAACCGAATTGGTTTAGGGCAAAGGGGGCCAGCCCCCTCTTTCCTTCTTCTCCTCTCTCTTTCCTTCTCCCGAATCCCATTCCAACTAGGAAAGGGGGAAGTCCTACTCCCGGTGGGAGTAGGACTCCTCCTGGCGCGCCCTCTCCCTGGCCAGCCACACCCCCCCTTGCTCCTTGATATACGGGAGCAGGGGGCACCCCATAGACACAACAATTGATCTGTTTGATCTTTTAGCCATGTGCGGTGCCCCCCTCCGCCATAGTCCACCTTGATAATACTGTAGCAGTGCTTAGGCGAAGCCCTGCGTCGGTAGAACGTCAACATCTTCACCACGCCGTCATGCTGACGAAACTCTCCCTCAACACTCGGCTGGATCGGAGTTCGAGGGACGTCATCGGGCTGAACGTGTGCTGAACTCGGAGGTGCCGTACGTTCGGTACTTGATCGGTCGGATCATGAAGACGTACAACTACATCAACCGCATTGTGCTAATGCTTCCGCTTTCGGTCTACGAGGGTATGTAGACAACACTCTCCCCTCTTGTTGCTATGCATCACCATGATCTTGCGTGTGCGTAGGAATTTTTTTGAAATTACTACGTTCCCCAACACTGGTATCAGAGCATGGTTTTATGCGTAGATGTCATATGCACGAGTAGAACACAAGTGAGTTGTGGGCGATATGAAGTCATACTGCTTACGAGCATGTCATACTTTGGTTCGGCGGTATTGTTGGATGAAGCGGCCCGGACCGACATTACGCGTACGCTTACGCAAGACTGGTTCTACCGACGTGCTTTGCACACAGGTGGCCGGTGGGTGTCAGTTTCTCCAACTTTAGTTGAACCGAGTATGGCTACGCCCGGTCCTTGCGAAGGTTAAAACAGCACCAACTTGACAAACTATCGTTGTGGTTTTGATGTGTAGGTAAGAACAATTCTTGCTAAGCCCATAGTAGCCACGTAAAACTTGCAACAACAAAGTAGAGGACGTCTAACTTGTTTTTGCAGGGCATGTTGTGATGTGATATGGTCAAGGCATGATGCTAAATTTTATTGTATGAGATGATCATGTTTTGTAACCGAGTTATCGGCAACTGGCAGGAGCCATATGGTTGTCGCTTTATTGTATGCAATGCAATCGCCCTGTGATGCTTTACTTTATCACTAAGAGGTAGCGATTGTCATGGAAGCATAAGATTGGCGAGACGACAACGATGCTATGATGGAGATCAAGGTGTCGCGCCAGTGACGATGGTGATCATGACGGTGCTTCGGAGATGGAGATCAAAAGCACAAGATGATCATAGCCATATCATATCACTTATATTGATTGCATGTGATGTTTATCTTTTATGCATCTTATCTTGCTTTGATTGACAGTAGCATTATAAGATGATGTCTCACTAAATTTCAAGATAAAAGTGTTCTCCCTGAGTATGCACCGTTGCCAAAGTTCGTCGTGCCCAGACACCACATGATGATCGGGTGTCATAAGCTCTACGTCCATCTACAACGGGTGCAAGCCAGTTTTGCACACGCAGAATACTCAGGTTAAACTTGATGAGCCTAGCATATGCAGATATGGCCTCAGAACACTGAGACCGAAAGTTCGAGCATGAATCATATAGTAGATATGATCAACATAGTGATGTTCACCATTGAAAACTACTCCATTTCACGTGATGATCGGTTATGGTTTAGTTGATTTGGATCACGTGATCACTTAGAAGATTAGAGGGATGTCTTTCTAAGTGGGAGTTCTTAAGTAATATGATTAATTGGACTTAAATTTATCATGAACTTAGTACCTGATAGTATCTTGCTTGTCTAGTTTCATTGTAGATTGATGGCCCGTGCTATTGTTCTGTTGAATTTTAATGCGTTCCTTGAGAAAGGAAAGTTGAAAGATGATGGTAGCAATTACACGGACTGGGAACGTAACTTGAGGATTATCCTCATTGCTGCTCAGAAGAATTACGTCCTGGAAGCACCGCTGAGTGCCAAGCCTGCTGCTGATGCAACTGCAGACGTTAAGAACGCTTGGCAGAGCAAAGCTGATGACTACTCGATAGTTCAGTGTGCCATGCTTTACGGCTTAGAACAGGGACTTCAACGATGTTTTGAACGTCATGGAGCATATGAGATGTTCTAGGATTTGAAGTTAATATTTCAAGCAAATGCCCGGATTGAGAGATATGAAGTATCCAATAAGTTCTATAGCTGCAAGATGGAGGAGAATAGTTCTGTCAGTGAGCATATACTCAGAATGTCTGGGTACCATAATCACTTGACTCAGCTGGGAGTTAATCTTCCAGTTGATAGTGTCATTGATAGAGTTCTTCAATCACTGCCACCAAGCTACAAAAGCTTCGTGATGAACTATAATATGCAAGGGATGAATAAGACAATTCCCAAGCTCTTCGCAATGTTGAAAGTTGCGAGGTAGAAATCAAGAAGGAGCATCAAGTGTTGATGGTAAATAAGACCACCAGTTTCAAGAAAAAGGGTAAAGGGAAGAAGAAGGGGAACTTCAAGAAGAACAACAAGCAAGTTGCTGCTCAGGAGAAGAAACCCAAGTCTGGACCTAACCCTGAGACTGAGTTCTTTTACTACAAGCAGACTGGTCACTGGAAGCGGAACTGCCCCAAGTATTTGGCGGATAAGAAGGATGGCAAGGTGACAAAGGTATATGTGATATACATGTTATTGATGTGTACCTTACTAGAGCTCATAGTAGCACCTGGGTATTTGATACTGGTTCTATTGCTAATATTTGCAACTCGAAACACGGACTACGGATTAAGCGAACACTGGCAAAGGACGAGGTGACGATGCGCATGGGAAATGGGTCCAAAGTCGATGTGATCGCAGTCGGCACGCTACCTCTACATCTACCTTCGGGATTAGTATTAGACCTAAATAATTGCTATTTGGTGCCAACATTGAGCATGAACATTACATCTGGATCTTGTTTGATGTGAGACGGTTATTCATTTAAATCAGAGAATAATGGTTGTTCTATTTATATGAGTAATATCTTTTATGGTCATGCACCCTTGAAGAGTGGTCTATTTTTGATGAATCACGATAGTAGTGATACACATATTCATAATGTTGAAGCCAAAAGATGCAGAGTTGATAATGATAGTGCAACTTATTTGTGGCACTGCCGTTTATGTCATATCGGTATAAAGTGCATGAAGAAACTCCATACTGATGGACTTTTGGAACCACTTGATTATGAATCACTTGGTACTTGCGAACCGTGCCTCATGGGCAAGATGACTAAAATGCCGTTCTCAGGTACTATGGAGAGAGCAACAGATTTGTTGGAAATCATACATACAGATGTATGTGGTTCGATGAATTTTGAGGATCGTGGCGGATATCATTATTTTCTCACCTTCACAGATGATTTAAGCAGATATGGGTATATCTACTTGATGAAGCATAAGTCTGAAACATTTGAAAAGTTCAAAGAATTTCAGAGTGAAGTTGAAAATCATCGTAACAAGAAAATAAAGTTTCTACGATCTGATCGTGGAGGAGAATATTTGGGTTACGAGTTTGGTCTACATTTGAAACAATGCGGAATAGTTTGGCAACTCACGCCACCCGGAACACCACAGCGTAATGGTGTGTCCGAACGTCGTAATCGTACTTTACTAGATATGGTGCGATATATGATGTCTCTTACAGATTTACCGCCATCATTTTGGGGTTATGCTTTAGAGACGACCGCATTCACGTTAAATAGGGCACCATCGGAATCCATTGAGATGACGCCTTATGAACTGTGGTTTGGCAAGAAACCAAAGTTGTCATTTCTGAAAGTTTGGGGCTGCGATGCTTATGTGAAAAAGCTTCAACCTGATAAGCTTGAACCCAAATCGGAGAAATGTGTCTTCATAGGACACCCAAAGGAGACTGTTGGGTATACCTTCTATCACAGATCTGAAGGCAAGACATTCATTGCTAAGAATGGATCCTTTCTAGAGAAGGAGTTTCTCTCGAAAGACGTGAGTGGGAGGAAAGTGGAACTTGATGAGGTAACTATACCTGCTCCTCTATTGGAAAGTAGTTCATCACAGAAACCGGTTTCATTGACACCTACACCAATTAGTGAGGAAGATAATGATGATGATCATGGAACTTCAGATCAAGTTACTACTGAACCTCGTAGATCAACCAGAGTAAGACCCGCACCAAAGTGGTACGGTAATCCTGTTCTGGAAGTCATGCTACTAGATCATGATGAACCTATGAACTATGAAGAAGCGATGGTGAGCCTAGATTCCGCAAAATGGCTTGAAGCCATGAAATCTGAGATGGGATCCATGTATGAGAACAAAGTATGGATTTTGGTTGACTTGCCCGATGATCAGCAAGCAATTGAGAATAAATGGATCTTCAAGAAGAAGACTGACGCTGACGGTAATGTTATTGTCTATAAAGCTCGACTTGTTGCAAAAGGTTTTCGACAAGTTCAAGGGATTGACTATGATGAGACCTTCTCACCCGTAGCAATGCTTAAGTATGTCCGAATCATGTTAGCAATTGCCATATTTTATGATTATGAAATTTGGCAAATGGATGTAAAAACAGCATTCCTGAATGGATTTCTGGAAGAAGAGTTGTATATGATGCAACCAGAAGGTTTTGTCGATCCAAAGGGAGCTAACAAAGTGTGCAAGCTCCAGCTATCCATTTATGGACTGGTGCAAGCCTCTCGGAGTTGGAATAAATGCTTTGATAGTGTGATCAAAGCATTTGGTTTTATACAGACATTTGGAGAAGCCTGTATTTACAAAAAAGTGAGTGGGAGCTATGTAGCATTTCTGATATTATATGTGGATGACATATTGCTAATTGGAAATGATATAGAATTTCTAGATAGCATAAAGGGATACTTGAATAAGAGTTTTTCAATGAAAGACCCCGGTGAAGCTGCTTACATATTGGGCATCAAGATCTATAGAGATAGATCAAGACGCTTAATTGGACTTTCACAAAGCACATACCTTAACAAAGTATTGAAGAAGTTCAAAATGGATCAAGCAAAGAAAGGGTTCTTGCCTGTGTTACAAGGAGTGAAGTTGAGTAAGACTCAATGCCCGACCACTGCAGAAGATAGAGAGAAAATGAAAGATGTTCCCTATGCTTCAGCCATAGGCTCTATCATGTATGCAATGCTGTGTACCAGACCTGATGTGTGCCTTGCTATAAGTCTAGCAGGGAGGTACCAAAGTAATCCAAGAGTGGATCACTGGACAGTGGTCAAGAACATCCTGAAATACCTGAAAAGGACTAAGGATATGTTTCTTGTTTATGGAGGTCACAAAGAGCTCATCGTAAATAGTTACGTTGATGCAAGCTTTGACACTGATCCGGACGATTCTAAATCGCAAACCGGATACGTGTTTACATTAAACGGTGGAGTTGTCAGTTGGTGCAGTTCTAAACAAAGCATTGTGGCGGGATCTACATGTGAAGCGGAGTACATAGCTGCTTCGGAAGCAGCAAATGAAGGAGTCTGGATGAAGGAGTTCATATCCGATCTAGGTGTCATACCTAGTGCATCGGGTCCAATGAAAATCTTTTGTGACAATACTGGTGTAATTGCCTTGGCGAAGGAATCCAGATTTCACAAGACAACCAAACACATCAAGAGACGCTTCAATTCCATCCGGGATTTAGTCCAGGTGGGAGACATAGAAATTTGCAAGATACATACGGATCTGAATGTTGCAGACCCGTTGACTAAGCCTCTTCCACGAGCAAAACATGATCAGCACCAAGGCTCCATGGGTGTTAGAATCATTACTGTGTAATCTAGATTATTGACTCTAGTGCAAGTGGGAGACTGAAGGAAATATGCCCTAGAGGCAATAATAAACTTATTATTTATTTCCTTATATCATGATAAATGTTTATTATTCATGCTAGAATTGTATTAACCGGAAACACAATACATGTGTGAATGCATAAACAAACAGATTGTCACTAGTATGCCTCTACTTGACTAGCTCGTTGATCAAAGATGGTTATGTTTCCTAACCATAGACATTAGTTGTAATTTGATTAACGGGGTCACATCATTAGGAGAATGATGTGATTGACATGACCCATTCCGTTAGCTTAGCACACGATCGTTTAGTATTCTGCTATTGCTTTCTTCATGACTTATACATGTTCCTATGGCTATGAGATTATGCAACTCCCGTCTACCGGAGGAACACTTTGTGTGCTACCAAACATCACAACGTAACTGGGTGATTATAAAGGTGCTCTATAGGTGTCTCCAAAGGTACTTGTTGGGTTTGCGTATTTCGAGATTAGGATTTGTCACTCCGATTGTCGGAGAGGTATCTCTGGGCCCTCTTGGTAATGCACATCACTTAAGCCTTGCAAGCATTGCAACTAATTAGTTAGTTGCGGGATGATGTATTACGGAACGAGTAAAGAGACTTGTCGGTAGCGAGATTGAACTAGGTATTGAGATACCGACGATCGAATCTCGGGCAAGTAACATACCGATGACAAAGGGAACAACGTATGTTGTTGTGCGGTTTGACCTATAAAGATCTTCGTAGAATATGTGGGAGCCAATATGAGCATCCAGGTTCCGCTATTAGTTATTGACCGGAGACGTGTCTGATACGTCTCCAACGTATCTATAATTTTTGATTGCTCCATGCTATATTATCTACTATTTTGAATGTTTATGGGCTTTATTATACACTTTTATATCATTTTTGGGACTAACCTATTAACCCAGAGCCCAGTGCCAGTTTCTGTTTTTACCCTATTTTAGGGTTTCGAAGAAAAGGAAAGTCAAACGGAGTCCAATTGACCTGAAACTTCACGGAACTCATTTTTGGAAGGAAAGAAGCCCAGAAGTCTTGGAGTGCACGTCGGGGGATCTGCGAGGAGGTCACGAGGCAGGGGGGCGAGCCCACCCCCCTGGGCGCGCCGTCCACCCTCGTGAGCCCCTCGTGCCCCCCTGACGTACTTCTTCCGCCTATATATCTCCATAGACCCTAAAAACATCCGTGAGCACAATAGATCGGGAGTTCCGCCGCCAGAAGCCTCCGTAGCCACCGAAAGCCAATCTAGACCCGTTTCGGCACCCTGCCGGAGGGGGCAACCCCTCTCTAGTGGCCATCTTCATCATCCCGGTGCTCTCCATGACGAGGAGGGAGTAGTTCTCCCTCGGGGCTGAGGGTATGTACCAGTAGCTATGTGTTTGATCTCTCTCTTTCTCTCTCTCGTGTTCTTGAGGTGATACGATCTTGATGTATCACGAGCTTTGCTATTATAGTTGGATCTTATGTTTCTCCTCCCCCTCTACTCTCTTGTAATGAATTGAGTTTCCCCTTTGAATTAATCTTATTGGACTGAGACTTTAAAGATTTGAGAACACTTGACATATGTCTTGCCGTGGATATCTGTGGTAACAATGGGATATCACGTGATTCACTTGATGTATGTTTTGGTGATCAACTTGTGGGTTCCGCCCATGAACCTATGCATAGGAGTTGGCACACGTTTTCGTCGTGATTCTCCGGTAGAAACTTTGGGGCACTCTTTGAGGTCCTATGTATTGGTTGCATAGATGAATATGAGATTGTGTGACGCATATCGTATAATCATACCCACGGATACTTGAGGTGACATTGGAGTATCTAGGTGACATTAGGGGTTTGGTTGATTTGTGTCTTAAGGTGTTATTCTAGTATGAACTCTAGGGCTGTTTGTGACACTTACAGGAATAGCCCAACGGATTGATTGGAAAGAATAACTTTGAGGTGGTTTCGTACCCTACCATAATCTCTTCGTTCGTTCTCCGCTATTAGTGACTTTGGAGTGACTCTTTGTTGCATGTTGAGGGATAGTTATGTGATCCAATTATGTTATTATTGTTGAGGGAATTTACACTAGCGAAAGTATGAACCCTATGCCTTATTTCCTAGCATTGCAATACCGTTTACGCTCACTTTTATCATTAGTTACCTTGCTGTTTTTATATTTTCAGATTACAAAAACCTTTATCTACTATCCATATACCACTTGTATCACCATCTCTTCGCCGAACTAGTGCACCTATACAACTTACCATTGTATTGGGTGTGTTGGGGACACAAGAGACTCTTTGTTATTTGGTTGCAGGGTTGCTTGAGAGAGACCATCTTCATCCTACGCCTCCTACGGATTGATAAACCTTAGGTCATCCACTTGAGGGAAATTTACTACTGTCCTACAAACCTCTGCACTTGAAGGCCCAACAGCGTCTACAAGAAGAAGGTTGTGTAGTAGACATCAGTGTCTCGGTCATGTCTACATAGTTCTCGAACCTGTAGGGTCCGCACGCTTAACGTTACGATGACGGTTATATTATGAGTTTGTATGTTTTGATGTACCGAAGGTCGTTCGGAGTCCCGGATGTGATCAAGGACATGACGAGGAGTCTCTAAATGGTCGAGACATGAAGATTGATATATTGGAAGCCTATGTTTGGATGTCGGAAGTGTTCCGGGTGAAATCGGGATTTTACCGGAGTACCGGGAGGTTACTGGAACCCCCCGGGAGCTTAATGGGCCTATATGGGCCTTAGTGGAAATAGAGAGAAGCAAGGGGAGTGTGGGGCGTGCCCCCCCAAGGCCAAAACCGAATTGGTTTAGGGCAAAGGGGGCTGGCCCCCTCTTTCCTTCTTCTCCTCTCTCTTTCCTTCTCCCGAATCCTATTCCAACTAGGAAAGGGGGGAGTCCTACTCCCGGTGGGAGTAGGACTCCACCTGGCGCGCGCTCTCCCTAGCCAGCCGCACCCCCTTGCTCCTTTATATACGGGGGCAGGGGGCACCCCATAGACACAACAATTGATCTGTTTGAACTTTTAGCCATGTGCGGTGCCCCCCTCCACCATAGTACACCTCGATAATACTGTAGCGGTGCTTAGGCGAAGCCCTGCGTCGGTAGAACATCAACATCGTCATGATACGTCTCCGTCGTATCTATAATTTTTGAATGTTCCGTGCCAATATTATTCATCTTTCCTATACTTTTGGCAACTTTTTATACTATTTTTGGGACTAACATATTGATCCAGTGCCTAGTGCCAGTTCCTGTTTGTTGCATGTTTTTTGTTTCGCAGAATATCCATATCAAACGGAGTCCAAAAGGAATAAAAACTGATGGATATTTTTTTCGAATATATATGATATTTGGGAAGAAGAATCCACGCAAGACGGTGCTCGAGGGGCCCACGAGGTAGGGGGCCGCGCCCTGGGGAGGCAGGCGCCCCCTGACCCTCGTGGCCACCCCGTAAGGCGGTTGATGCCCTTCTTTCGCCACAAGAAAGCTAATTTCCGGATAGAGATCGTGTCAAAATTTAAGCCCAATCGGAGTTACGGATCTCCGGGAATATAAGAAACGGTGAAAGGGAAGAACCTGAGAAAGCAGAAATAGAGAGAGACAGAGAGATAGATCCAATCTCGGAGGGGCTCTCACCCCTCCCGTGCCATGGAGGCCATGGACTAGAGGGGAAACCCTTCTCCCATCTAGGGAGGAGGTCAAGGAAGAAGAAGAAGGAGGGGGGCTATCGGTGTCAAAACCGGTGGATCTCGGGTAGGGGGTCCCGAACTGTGCGTCTAGGCCGGATGGTAACAGGAGGCAAGGGACACGAAGTTTTACCCAGGTTCGGGCCCTCTCGGTGGAGGTAAAACCCTACGTCCTGCTTGATTAATATTGATGATATGGGTAGTACAAGAGTAGATCTACCGCGAGATCAGAGAGGCTAAACCCTAGAAGCTAGCCTATGGTATGATTGTTGATGTGTATGTTGTCCTACGGACTAAAACCCTCCGGTTTATATAGACACCGGATAGGGTTAGGGTAACATAGAGTCGGTTACAATGGTAGGAGATCTGATCATCCGTATCGCCAAGCTTGCCTTCCACGCCAAGGAAAATCCCTTCCGGACACGGGACGAAGTCTTTAATCTTGTATCTTCATAGTCCAGGAGTCCGGCTGAAGGTATAGTCCGGCTATCCGAACACCCCCTAATCCAGGACTCCCTCAGTAGCCCCTGAACCAGGCTTCAATGACGACGAGTCCGGCGCGCAGATTGTCTTCGGCATTGCAAGGCGGGTTCCTCCTCAAAGTACTTCATAGAAGATTTTGAACACAAAGATAGTGTCCAGCTCTGCAAAATAAGTTTCCACGTATTGCCATAAAGAGAATAATAATTACACAAATCTAATCTGCTGACGTACTCCATAGTGTGACATCACACCACGGCCAAGCTTTTATTCGAACCATTTTACTGTCCCATCTTAGCGCGTTATGCAAGGCGGTTTCCTTGGCACGACTTGTTAAAGCAGAGATCGTGTCCCCTTATTCCGGGATTCTCATCAATACGGGCGTGGGTAACCCAACTGCGCCATTGATTACGGCGCTTGGAGATAAGCGAGTTTTACCAGGCTGGTGGGGACACGTAGTTGCGTCCACCCATATAAGGGGATAAGGATCCACCTTTTCACCCACGCCTTCTTCCTCCTTTGTCTATCCATTCTTGCACACTCGAGCTCCAGCGCCCAAGTCCGCACTACCACCTCAACCTTCTCCAGTCATGTCCGGAGCAGGAGGCAAGTGGATGGTCTCCTCCGTCATGGAGGGACACATCAAAAAGCTGAGGAAGGCCGGATATCTGGCTAGCGACATCGCGCACCGGCTTCCCGAAAAGGGGCAGCTCATCCCCACTCCTAGGCCCCATGAGAGGGTGGTATTCCTCCCCCATTTCCTCCGCGGACTGGGCTTCCCTCTGCTTCCATTTGTCTGGGGGCTCATGTTCTACTACGGCCTGGATTTCCACGATCTGGCCCCGAACTTCGTCCTCAACATCTCGGCGTTCATCGTCGTGTGCGAGGCGTTCCTCTGCATCCGCCCCCATTTCGGCCTATGGGTTAAGACTTTCAACGTCAAGCCAAAGATGGTGTGCAGCAGCCAGGCGGAGTGCGGCGGTGCCATGGTTGGCAAGATGGCCAACGTCCTGTGGCTCGAGGGCTCCTTTGTGGAGACCCTAAAGGGGTGGCAATCATGGTGGTTTTACGTCACCGAGCCGGGCGACGCCGAATGAGTCGCACCCCCTGAGTTTCGATCTGGCCCCCCTACGCGGCTCACGTCCTGGAAAGAGACGGCCTGTCGTGGGGTAAAAAAGGAGAGCTGACCGGACTCCAAACATGCATCAAAACCTTGGTGGACAAGAAGCTCAGACTTGTCAACATAGTCCAGGTTATGCTCATCTGCTTGATCCTCCCATGCCAACAACGGGCTTTCAACCTGTGGGAGTTCGACCCGGCGCGGCACCAGACTCTGAACAGGCTCTTCGACACGACGTACGAAGATGCCTGGAAGGTGCTTTTCAAGGGCGCCGAGGCTCCCGCATCCGCTACTGAGGATCGCGGATTCAGTGCGCAGCGTCACGCTCTCGTGGTAAGCTGTTTTTCCCTTTTACAGGGTGTCAGTTTTTCATAGTTTGAATCTATGCGGGATCTAAACTCCCTTACCTTTGACAGGATTGGCAGGTGACGTCCAGACAGATCAACTGTACGGCTCATTTGCCCGAAGGCCCAGTGGATGCTCACTTGGCGAAGCTGCTGGTTCCGGCACCCTGCATGGTGCCGGAGAAGAAGGTCAAGAAGAAGGCCACGGGGACTCGAAAGAGTGCCCGACACCCGGAGGTGTCAGATTCATCATCCGACGAATCCAAGCGCACTCCTCCTATGAAGACGAGGAGGAGGAAGAAGAGACCCCTCCCCCTCCAGTGGGGGAAGGGAAGAAAAGGAAGGTCGCCCTCTCTGAGGAGGCCGGAGGGTCCAAGAAGGGGAAAACCCTTCCTCCGGACTACTCCGCCAACGACGGCGGAGATGAGTGGCAGCCCAGGGCCAAGCCCCTGACAAAATCATAAGTATCCGGATACCGGAGTAATTCATAGTATTCGTTTATTGCTCAACTTTCCCTTATGTCGAATATGCTTATGCAGCCCACCCAAAGACCGGCTCGACGCGTCGTCGAGCGGCTCACTGGACTCGTCGGAGGTGAACTCGCTTCCGACGGCTTCCTCCCCCCGCCCTACGGACGACACCAAGGTGTTGTCCCAACAGGTTCCAAGCAGGGAGGAGGTGGTCCCGGAGGCGCCGCAAGGCGACCTCCCGGACTCTAGGAGTAAAGGGGATGAAACCCCCTAGGGCTCCAAGTCCGGCTCTAGGCCGGACACCGCTCCGGAACCTTCAAAGGTTCCAGAGTCCGGCGGGGGACCTCCTTCCAAGAGGAGCAAGTCCACCATGCCGGTGGCCTCCGTCCAACCGGAGGCGCCAGACAATATGTTGGAGGCGCTCCAAGGCGCCTCCATCGACGAGGAGCACCGCGCTATTATGAGTGCGGTGGTCCAGAAGGTTCTGTCTGCAAAAAATGGACTGCCTGAAGCTTGTACTAGCCTTTTGACAGGCTTCGAGGTAAGTAAAGAAAGTGTAAATAATAGTACCGCATAAACAGTAGCCCCTGATGCTCTGTTTGGCGTTTGGGAAGAAAAGTTGAATAGAGGATGAAATAGAATTCGCAGGAGTCTAACAAAAATGAGTCAATATGCATGTGCAGGCTACCCTGCTTGCATTCGCCGCACTGACTGCGGAAGTGGACACGCTAAAGCAGGACCTCGAAAGGTCCGAGCTCGAGCGTGCCAAGAAGCAGCTCGAGGACAATGAAGGTAAGAAATACCTTGTTAAATTGCAAAAAATGACAGGATTATCGTGGCTATTGTAGGGGCCACGTCTGAGGTGGCGACCCTTAAGCAAGCGCTGGATGAGGCCGAGAAGAATTCGGCCTCAGAGCGCACCGAGCGGGAGAATTATGAGGCCGAGGTTGGCAAGGTGCGGCAAGAGCTCCAGGCTCTCATGGAAAAACATGAGAGTATGGAGCGTGACTTGAAGACGCAAGCGTACGAGCTTGTGGTGGCTATTGAAAATGCCAAATCTGCCAAGGCCGAATCTCAGAAGACCCTCCAGGAGTTGGATGAGGTGAAGAAGATAGCGGCGGGTAAGGCATTCTTTATGCAAGGCAAACACATAAACGTGAGTTACCTGTTACTTACCCGAATCCGGAGCTCTCCAAGAGCGTTTGCAGATCTTCCCCGGAGTGTATCTGATGCCGCCGCATTCTATCGAGCCGAGGAGGGCAGCTCGACGGAGAAGGTGTTCTGGTCTCAGTATGCTGAGGCCGGACACCCCGTGCCCCTGAGCGACCAGCTGAAGCAACTGGTCGAGCTCCACAAGGCGGCCGAACAGGCCATGAAGGTCCTCGTAGTTCGGCTGTGGCCCAGAGAGGCTCAGCCTGGGAGCTATTTTGGGCTGGTGCGGCGGTTGGTGAAGGCCTGTCCAAGGCTCTAAGTCATCAAGTGCTCCGTCTGCATTGAAGGTGCCCGTAGGGCCCTTGCCCGTGCTAAGGTGCACTAGGGTAAGCTGGATGCTGAGAAGCTTGTGAAGGACGGGCCACCGCCGGGGAAAGAGCATCGCAAGCCCGAGAATTATTATAAGGATGTTCTGAAGGGTGCCCGCCTTATGGCGGATGAATGTACTATGGATGTAATTTTCGAGTAAAACTCGCTCGTTTTGTCCTGTGCGCTGAAAACTTGTTCATATGCGCTGAGCAATGCTGCTTGAATTTAAAATATTACCTTTTGTGCGTCTGTTTATCAATACTGAGAGATGGCGAGTCGTCGGCTTCTGCCCCCTTGCCGCTAGTGCTGGGGTGTTCGGGGATAAACCTGGGCGCTCTTTTTCCCATATTTGGGTCCTTCGAGGGAGGCGCTCAGCCCAACGAACAAGGCAATCGGACTATAATGTGTGAACACTCTCACTTAGCCATAGAATTCTATAATTTTAAATTTCGGCGAAGCCCCTAGTATTCGGAAGACCGAGTTCAGGGCGCTATCCACGCCTTGGCCGGACAGAGCCGACTCCTCGCCCTAAGCGGCATAAGTCTTTAGGGACTTGAAAAAACCTCTCGAACAGCGACCAGCTCTCGCTTCATCATGACAGTCAGTTTTAGCTTTCTCCACTGAGGTGCTTGACCCAGCTCAACCGGGGCACAATCGCAGTGGTTCTCCTAGTGCTACCTTAGCCGATATAGCGGAACGTAAGGCACCAAAACATAGGAGCCGGGCAAACCCAACTATTGACCCAAGACATGATCCGGAGCCGATGCATATAATGTTATAAGTTCGGGGTGCCTCACTTGTTAAAGTGTTCGAACTTCTCACACCATATTGAGGGGTACTAAACCCCTTGGCGTATTTTGGCCGTACCAACGTGTACGGGTGCAACATGTCGTTAAGGAACATATAAAAAAAGGTAATGCAAAAAAAGATAAAAGCTCTGCATTGTTTATTAAAATAGTTGTCATCAAAGCAGAACGATACAAGTAACGCGATAAACGAAAAGTTGGACTATTTAACATGTCTGCTCCAGGGGCAAGCTGCGGAATAGTATGCGAAACAGGTATACTGCTCGTGATAGAGACCACCTGGGATTTCCATAATGCGGCATGGCTTGTTTGCTTCCCTGGTCCTTGCATCGTTTGTGCGGCAATTGAACTGCCGAACAGGCCTTCCAAAGAGTAGAGTCCTGGAAGTAAGAGAAAATTAAAAAATCGGCAGCCCCTGGTGCGGTTTAAGCCGTGTTTTGGGCGTGCCGTGATGGTGCCCCTCCCCCTATGCCCATGGTATTTCCAGAGCGTAGTTATGGATGCGAAGTACTGGCGTCGCCTTTTTGCAAGGGTTGGGGTTGGGGCCGCATTGCTACGCCTGCTCGGAACGTGCCAGGCGTTCTTGTTGTAGGTTACTCTAGGCGCGCTTGACGGTGTCCGAACGTTTAATGGCCGGACTGGAGAACTGCCTGGAGAGGCTGCTTTGTACTTCCGCTGCAAGGGCCGCCGTGTGCTCCTCCGTTCGGAGGGAGCGTTCGGTGTTTCCATTGACCGTAATTACTCCACGAGGGCCTGGCATCTTGAGCTTAAGGTATGCGTAGTGCGGTACCGCGTTGAATTTGGCGAATGCGGTTCGCCCAAGCAGTGCGTGATAGCCACTGCGAATTGGGACTATGTCGAAGATTAACTCCTCGCTTCGGAAATTATCCAGAGATCCAAAGACCACTTCAAGTGTGACTGAGCCTGTGCAGTTGGCCTCTACACCTAGTATTACGCCTTTAAAGGTCGTTTTGGTGGGCTTAATCCTTGAGGGATCTATGCCCATTTTCCGCACTGTATCCTGGTAAAGCAGGTTCAGGCTGCTGCCGCCGTCCATAAGGACTCTAGTGAGATGAAATCTGTCAATAATTGGGTCTAGAACCAATGCGGAGAATCCGCCATGACGGATGCTAGTGGGATGGTCCCTTCGATCAAAGGTGATCGGGCAGGTGGACCATGGGTTGAACTTTGGGGCGACTGGCTCTACCGCATATACATCCCTTAACGCACGCTTCCGCTCCCTTTTGGGGACATGGGTTGTGTATATCATGTTCACCGTCCGCACTTGTGGGGGAAAACCCTTCTGTCCACTGTTGTTCGGCAGCCGGGGCTCCTTGTCGTCATCGCTATGCAGCCCTTGTCTTCATTGTCGGCGCTTAACTTGCCTGCCTGCTTGAACACCCAACAATCCCTGTTGGTGTGATTGGTCGGCTTTTCAGGGGTGCCATGTATTTGGCACAAGCGGTCGAGTATTTGGTCCAAGCTGGACGGGCCCCTAGGATTCCTTTTGAATGGCTTCTTCCACTGACCGGATTTAGAGCCTCTGAATCCGGCATTAACTGTCGTATCGTCAGCATTGTCGCTGTTAATCCGGCGCTTCTGCTTGTTGCGACGTGACCTGCCACTAATGTCCCTGATGTCCGAACTACCAGGGTTCTTGGTCATATTGTTGCTACGAGCGAGCCAGCTGGCTTCTCCCACGCAAAATCGGGGTCATGAGTGTCGTGAGTGCTGCCATAGATTTCGGCTTTTCCTGTCTGAGGTGCCGGGCCAGCCACTCGTCACGGATATTGTGCTTGAAGGCTGCTAGGGCCTCAGCATCCAGACAGTCAACTATTTTATTTTTCTTTGTTAGGAACCGTGTCCAGAATTGTTTGGCTGATTCCTCTAGCTACTGGATTACGTGACTTAGGTCATCGGCATCTGGGGGTCCACATAAGTGCCCTGCAAATTGTCGAGGAATGCGGCTTCCAGGTCCTCCCAACAACTGATTGATCCTGTTGGCAAGCTGTTGAGCCAATGCCGAGCTGGTCCTTTAAGCTTGAGTGGGAGGTATTTGATGGCGTGAAAATCGTCGCCGCGGGCCATGTGGATATGAAGGAGATAATCCTTGATCCATACCACAGGGTTTGTTGTGCCATCATATGATTCGATGTTTACGGGTTTGAAACCCTCGGGGATTTGATGATCCATTATTTCGTCTGTAAAGCACAGTGGGTGTGCGGCGCCTCTGTACTGGGCGATATCATGAGGTAGCTCCAATGAGCTTTGTCTACTATGTTCGGCCCTGCCGAATTTGTGGCCGGCGTGACGGTTGCCGTCTCGAGCCGTGGGGTGCCCACGCGATCCATAGATCGATCATGTTTGCCTTGCCTTGTCCTCCAACATGTCTCGTAAGTCCGCCGAATATTCCCGTGCCTTGGTACGGGGTGCGGCTTGAGTGGAGGGCCGGGAGGCCTCTCTATCGTGGCCACGAGGTGGCCATTCGGCTGCATCAAGTGCTTCCTCCTCTAATTGGTGTAGCAACTTGCGCTTTGGGTAACTCTTGGAGGGGCGTTCGAGTTTATGCTCTTCGGACGCAAGGACTTTGGTCCATCTGTCAACCAGCAAATCTGATCAGCTCGGAGCTGTTGCTGTTTTTTCTTGAGGCTTCTTGCCGTGGCCATAAGCCTGCGTTGGAAACGCTTTTGCTCAACGGGATCCTCTGGCACGACGAATTCGTCGTCGTCGAGGCTTGCCTCGTCTTCGGAGGGAGGCATATAGTTATCGTCCTCGACCTCTCTGTCTGCCACTCTCTCATGAGGGCTAGTTTATCCATCCTCCTGTGCTAAACCTTCCTGGAGGGGGTTTTCTTTGGCACTCTCCGGAGTATTATTATCTCCCGTGCTGGAATCACCGTTTTTGTGTTGGCGGGATTTTGAGTGGCGCCACTGACACCGGTACTTGGGCTGTTTCTTGGAGGGGTCATCCTCCGCTGTTCCATCGCCCTCTCCCTCTTTTGGGGTGTCCACCATGTATATGTCATATGACGAGGTGGCTTTCCAGGGCCTAGTAGGCGCTGGTTCTTCATCATCTCCTTCATCGGCGTCCATACCGTCGATGTCTTCGGAGTCGAAGTCGAGCATGTCGGTTAAGTCGTCGACAGTGGATACAAAGTGGGTGGTGGGTGGGTTTTGAATTTCTTCATCGTCCGTCCCCCAACCTTGTTGACCATAGTCCGGCCAGGGCTCTCCTGATAAAGAGAAAGACTTCAGTGACTTCAGGATATCGCCGAAAGGCGAGTGCTGAAAGATGTCTGCGGCAGTGAACTCCATGATCAGCGCCCAATCGGAATCAACTGGCAGGGGCGCGGAGGGTTCAGAGTCCGGAGAAGAATCCGGCTCCATGGAGTCACGAGTCTTGCAGAGTACGGGGCTGGTGTTCGGCTCAACCGCCGTTGGGATCGCAGCCCTCGAGGTGGCGTCCAACCGCCCATCCTCGATCGGCGCAGTTGACTCCAAACTAAGGGTCGGAGCCGGTGCGGGTGCGGCCTCCAGGGCACCGTTCGGCGGCAGAGTTAGATCATGCTCGTCTTGACAGTGCGGCGCGCTTGGCAGTGGTTCGAATCCGTCGAAGATCAAGTCCCCGCGGATGTCAGCCGTGTAGTTTAAACTTCCGAATCTGACCTGACGGCCAGGGGCGTAGCTTTCGATCTTCTCTAGATGGCCAAGTGAATTGGCCCATAGTGCGAAGCTGCCAAAGACGAAGATCTGTCCGGGGAGGAAGGTCTCACCCTGGACTCCATCACCATTGATGATCGTAGGAGCCATCGGGCCTAACAGCGACGGCACAGAGGAACTCTCAATGAAAGCACCAATGTCGGTGTCAAAACCGGCGGATCTCGGGTAGGGGGTCCCGAACTGTGCGTCTAGGCCGGATGGTAACAGGAGGCAAGGGACACGAAGTTTTACCCAGGTTCGGGCCCTCCAATGGAGGTAAAACCCTACATCCTGCTTGATTAATATTGATGATATGGGTAGTACAAGAGTAGATCTACCGCGAGATCAGAGAGGCTAAACCCTAGAAGCTAGCCTATGGTATGATTGTTGATGTGTATGTTGTCCTACGGACTAAAACCCTCCGGTTTATATAGACACCGGATAGGGTTAGGGTTACATAGAGTCGGTTACAATGGTAGGAGATCTGATCATCCGTATCGCCAAGCTTGCCTTCCACACCAAGGAAAGTCCCTTCGGGACACGGGACAGAGACTTCAATCTTGTATCTTCATAGTCCAGGAGTCTGGCTGAAGGTATAGTTCGGCTATCGAACACCCCCTAATCCAGGACTCCCTCAGGGGCTCTCTCCCCCTCGCTTCCGGTGGCACCAGAGTGCCACCGGGGGCCATCATCATCACCGCGATCTACACCAACACCTCCGCCATCTTCAACAACATCTCCATCACCTTCCCCCTCTATCTACAACGGTCCAGTCTCCCGCAACCCGATGTACCCTCTACTTGAACATGGTGCTTTATGCTTCATATTATTATCCAATGATGTGTTGCCATCCTATGATGTCTGAGTAGATTTTCGTTGTCCTATCGGTGGTTGATGAATTGCTATGATTGGTTTAATTTGCTTGTGGTTATGTTGCTGTCCTTTGGTGCCCATCATATGATTGCGCGCGTGGATCACACCCTAGGGTTAGTTGTATGTTGATAGGACTATGTATTGGAGGGCAAGAGTGACAGAAGCTTCAACCTAGGATAGAAATTGATGCATACGGGATTGAAGGGGGACCAATATATCTTAGTGCTATGGTTGGGTTTTACCTTAATGAACATTAGTAGTTGCGGATTCTTGCTAATAGTTCGAATCATAAGTGCATAGAATTCCAATTCAGGGATGACATGCTAGCAGTGGCCTTTCCCACATAATACTTGCTATCAGCCTAGTAAAGTAGTCAATTGCTTAGGGGCAATTTTGCAACTCCTACCACCACTTTTCCACACTCGCTATATTTACTTTATTGTTTCTTTATCTAAACAGCCCCTACTTTTTATTTACGTACTCTTTATTATGTTGCAAACCTATCCAACAACACCTACAAAGTACTTCTAGTTTCATACTTGTTCTAGGTAAAGCGAACGTCAAGCGTGCATAGAGTTGTATCAGTGTCGAGAGAACTTGAGGGAATATTTGTTCTACCTTTAGCTCCTCGTTGGGTTCGACACTCTTACTTATCGAAAACTATTGCGATCCCCTATACTTGTGGGTTATCAAGACCTTTTTCTAGCACCATTGCCGGGGAGCAATAGCGTGGGGTGAATATTCTCTAGTGTGCTTGTATGCTTAATCACTAAGTAATTTTTATTTACCGTTCTTAGTTGTTTTCTATCTTTAGTTATGGGTAGGAAAAGCAAAATACCAAAAAAAATTAGTTGTACCTACTGAACCAATGCTTGAAGAACCACTCAAAATCTATCACACTGCTGAAGCTTATTACTTGGATCATCTTTGATCCCTATGTGCTCGTGCTGAAACCCCAACTAGCTTAGTTGAGGGAAAATCTTTAGATGAGCATGCTTGTTATGTGCGACACCGAATATCTGAAAAAGGGGAAACTTTACTGGATCAAATTCATCGTTTGCAATGCTATGCTTGGAATTTATGTGAAATATATGATTTTACTTGTTGTTCTAAAAACCCTAAGAAACACCTTCCCTATCAATGTGAGATTAGTGATAACGGAATCGTATCTTCGTATGCTAAAGGTGTTTATAGTTACTATGATGTTCAACAAATTGAAGAATTTGTTGCTTTTAAGGGTGCTTATGAAATTGCTTCTTTGATTGAAAAGTATGATGCTACTCTTTACAAATCTGAAAATTTTGACATATTTAAATATTGCTATGATAATTATGCTTCTAATGCCTATGTTGAACTATATATTGAGGACTACCCCACTGTCCAAGAAGAGACTAACATTTTGCAGGAGTCTATGGAGGAAGAAATTGATGAAACTGTGAGCTCATTGGATGAAAAGGATGAGGAAGAGAGCGAAGAACAAAAGGAGGAAGAGCGGATTAGCTACCCATGCCCACCTTCTAATGGGAGTAACTCTTCCACTCATACATTGTTTAATTTCCCTTCGTGCGTAACGAAGGATGATTGCTATGATGATTGTTATGATCCCGTTGATTCTTTTGAAATATCCCTTTTTGATGATGCTTGCTATGCTTGTGGCCAAGATGCCAATATGAATTATGCTTATGGAGATGAACTTGCTATAGTTCCTTATGTTAAACATGAAATTGTTGCTATTGCACCCACACATGATAGTCCTATTATCTTTTTGAATTCTCCAAACTACACTATATCGGAGAAGTTTGCTCTTATTAAGGAATATATTGATGGGTTGCCTTTTACCGTTGCACATGATGATTTTGATGAATATAATATGCATGTGCATGCTGCTCCTACTTGCAATCATTATGAGAGAGTAACTATATCTCCATCTCTCTATGTTTCCAATATGATAAAATTGCAAGAAACTGTTTATACTATGCATTGGCCTTTACTTTGTGTGCATGAATTGTTATTTTATGACATGCCGATGCATAGGAAGAGAGTTAGACTTCGTAGTTACATGATATATGTTACTTTGTGCTCACTACTAAATTTCAAACAAGCGCGTCCCATCTATTCAAAAAAACCAAAAACAAGCACGTCCCAGACCGAAACATGGTTCTACCTTAGCTCCCCCCCTCCGATTCCCCATTCGTACTCCGTGGGTGCCAAAACTACCTCTCCACTAGCCGCGAAACCTCGGCGTCCTCCGTCCGCCACCCTATCCAACCCATCAATCCCTGCCCTCCTCCATCTGGCCGGAGCCGATACCCTGACATCGTCGTCCACCGCAACTGCAACACCCTCTATGGCTAGTAGTTGAAGCCGAAGCCGAGCTGCCTCCAGGACGCCGACGTGCTCCATACATGAGCCAGTTCAACCACGCCATCATGTGCCTCACCGCTGCCACTCGAACTTCGCCACCGTCCACCACACCGGAGCTATTCCCGCTACGCCGTCCTTCACGGCCTCAGATTTGCTTCCCCTCCGCCGACAGACGGCCACCACAAGATAGTCAACAATTTGGCCATGGGTTCATCCAAGGCTCCACCCTCCTCCAAAACATCGGTTCCCCCGGTAAAAACAACAACATCGCCGCGACATCTAGAGGATACAACACTGGCACCCAGAAATGGTACTCCTCTTCCCTTATTCATGCAAATCTTACATGTCTGCTTGCATGATATTCATCCCACAAAAGACACTAGTTGACCACTTCTTCCTAATACTAGATGTTCCTAGTAACTTGCGATGCACAAGGTTTCTCCTCATATACTATTTCACCTTAGCTAGAGGTCCGTCGCCCCCTGGATTTCAATTCCTGGTCACTTGATTCCCAATTAAAGGAAACATTCCCCAGCATAACAGGCGCTAGTCCGCCTATTACATTGGGGAAGAAGTGCCCCGGTGTTTATCTTAGGGGTGTGTGGGGCATAGGAGCTACTGGCGCCCGATCTGGAGGTCGGCCGGGATTAAAGGGATGGTTGGGGGGGCGCTGCCAAGCACGGCAATGGTGTGAGGTCAAGGGGAGGGCGGGGCGGCGGAGGCAGGGGTCTGGGCCAGTGGTCGTTGGCGGTTCGAGAAAGATCGTCAACAGTGACTGGCGGGAGGTAGATGAAGGCCATCTGCCCATTCCTTATAGATCTAACGGTTCATAAAAAATTGACTGGCCTATTTATTTTCAGTCGACTGTTATTTTGATAGGACCACATGTTGTGGTGTGCTGGAGGAGTACCTGCATTTCCTAGCCATCCTTGTGCTCATATATTACAAAATCATATGGAGTAGAATCTAATTTTGTTTGCCATGCAATGTTGTAGAGCTATCATATGTCTCCTGTCATTTATTTAGCCACCTGCTATCTGCTGCTTTTACAGTACACTAGTTCTGCACACACTTCACCCATACTCTCACTATTGTGTTTTTATGCCTGGGTATTTCAGACTCTGATCTGACAGAAGCACGAAATAAAAGAGAGAAGTCGCTCCTGCTTTCTTCGCGGGCAAGCAAGACACATGTCCATGCTTTAAAGGTTGGATGTTCAACAGATGGATATGGTAAACGTAGCTCTGGAGTTGATGATCTCGCTCGCCATGAACCACCATCCCAGGTGCTTGCTTTAACTTCCTGGTGTAATATGTGGTTGCATGTTGTATATGGTGTCTAGCTTGTATTCGAAAGGCCGAAGTCGGTCTTTATTAAGATAAGGACAGATATTTTTTACATGAACCACCATCCCGGGAGCACTAGAAGACAAATAGCTAGTCAGGGCACTAGCCGAGCCAGTGACAAGCCCAGCACAGACAGGCATCACCTAGAAACAAACTAAAAAGCCACGATGGTGGCGAAGCAGCCCGCCTCCCACCAGGCTCTCAGGTCCTCGATGATCATGCTCACCACTCCAGTCGGATGTCTAGCTTGTATTGCTTACACATTATACCTTTGAATATGACACGCCTTCATGTTTTTGGTACATAGTAGCACATATGTCTATTAACCATGTTCTTGCATCAAACTAATGTTCTTGTGTATCCCTCATCAATCACTTATGATGATACAGTCACGCCAGTGGGTTACTGTGAGAAAATACACTCTTTTAAAGAATACAGTGTCAGCCTCCCCACATGATTCTCAAGAAACAACAAGGCTAGATGAAGATGGTGAACATAGCTCTGTAGTTGATGACCGCATTTCCCCTACACTAGCATCGCAGGTGCTTGCTCTAACTTGGTAGCATGATATGTGGTTGCATGTTGCATATGGTGTCTAGATTGTAATTCTTCCAATCTGGTTAAATTGCATGTGCTGTTCTGCTAAGTTTATACATTATACCTGTTAATGTGACATGCCTTCCTATTTTTAGTACATAGAACATCTGTCTATTAAGCATGTCATTACATAAAGCTATTGTTTTTTTGTATCCCGCATCAATCAATATGACGACACACCTTTAGTATATGTAGTGTGATATTAGTTGCATCTTTCATGTGATTTATAGCATGCGTTGCTTCTAATTTGTTGAAACGCCATTTATGATGGGACGCTTTTAACTTGGCAGAGTCATATTGGTTGCATCTTTCACGTGGTGTCTAGCTTGCATTGCTTCTTATTTATTGCAATGGCTTCTACTTAGTTTACACAAATAGTTGTGAATATGCCATGTCGTCCTGTTTTTCGTACATATTCCATCCTGGTATCATGTGTTTGCCTTACATCAAAGTAGTGATTGTCAGTATCATGCACGAATGAGTTCTGAAGAGTGAATTTTATTGCTTTTTCTTGTCGGTTTTACTTGACAATTCAGAATCAATAAAGCGGAAGGAAATTAGCAAGGAAGTGGATAAAGGTGCTCCTTCCAAATGGAGGGCCTCTAGAGATTCTACTCCGCCACCCCCTCCCCCCCAAAGAAGATCTACAAGACAACACATGCATAGGCACTCAACATAGCTGTGTTGATGATGAGCACATCTTCCCTAGTGCACCATCACAGGTGCTCCCTCTAACTTGGCATTGTTATGTGTGGTCGCATGTTATGTATGATGTCTAGCTTGTATTGCTTCTAATTTTGTTGAATTCCATCTGCTTACTTTACACATTATACTTGTGAATAAGACACGTGTTCCTGTTTCTAGAACATACAATATCTGTCTATCACACCATGTTCTTACATCAAAGTACTACTGTTGTGTAACCTGCAACAATCACTTATCATAAGACAAGTTTGACTTGGGAGTGTGATATAGGTTACATCTTGCATTCTTTTGTAGCTTGTACTACTTCTAATTTGTTGAAATGGCCCTTATGACGAGATAGTTTTAACTTGGTAGAGTGATATTCATTGCATCTTTCATATGGTGTCTAGCTTTCATTGATTCTAATTTGTTGAAATGCCTTCTGCTTAGTTTACACATCATAGCTGTGAATATGCAATGATCTCCTTTTTTTCTTACACATTCAATTGTCCTATCATGCGGTCGCCTTACATTAAAGTAGGGCTCGTCAGCATCCTGCATCAATGAGTTCTAGAAAGCAAAATTTTATTTATTTTTCTTGTGGGTTTGACTTGACAAAGCAATAAAATTAAGAAATAGGAAGGAAAACATAAGGCAGGGACTGATGGCGGTCTTCCAGTGAAACCGGCATCCCAGGTGCTTTCTCTAGCTTGGCAGTGTGATATTGTCTTGCATGTAGCATACGGTGTCTCACTTGTATTGCTTGTAATTTGATTAAATTACTTCTCCTTAGTTTACACAAATAGTTGTGAATATGCCATGTCGTCCTGTTTTTCATACATATTCTATCCTCGTATCATGTGTTTGCCTTACATCAAGGTAGTGATTGTCAGTATCATGCATGAATGAGTTCTGAAGACTGAATTTTATTGCTTTTTATTGTCAATTTTTCTTGACAATGGAAAATCAATAAAGGAGAAGGAAATTAGCAAGGTAGTGGATAAATGTGCTTCTTCCAATCCGAGGGCCTCTCCACATTCTACTCGGCCATCCCCCAACAAGATTTGGAAGACAGCACATGCAAAGACACTCAAAGTAGTTGTTTTGATCATGAGCACGTCCACCCTTGATGTGACGCCCCGAGACCGATGCGCCAGGTGTCTCCCAGTTATTAACCGTCATTGCCATGTCATTTGCGTGCGTGTTGCATTTCATCATGTCATCATGTGCATTGCATCATCATGTTTTTGAAACTTGCATTCGTCCGGGTCTCACAGTTCTTTCCGTTGTCCGTTCTCAGCCAGACACACTTGCACGTGTCGCAACACATCCGAAATAGTATTTTATAAGTGGCCGGAAAATGTTCTCAGAATGGGATGAAAGTTGGCATGCGGTGTTGTTTTAGTGTAGATAGACCGCCTGCCAAGTTTCATCGCATTCGGAGCTCGTTTGATAGCCCAACCGTTAAACTATAGCGGCAATAGTAGCCGGTTTTTCGTCGGACGTTTCGGTCTCCGAAACTGCTGTCGGGCATCTCTCTCTTTTCTGAGCCCATCAAACCCCTCACCTTCGTTGACCGTGCCGAGACCAAGTAGGTTATCTATTCCCTCTTGTCAAACCACCTACTCTCTCTTTGCACAGTGCATCGACCCCTCGCCCATGTCCGAAACTGTCCCGAACCCGACCCACTCTGTCGTTACCAACGGGTCCGGATCATCCCCAAACATCTATAAATGATCTTCGTTTAATTTATCGGACTCCCTAGCCTATTTTTCTCGACTGCCCGATTTCGATCGGAGGGACAAGTTAGCCCCTAACCTAAACTCATCTGATATAAATATCAGTCAAACCCTAGCCTATCATGTCTCATCCTCCGAATCCCTCCGCCGCCACTCTCTCTGGATCCCCTCGGGATCACCAGCGAACCAACTAGAGCCTCCACCTTCTCGGTCTCCCCACCAGCCCAACTGAAGCGCTCGAACAAGTCTCCTCCTTCCTCGGGATCGATCCAGATCCCACCTGGCCAAATCCCCTCGCCCGATCTTCCTCGATCCAAACCGCAGCCAACCACTGCCCGAGCTCCTCCTTCCCCGAGCAGCACCCATCCCGGCCAACTTCCAGATCGAGCAAGCTCGATCTCGACCAGCAGCCAGAGTCCACGGCCTCCTCTGCTTCTTGTCAAGCACTTCCATGGAGCCAGCTGTCCCCGCAGGCGATGAGCAGAAGCATGCCATGGATGCCTCCCCGAGCTCGAGTTCTCCTCGACGCTGTCGGGAACCGGTGTCCCACGACCGGATCCGTCAAGTCCGCGACCCCGCCTGACCTTTTCCCATTCATGCCGCCGGTGAGCCTTCTTCTGCTTCCCCTGCTGCAGGGCTCCATCACCCCTGATCGTCTTCACCTCGCGCACCGTGTCACCGCTCCTCCTCCGCCGTGCCGGCGAGCGCGACACTGGAGCACCGCAGATCGTCGTGCCTCCTCCTCCTGGCTTTCTCCTGCTCGTCTTCCCTACTTCTCTCATCCCTCTCGTTTTCTCTCTGTCTAGGAGCACCAATGGCCGCCACCATCGCCGGATATGGGCCCTAGACGCCTTGTTCTGCTCGCCTCCACTGCTTCGGCATCATCCCCGTCGCCAGAGGATGCAGCACCCGGCCGCCTCGAGTCCCGACGCCGGCGAGCCATCACCTCCGCCGCCCTTGCCCGTTCCTGACTGGCGTCGCCCTAAACCTGTCGTTGCGCTTTTCTTCAGAAACGAGCAAAGCAGCTCGCCCGCCCCGCTTGACCGGTTGACCGCACCTCCACGCGCCTGGGCCTCCTCCTCTTCGCTCATTGACCGAGGCCCAGTCCCCACCTCCATAGATCTGGGCCTTTGGCCCATGGGTGAGGCCACACCCCAGCACCCCCTCTTGTTTTTTTACCTGTTGGGCCAGCCTGCAGATTCGTCCCGTATAGTCTTTTTTAGGCTCTGTGAATTTCTGTTTTTATCCTGAGACTGCCAGTTTTGCATAATAGCCCCTCTAGAACATGCATTTAATAACCCACAAACTATGCATCACATGTAAAAACTTCTAATATGAAAAATGCTTATAATTACATGTAGATTAATAATATGTCACTTTCATGCATGTTAAAAATGTTTAAACTTGCTGTTTGTTCATTTTGCTATATTGCCATGCTAAAATGCTTTAATTCATAACTAAATAACCGTAGCTCCAAACTTAATAAACTTTATATGTAAATGGGGTAGAAAAATGCCTAGTTTAACATGGCTCATTCATCTTGCATGTTTAACAACTCTAAAATATGGTTTAGGACAGAACAGTACCAAACCAAAAATATGCACATGAGGATTTTACCGGACTTGTTGTTTGTTCTTCCGGCCTCATTTGAACTTGCCTAGATAGGTAGTATTCATATGCTTCACCTCTTGCCATGTTTAATAACATTTAATATTGTTGGGTACATAAACGAGAGTGAACTAAATCATTGTTGTGGTGTTTCATGAATATACAACTCGTTGCATATTGATCTCCACTTAACTTGTAGTTTTGCTTGTGCATTTTGCCATGCCATGCCTCATTAAGCCGGACACACATCATACTTGGTTGTGCATCATGCCATGGTCATGTGATGGTTGTTTACTATGTTATTTGCTTCTTTCCGGTGTTGCTTCTTCGGGTTAGTTCCGATAACGTCGCGTTTGTGAGGATCCGTTCGACTACGCTCCGTTTGTCTTCTTCATGGACTCGTTCTTCTTCCTTGAGGGATCTCAGGCAAGATGACCATACACTCGAAATCACTTCTATCTTTGCTTGCTAGTTGTTCGCTCTATTGCTATGTCGCGATACCTACCACTTGCTATATCATGCCTCCCATTTTGCCATGTCAGCCTCTAACCCACCTTTCCTAGCAAACCGTTGTTTGGCTATGTTACCACTTTTGCTCAGCACCTCTTATAGCGTTGCTAGTTGCAGGTGAAGATGAAGTTTGTTCCATGTTGGAACATGGATATGTTGGGATATCACAATATCTCTTATTTTAATTAGTGCACCTATATACTTGGTAAAGGGTGGAAGGCTCGGCCTTATGCCTGGTGTTTTGTTCCACTCTTGTCGCCCTAGTTTCCGTCATACCGGTGTTATGTTCCTTGATTTTGCGTTCGTTACACGGTTGGGTGTTATGGGAACCCCTTGACAGTTTGCTTTCAATATAACTCCTCCAGCAAGGCCCAACCTTGGTTTTACATTTTCCTGACAACCTATTACCCTTCCCTTGGGTCGCCCAACCCAAGTGTCATCTTTATTTTAACCCCCCCTGGGCCAGTGCTTGTCTAAGTGTTGATCCAAACCGGGCAACCTGCGGGGCCACCTCGGGGCAACTTGAGGGCTGGTTTTACTCGTAGCTTGACCTATCCGGTGTGTCCTGAGAACAAGATACGTGCGACTCCTATCGGGATTGTCGACACATCGGGCGGCTTTGCTGGTCTTGTTTTACCATTGTTGAAATGTCTAGTAACCGGGATTCTGAGACTGATCGGGTCTTCCTGGGAGAAGGAATATCCTTCATTGACCATGAGAGCTTGTGATGGGCTAAGTTGGGACACCCCTGCAGGGTTTGAAATTTCGAAAGACGTGCCCGCGGTTATCGGCATATGGGAATTTGTTAATGTCCGGTTGTAGAGAACTTGACACTTAACTTAATTAAAATGAATCAACCGCGTGTGTAGCCATGATGGTCTCTTTCCGGCGGAGTCCGGGAAGTGAAGATGGTTCTTGGGTTATGTTTGTGCGTAAGTAGATTCAGGATCACTTCTTGATCACTTCTAGTTCACGACCGTTGTGTTGCTTCCCTTCTCGCTCTTATTTGCGTATGTTAGCCACCATATATGCTAGTGCTTGCTGCAGCTCCACCTCACTACCCTTTCCTACCCATAAGCTTAAATAGTCTTGATCTCGTGGGTGTGAGATTGCTGAGTCCTCGTGGCTCACAGATACTTCCAAACAGTTGCAGGTGCCGATGATACCAGTGCAGATGATGCAACTGAGCTCAAGTGGGAGTTCGATGAAGATCATGTTTGTTGTGTTGTTTCGTCTCCAATTGATCAGTAGAGGAGCCCAGTTGGGATGATCGGGGATCTAGCATTTGGGGTTGTCTTCTTTTATTTTGGTTCCGTAGTCGGACCTTGATTGTATTCTGGATGATGTATGATATGTTTTATGTATTGTGTGAAGTGGCGATTGTAAGCCAACTCTTTATCCCTTTCCTTTCAGTACATCGGATGTGTAAAGATTACCCCTCTTGCGACTTGCCTACCATGCGGCTATGTCTCTAAGTCGTGCCCCGACACGTGGGAGATATAGCCACATTGTGGGTGTTACAAGTTCGTAATCAGATCCTTCCCCAACTTAGGAGCCCCCTGCTTGATCGAATCGCTGACGTTGTTGAGTCTAGAACAAAATGTTTTGAGTCTTAGGATTATATATATCGGAGAGTAGGATTCTTTTTACTCCTTAGTCACTTCGTCGCTTTGGTAAGGCCTCCTGATGTAGAGTTTTGACTCTTCTCTCCTCAAATTTCACGAAAAAATTAGGATCGCGTGGGTATCTTGGAATCCTTCCGATGGTTTTGTGACGAGAACATTGTTCTTGGTGCCTCCTGGCATTTAGGGGTTGTGGCAGTGTCCCGGGGAGTTGAGCTCCGAGGTTTTGTTGTCACAATTGTATCGTTGCAGTTCTGGAATACCTGAGTTCGCCGACATCAAAAATCTCTTTTATGCAGTTGTTGGTGAGATAACCTCGACACCACCTAGTACTGAGGCGAGAGTTCGGGAGTATTGCCATAACTCGTATAACAGATGCTTTTCAAAGGTTGAGGTAAACGATTTCCAAAGGTTTCTTGGTTATGTGTTGAAGGATGGATACGGCTGGATGTAGGAATTATTAGTTTGGGTGAGATATTATGCTTCCCCTGTATCCCCAACATCTGATTGCATAACCAGAAAGTTTTGGGAGTTTATAAGTGGGAATTCAAGTATATCGTAGGATATCTTTCCAACAGACACATGATACGATATGGGATCTATCATATGTTTGTTTCCGGCTTATTCTGCAAGCCAATCCTTTGTTTTGTTTTCAGTTGTGGTATTCGAGTTGCTTCGAAGTCAAGTGTTGATTCCATACCTTCCCTAAGCGGCGTTCTCGTATTTCTATGTGAATACTAATCCTTCTTGATCATCGATTTTGTCATTTCAATTTCTTTTCAACCGGTGAGCTTCCCTTCAAGTGGATCTAATCATGTCAACATTCGCGAGATCAAATTTCAGTTCTTCTCAACGGTGTTCATTTCATCCGTACCAAGCTTCCTTTTGTTTTCCCGCCCTCCCACCCTTTTCTTCAAGGACTCGGATCTCTTAATCGAGTATCCATTTTATTCATGTGAAGTCTCCTCATTCTTTTCAATCAATGTTCTTACCCGGTGGTTCTCATGAAGATTCTCTACAAGTTCATCATTCTTCGTTCTCTTCTCCAGTGGATTCAAGTCAAGCTTTGTCGATCATATCCTTTCCTCGTTTCAAATGTTTTCTCATGCCGGTGCACCTATTAATCATTCACTTCTCTCTATTCAATTGTTCCGGAGTGCTGAAGATATCTCAGAAGATTCAAGTTTCCATTCTCTATTCGCTCAAGTTCTTTTGAGGATATTATCTCATTCAAGCCATTTTAAAACAACCGGTGCAATCTCCCTTTCAAGTAATCGTTCGATGGTGTACCTTTTGAGTGGGCCCTAACCCACAGGGCTTTTCCCAGGATCTTTACCTGACTCTTCTAGTTTTTCCGGAGTTATTTTCAAATTCATTTCAAAGTTTGACGTAAGAATGAATTATCATCAGTCAAATGTATTTCTCCAAGATCTTTCAAATTCTTTCAACGTTGGTCAACCTTTCTATTATTCATCCCAGAGTATCTCAACAAGTCATGGTGGTGTTTCTTCTCGTCATTATCAACATCTAAAGACCGAAGACGAGTTTCTCTCAAATCTTGGTTCGTTCTCTTGAAGATGCATAGTTCAAGCTTGATGCCATCCTCTGATAATTACTTTCCATTGTGAGAATTCTTTTCACCCATACGGAGAAATTCACGAGTCTTTTCAGTTTGATTCTCCGGAGTCCATCATCTCAGAATTATTCATTCCAGCTTTCAGCTCCCGTTCTCCAAATTTTACCGGTGCATCATTCAAGTTTCCTCTAATCAGTTCATGATCTATTCGTTCTCGTGTATCAATTCCCTCAAGTATCTTCATTCATTCTCTAATTCTTCCCGGTGTTTCTTTATCTTTTCTTCATTCATTTTCAATTCTTACGGTGGTTCGTTCAAGATTTCTATTCCTTCATTATCATATCAATTCATTCGTTGTTTCAATCCTACCGGTGGTTCGTTGAAGACCTTCTCAAGTTTACGGTATATCTCTCCTGAATCCTTTCAAATTAGAATGAGTAGTATGCCAAATCCATAGTGTGTCATCAATTTAATTGGTGAAGGATGCGCATAACGTAATTCTTATTATTGTTTCATCCTAGTGATCTAGTTTCTTCTTTCCAGAGTTGTTCATCATGTCACATTTCTCGGTTTGAGATGCTTCATCTTTTCTTTCCCGGAGTTCCAAGCTCTTTCAATTATATCTTTTCTTCTTTCCAGAGTTGTTCATCATGTCACATTTCTCGGTGAAGGATGCGCAAGGCTTCACCTTATGTTTTCAACTTCTCTTTCTTTCTATCATTCTTTTATCTATCTGGAGTTCTTCGAGAGTTTCTTCATGGTGGTCCATCAAGGATTCCTTTCATTCTTCAATTGTCCTCAAGGTTTCTCTCGAAGTTAAGATCCGCCAAGCTATACTCTGAATAGACATGTTGTTCAACACATGTCTTGTTTTGAGGAGTTCAAGCTTTCTTCATCTTGCATTCCGAAGTGCAATTCTTTCTACCTTATCTTTTGCGGTGGTGTTATGTCATTTTTGACAATTAATGTGTGTTTCATGATTCACAAGTTCAAAAATGAGATAGTTAAACCCATCAATTTCTTCGAGCATGAGCTCTTCTCAATCCATCAATCTCCTCGTTGGAGTTATCTTGGTTATATTTCACCTAAAGATTTCCCTAAAGATTGTTGCCATTTATGGTGCTCATAAATGACCCAAGTTCTTCATTTATCCTCTCGGTGATATAAGCTTCTCGTCTCATTGTTCATATCAATCCAATCTATTCTTTTTTCGTTAGTGGCAGAATTTCACCTCAAGATTTCGAGATGTTCCCCATAAGCCCACAACAAGTTTATTATTTTCATTGTTCATTTTCCAACAACTCCATTCATTCCTTCTTTTTAAGGATGCTCTCTCAAATTCATTTGAGGTAGAACATGTTGTTTTCTTCTCCGTTCTTTTCATTGCATTCTTTCATTTCTTCCGGAGGCATTGTGATGATGCTCTCTTCATCCCATCATCTCGTATTGTGAAGATCATGTTCTTTCTTCTGCTTATCCATTCAACCGGAGTGTCCTCCATTCAAGTTCTCTCATTTAATAAAGTATTGCCTCCCTTCTCAACTGGAGTGTTGTCTGAGATCTTTCTTACCCCTTGTGCCATTCTTGCAATAAGTTACATTTGGAGTGATGTCCAAATTATATCATTCTTATTCCTTCTCTATCTTGTTTTAACCGGAGTGTTGTGGCTATCATTCATCTTCTAACCAGACTCTCATCCAAGTGCTTTCATTTTGCCAAGCTCATATGCTTTACCTTCCTTTTCCAAACGTAGTGTTGTCGTAATTGATCTTTATCGTTCCTTGTACATCTCGTTTCATCCGGAGTGCTTGCATGTACTTCCTATCCATGGCAACCCTTTTCTTATGTCTTTCAACCTACAATGCTCTAGTAAGGTCCCTTGTTCCTCTTTTCTAACAGTGTGTTTTCAACTTTGTTCATCTTTGTTGTATTCTTTCTTTCATTTTGTTCAACCTCGCAAGGTTCTTTGGTTTCACTCATTCGTCAAAGAAGCAATTTAGTTTTACCTCTTCCCTTCCTCTTCCCTTCCTCTTCCGTTTCTCTCTGGTGCCATCCTAGATCTCGGGACAAGATCCTCTTGTAGTGGTGGAGTGTTGTGACGCCCCGAGACCGATGCGCCAGGTGTCTCCCAGTTATTCGCCATTGCTGCCACGTCATTTGCGTGCGTGTTGCATTTCATCATGTCATCATGTGCATTGCATCATCATGTTTTTGAAACTTGCATTCGTCCGGGTCTCCCAGTTCTTTCCGTTGTCCGTTTTGAGCCCAGACACATTTGCACGCGCCGTGGCATGTCCGAAATAGTATTTTATAAGTGGCCGGAAAATGTTTTCGGAATGGGATGAAAGTTGGCATGCGGTGTTGAAAGGACCATGATGTCGCCTAGAGGGGGGGTGAATAGGCGATTTAAAATCTTTTACGGATTTGGCTATATACTAATGCGGAAATAAACTAAGCGGATACTTTTGAAGCACAAATCCTAAATATACTAGGCTCACTAAGTGCACCAACAACTTAGGATAAACAAGATGAGAACAACGAGGATATGAGTAAGCACAAGTAAGTCATACAAACTTACTCAATGTATATCAAGAGATATGGAAATGAATAATACACACAACCATAAGTAAGCAATACAAGCTTACACAAATTGTATCACAATATATGGAATTGAATGATACAAGCAAACTCAAGTAAGCACTACAAGCTTACACAAGTTATGTCACAAGTTATGGAAATGAATGTTACAAGCTAGCAATTCACACTAAGCATAAGATAGAACAATAGTAGAAAGTATGAATTGCGAATATAAAGTGTAGGCCTAAATAATCTCTTAAAGGGAATGGCCAACACAATATAATGAGGACAAAAAGATATAGCGAATGAACGGTCAAGTGACCAAAGTAAACCACAAGTAAGGAGTTAGGGTTAGGGATAACCAAATTCACGAAGACGAGGATGTATCCCGATGTTCACCTCCTTGGAGGGAAGCTAGTCACCGTTAGAGAGGTGGATGTTACCACGAAGGCACACCAACACCACGAAGGCTCACCCTATTCTCCTTGAGGTATCACCACGAAGGCGATTCTCATCCACTAGTGGTAGACCTTGAGGCGGCCTCCAAACCTTCACAAACTTTCCGGGGGACAAATCACAAGTTGATTCCTCACCGGAGCACTCCTACCGCCTAGGAGTCTCCAACCTCCAAGAGTAACAAGAACAAAGGGGAAATGCTCAATACTTGCTCAAATCACAAATTCCTTTGGTCAAGAGAGGGAGAGGGCATGGATCTATCACTTGATTGGAAAATCTCTCAAGAACTCTCACGAATCTCTCTGGGATCTAAGATTTGATGTAGGAGAAGTGAGAGGGAGACTTTTTGTGTTCTAGGATTCATATGAATGTGTTGCTCAACCCCTCCATGAAGTAGTGAAGGGGTATTTATAGTGTGGCCCCAAATGTGGTCGTTGGGGAGAATTCTGCTCAGGAAAGTGTCGGACGTCCGGTGGCAAAACAGGCACCGGACGTCCGGTGTTCCATCAGACGAATGTAGCATGCCATCAGACGAATGTAGCAGGATATTTGCGAAATAGGTTTGTCAGACATCCGACACTTGCCGGACATCCGGGCACCGGACATCCGATAAGTACCGGAAATACGTCTGTTTGCTTCTGGATCGGCGCACCGGATTTCCGGACGCTACAGGACGTCCGGCCAAAATAACAGCAGGAACCCCAAAACTAAAACATGCATAACTTTCACATCCGAACTCCGATTTTGATGATCTTGGGCTCGTTTTGAAGCTATGGAAAAGCTCCAGGTCCTCACATAGAGAACCACCCAAGATAAACCAAAATGGAGGGTGCAAAGTATGGAAAGGTTAGATCATATATTTTGGGAAACTATTTGGCTTTGGCTTTTCTTTGGTATATAGGATATGAGTGGAATTGTGTATAGAAGATGTTGAATTGAGCAAATCCATCATAAACCCCTTTTATCCCCTCTTAATAGTGCGGGATCCCTATAACTCAAGAATCATAAAAGAGCTACACTACATAGCTATCGAGAATCCATTATTGAGTGTATATGTTTCTTTGGTGGTCATCACTCCACAACACTAACATCAAAGGAACTAATACCTTCGACACTAGTCGTTCACTTGAGCTTGATGTTGATGTTTCTTCTTGGCTCAAGATGAAGGTAAGACATTGGTAAAGTCTTCAAGTCTCTCCCCCATACACAATGTGGGAAGCTTTGCTTTGTATTCATCTTCACTTGTCCATCATTTGATCATCCACAAGCTTCAAGAATGCAATCCTTTGGGATGGTTATCTTGAACTTGCCCTTGTCAACCATGATCAGCAACACTTGATGTCATCCTCTCATAGACACTTGAAATCTCTTTCTTGATGCGAGCCCATGAGAATCACCTAACCCTCAAAAACATAGACAACACATAGTATGGGTTAGTACACAGAGTGCAATATATAATTTCTTATCATACCACAAGATCCTATGTGGTGCATCATTTGTGCTCGTGTGTTGTCCATTAAGAGTTCGATCTTTGAGCTTCATCTTGGTCAACCTATATCTCTACTCCATGTTTAATCTTGACATCTTGAAGGGTATATTGAATTCTTCACTTGAATAGCTTGCTTGAATACTTGATCAATCATGACTCAACACATGAGTCCATTATGATCATATCTTTGAGTCACTCCTAGAATTCATCATTCAAATCATCCTTTTAAGATCTTGATCCATTATGGCTCAAACCATAGCTCTAAGCATGGCAACCCTTAAGATACTCCAATGAACTTCATTTTGATCATCTCAATGTAATTGTTGCTTCAAAGGAGTTGTCTTTCATTAATCTTCAATCATATTCCAATGGGACTAACCTTCAAATGTATATCTCAATGCAAACATTAGTCCATAAGGATTGTCATCAATTACCAAAACCACACATGGGGACTACATGTACTTTCAATCTCCCCCATTTTGGTAATTGATGGCAATCTCAACAAGAGGGTTTATATAATGAATTTTTACACAAGCACGCACTTTTTCGAGGATAAATTGTATACTTGTGGTGATTTTGATAGCATTAATTATCACAAAGAAACTTGATGTTTATCAAAACCGGTTGTATTAACATCAAAACACTACACAAGCATTTGATGTTAGTAAGACCTCAATATATAGAGCAAGCTCCCCCACAATATATGCATGTGTGAATGAACTTTGAATTTCATTGTGTCACATCCCAAGTTCTGGTAATGCCTAGTGCTAACATATGGTGTTGCATCATGTCTACTTTACTCAGAAAATTGAAATGGGGATGACAGAACCCCCAGCACCCCATTAATCCAGCTAGGATTTACTAAAATCTTTTTCAATGAACCTGAAGTGCCCTTCTAAAATGTTCATCATCTTTGCCTTGGTCTTAAACCTCTGACAGAAATGGTGCACATATTTCTAGGACATCATAGGGTCACTGAATTAAATCATACTCTATTTGCATTTGGGCATTTAAATGCTATAGAATATTTTAAATGTCCAAATAATCCTAAACTGAAATGTTCCATGTTGGTTATATGCTAAACAGTGGGCATGAGCAGTTTGGTGATTTTTGAAAGTGCCTAAGCATTTTTAGAAAAGCCACAAAGTTGCAGAAAAATATAAATCAGGAAATAAAATAGAGAAAGGAGAAACTTACCTGGCTTACCTGCAGCGCAGCTGTGCGGCCGAACACTGTAGCTAGCCCAGCCCAACTCCTCCCCTGTCTTCAACCTCGTGCCAGTAGGCCTGAGGGCGGGTGCCCGCGGCACGCACGCGCGCGCCCGGCCACCTCCTGCTTTCCCAGGGCGCCCTGAGCCTTCCGTCGCGCCACGCCACCCCCCCAGACCCGTATGGATCAATCTCTCCCTCCCTCGCTCTCCCCCTCGCCCGTTCCCCACCATGGCCGAAGCCTCCATGGACGCACCGCCGCCATTCACCACTGCCATCGCCCTTCCCACGCCATCCAGCTATGCCACGAGCTCCGCCTCGACCCCCGCGTCCTCTGCACCAATCCAGGCGCCGCCAGGAGCTCCGTGATGACGACTCCGAGCTCTTCTTCCTCCTCGGACCCGTGGATCACCGCCGTCGATTCGCCGGACCCCGTGCCTCCCCTGCCTCGCCAGCAGCACCGGAAGAACTGCGGTGAGCTGCTGCACCGTTTCCCCCATGCCCCGTTGCCTAATTTGCGCCCTAGCTAGCTCCACCACCCCGCCCGAAAGCTTGCTCGCCGCCGGCCATGTCGCCGCCGTGGCTAGAGCCCGCAAACGTCGCGTCAGAGCATGTTTTCGTCCTCAGCATGTTCCCAGGAACCCAGAACACCTACCCACTCGTCCTCCCGTGCACCGTAGCATGCTGTCCACCTTCTCCGAACTCCGGCCGCCGCGGAAGTGGACACCGCCGTCGATCTAGGTCGTCTCCGGCGACCCCACTAGCACCAGCCGACGCGGACGAGGCTCTGGGTCCCAACGGTGCCATCTGCGCCTCGAACCATGGCCTGTGCTGCGATTCCGTGCATCGCCGCCGCCTCGGACCTCGCCGGCGGTTAGTCGCCGGCAGGTTTGACCGATTTGACCGGGGGTTTGACCCCGTCTGACCAGGGTTTGACCACCCTGGGTCACTGACGCGTGGGGCTAGCCCTGCTAATTAACCTAGGTTAGTGTTAATTTCTTTAGCTAGTTTTAATTAGCCTCTGACATGTGGGCCCAGGCCTTAACTAAACTAGATTAGGTTTAGTTTAATTTTAGTTAACCTTGTTAGTTAACTGTGTCACTGACGTGTGGACCCCACACGTCAGGTTTGACCTGGACCGAGCCGTTGACCTGCGGACGTCACTGTGAGGTCATGCTGACGCAGTAAAGCACTTTCTGGATTTAAGTTTATTCAGAAAATTCCAGAAATTAGTATAAACTTCTAAAAATCATAGAAAATCAACTGTAACTCCAAATGAAATAAATTATATATGAAAAATTATCAAAAAAATTCAAGGAATCCATCTGTATGATTTTCATGCATGTTTGAGCAAGTTAACCTCACTGTTTAGGATGAAACATGATTAGGGCAAATTTCATAATAGGTTTGGAGTTGGAATTGATATAGTTTTGAATTCCCCTTCAATTAAAATGACTTTCTTTTGCATTAGCCCAAATCACAGCATATTGCCATGTCATGATCATGCATCATATTGTTGCATTGCATTGATTGTGCTCTCCCTCTCTGTTGCCGGTATTCGTCCCCTCTCGATAGACGTACTTCCGACGATGAGTTTGATGACACCGATGAAGAGCTATAATATCTTCAGAAGTGCCAGGCAAGCAAAACACCCTTGTTCATTCCGATACAATCCCACTCCCTTGCTCCTGCTCTCTTTTACTGCATTAGGACAACAACGATTCAACTGTTACATGTTGCGGTAATTGAACCCCTTTCCTCTGCATGACCTGTCATTGCCACAGTAAATAGATGAAACCCACTAGCATGAGTAGGAGTTGTTTGAGCCCTGATGTGCCTACTCATTCATGCTTATTTGTCATGCCTGCTACTGCTTAGAGTTGAGTCAGGTCTGATTCATCGGGGATGAATTGGAACAGTGATGAACATGTCCTACTGTGTGTGAGCTAAGTGTGCGAACACAATTTGGTAAAGGTAGCGGTGAGAGGCCATGTAGGAGTACATGGTGGGTTGTCTCATTGAAACCGTCCTTAGGAACTGAGTTCTGTGTTTGTGATCCATGAAACAGTTACTACCACGCATTGGGCCCGAAACCAATGGACCCTCTCGGCTTCTTGATCACCCTTGTCCTCTATCCAGGAGTTGCAACTCGTTTCTGGTGTTTATAGGATATGTGTTGGCGGCCGTGTGTAGCGCCGACCCTAGGGGTGGGCTATGATGCGGTAGATACACCATGGCCGGGCATGCCGGGCGCCCGTTTGGTGTCTCGGAACCCTGTACACATCATTCGGGGCCGTATGTGGAAACCTCGGCCGGACTCCCTGCGGATGGAACCTGGATAGGCGATAAACCTGGACTAGAGACTTGAGTGTTTAGGTAGGCTGTGGCCGACACCCTCGTTGGGCTTCCGCTTGAAGGTTGCTGAGTACATGTCGTGTTAACGGCGGTAAGTGGTGAGAGCGTGTGTGAAGAAGTACACCCCTGCAGGGTTAACATCATCTATTCGAATAGCCGTGTCCGCGGTAATGGACTTCTGGGTTGCCTATAACAGTTCATAGACAAGTGAAAGTGGATACTCTAAAACTCGCAAGATAAGTGTGAGTGCTATGGATGGCCTTCCCGTAGGGAGACGAGAGCGGATCCATAGTGGTGTATTGAATGGTGAACATGTGGACTCGTGTGCGCCACCTCAAAAGAGTTGCTTCCAGTCGTAGTTCAGATTACCCACTGAGTCAAAGCTGGCTTGCTGCAGTTAAACTCCACCACCCCCTTTGTTGATACCGGTGCATATGTAGTTAGTTCTGATGTAATGTAACACCCCGGATGTAACTTTCCCAATTTGTACTCCAACTCTTGCCGTTTCTGGCGTTAAGTTATTTTATTTTCTCGGGTTCGGATTTTTGTCTCCGTGTGTGGTTATCATTGTCATGCATCTCATATCATGTCATCATGTGCATTGCATTTGCTTACGTGTTCGTCTCATGCATTTGAGCATTTTCCCCGTTGTCCGTTTTGCATTCCGGCGCTTTGTTCTCCTCCGGTGGTCATTTCTAGCTTTCTCTCATGTGTGGGGGTTAAACATTTCTGGATTGGACCGAGACTTGCCAAGCGGCCTTGGTTTACTACCGGTAGACCGCCTGTCAAGTTTTGTACCATTTGGACTTCGTTTGATACTCCAACGGTTAACCGAGGGACCGAAAAGGCCTCGTGTGTGTTGCAGCCCAACACCCCTCCAATTTGGCCCAAAACCCTCGTAAAACCTCTCCATCATCTAGAGCGTTCGATCACGATCGCATGGCCACAAACTGCACCTCATTTGGACTCTCCTATCTCCCTCTATGCCTATATATACACCCCCTCCCGAAAATCTGGATCTCTCCCTCGTCCCTAACCCTAAATCTCAGATCCGCCGCTGCCGGACACGTCCGACAGCGCCGGACACGTCTGATCTGCCTGCACGCCCATTCTCGTGCTGCCATGTGGCATCTCCGCCGCCAGCCGCCGCCGCGGCCCGGCGAGCCCATAGCGGGCCCGCCCGGCCCATTGTCTCCGCCGCCG